>NC_057881.1:14957180-15271447 GCF_019740435.1 Gambusia affinis
ACACTTGCTTTGATCTTGACACCTTACAACATCTGCACACACATTACACATAGGGGTGATTATATTGCACTTTGTGTGTTTGTATAACACAGCCTTTGGCTCCTGTATGACAGAACAAAGGTTTGCAACTTGCAAGTATAATTTTGATTCTACATGAGCAAGAGTTGTTATTACTTGAACCAGAAGAGGCCTAAACAGTTTCGTGGTCTTACTCAAAGCAATACAAAGTTAATCAGCTTTCCTCATCGTGACATAAAATTAGATTAATAATTATCTAGATGAAGAAACAGCTCTACAAAAATACAAAATTAATTCCATCGTTTATCAGCATGCATCCCCGATGCAATCTGTATCTTGCATATAATGATATACATATCTTTAGATTTTGGCCCTCTCTTCAGTGTGAGCTCACAGTCGCACGCTTTGGTTTTGCTTTTTGATTGCATTTTAAGATTCACTGCTGCACTTGAGATTACTCTCCTTTTGCTGGGCCTGGTTTCTGCAGATTCAATTGTCAGGCAGATGGCCTCCTGCTTATTAAAGCTTCTCTATCCACAAACAAGCATAGAAAGATATTATACAACTGTTCAAAAGAAACGCTTTCAAGAAATGTTGTAGTTTATCCAGATGCAACTTTGAATGTTTTCTTTCATAAAAATTACATCTTTCACTATAGAAGGACAGTCGCTAAGATTGTTGGCACATTTTTTTTCTATACTGAAGATGTCAGTATAGAGAAGCAACAGCTGCCTCTTCAAGGTCATTACTGAAGGTCATTACCTCCTTGCTAACACACTCCTGAAGTCATGCAGGGCTGCTAACAGCCGAAGCTTCTGCTGACATAAATCTGCTCACACTTCGTGACTAGTTAATCAAGTTCATTAGTCTCTCCTCACCTTGCTGATACTTCACTCTTAATCCTGGAGGAATGTTTGTCACACACACACACACACACACACACCCACACACACACACACACACACACACACACACACACACACACACACAGCAGCTGAATTTAGCTAAATAAATAATGACTGAATCAAAGAGATGGTGCCGACTGAATGTTTAGGGCTTAGAAACTTCCAATATTTTAAAATATACAGTAACTATCTATGATATTTAAGGACACATGTTTTAAATTTATACATAGATGGATTTATCAGAGGTCAAAAACACTGAAGGACTTGTCACAAGGACTGCACTCAGAAAAAAATCCCCCCAAACCTTAAATGACATCAAAAAATCTCCCACATTGTAGTACGTACTTTGTCTGGCAGCATAGAGCAAAGATACATTTGACAACATTTATCACAGTCAGGATAAATGAAGTTTGCCACAACTGGCAGCAGGTTTTAAAGTTAGCACTCAGTTGATCTGCATCGCCTTCTGACATATTTTATCTTTAAAAAAGCACAACATGCATGGTAGGTGTTTGGTATTTGAGAGATGGAGGTTTTGTTAGATTGTCACAGGAAGAGAGAAGAAACAAGGAAGGCTAGCTTGAAAACAGAAAATTGCTTTTGTTCCCACTCGCAATTGGGGTTGGAAGCCATTATATTTGCTTTTTTATCAAAAAACAAAAAATTTAAAATCTTGTGATAAAAGTTGTGATTTATTATGATAACAATTAACCAGTTCTTACAGTTAGTGGGGTTCTGACTGTATGTCACCGCATCCAGTTAGGAAGTAATACATTTTACTTCTAATTTTAACTGTTGTTATGAAAAAATTTTCAGTGTGTGTCCCTCATCCTGGCTGAACATCTGGCTGCAGTGAGACATGTGGGAACTGACATTGTTTCAAAAACGGGAGCTAAGAGTAAAAAAAACAAAAATCAGCGGCTTGAAAAACTAAAATCAATTAGTTAGCATTTAAATAAATGAGGTATTGTCTTTCCTACTTGGTTCAAAGCTGTAGTTCTTCCCTGCTAACATTTACAATAAAAAGAACGGGGGAGGAAGGATCAGCAAAAACGGCTATAAATACAGACAGAAGACAAAGGGGGAAAAAGGTGAAGTCTGGGGTCATACTTTAAGAGCGTGGCGTTCAACCAAAAGAGGAAGTACAATCCTCTGAGACGAAACCATATGACTGCCAACAGTTTTAAAAATACTGGAGCTCGACTAGTTCCTCCCAAATAACATTGTAGCGGATGGGTTACATCTTCAAATCTTTTGGATGTTAAACAAGAAAGACTACAACATCTTGGTGACTCTTGCTGCTGGGTCTCTTTGTCAGAAACCAAACCCAATTATCACAACACCACCACAGCCAGGATATCCTGTCAAACGACTCTTCGTGCTTCCTGTAGCAACTCCAGCAACGCAGTCAGTGGAGCACGACAGGAGGTGACATAAAGCAGCAGTAGTGCTCCTCAGCGAGCAACACACCAGGCTAAATCTGCGGTATACCTCCAACACGTAAGGTGAAAGAGAGACAGAGCAATCCGCTGAGCAAGGTACAAGCAAACCCTAAGCGCGCTGATGTGATCAGGGAAAGCAAGCAGATTGAGGTAAACAAGTGAGTCAGAATCAATTAGAGGTCCTTGGATGACGTTCTGCAAAACCCAGTTAATCACAACATTGGAAGCTATAAAAAATAAGAGGTAGGAAAAAAAGACTACACTTGCCAAAAGTGGAAAAAATGTAGGGCAAAAATAAGGGCCACAGGAAAACATGCAATCCATAAAGAGCATTTGTGGGGATCCTCATATTGCCTAGTAATTACTTTCCAATAAGTATGGCCTTTTTCTCCCAAACCACATTCAGAATGTTTCCATCCTTCAAATCGTGATACCTCAGAAGCTCAAACCACTAAAATCTCATGTCTAATTGATACAAAAGGCTTCCAACACTTGAAACATAGATAACTTTTGCACTGGGTCAGTCAAAAGCATATAAACTGCACTTATAGATTACAGCTACTCCAGAATATGCATCTAAATGTAACATTTGTTTCCAATGACAGCACTGTTGAAGAAAGTAGATCAAACACAACCACCACACCCTGAGGCCTACTGCATCCTGCGCTGCGTGAAGGAAACATACAGCAAAGATGTGAAAACTTACCCCCCCAAAAACTTGACAGCCAACAGGACAGCGAGTCTTTCTCAAAAATCAACCTGCTTCTCAAAGATGCGACAGCTTTGCGACAGAAAACAAAGAAAAGCTGCTTTCTCTAAGCAACTTCAGACGGACGGAGAGCTTTCAGCATCACAAGCCAAAGGCGAGAGCTCCACAACGGTTTGTGCAGTGCTTCGGGTAGAGGAAAAGAGCAACCGAGAGGGTTCTGAGAGACACAGAAGGAGGAAGTAGGCGTTTATTGAGAAAGAGGAAACAGGTTTGTTGGTGAAAAGGCGCCAAAGTTTAAAGAAGAAGTAACATAAAGTAGATGCTGACATAGTTCTTATTCATGTGCATTAATAAACACCAACATCTCAAGAAGAAGAGAAATTTAAATCCTTGTGAAATGTAATGTGCTCTCAGGTCTTTTTTAGCAAAACATGCCTTTCTATGAAGATTTTGTTCATGCATTATTGTTCATAGTTCGCAAATCCACCACACCAGAGCCTGAGAAGTTTAAAACTTTCTGGTTCAGATATTAGGGGGAATTTTTCTGCCATAATCCAAGAGCTCACATTTTGAGTCTGAAAGCAGGTTCAAAATGTCTTTGTGCAAAGACATGTTTGAGAACATGTATTTGTTCTCAAAACTTTGCTTACTTTTGCTCACTAAAGACATGAAATCCTGCTTTCAAAGTGAAAATGTGTGCTCTTGGATTATGGCAGAAAATTTCCTCTGTACGGATAGTTTTATTCTGTCACTGTGGTCACTTCTACTCTGAGTCAAAACTGGCTCAGTACCCAGCTATTCCTCTATGAACGGGATGCAGGAAAAAAAACCAACAAAACAGATGTTTACTCCACCCAGGATGAGGTCAGCTTTGGTTCCTGCAAGCCCCAAAAATGCAAACATTCGAGATATTTGCTTCCAACTTGCATTCCCAGAGCGAATCTTTTCTTCTTCCACTCCAGCAACACCAGTAAAAACAAACAAGCCAGAGCAAGAAAATTATATCCCCTCTAAGGTTTTGAGTCAAGTGAAAAAATATGAGAAAGCAAACAGAGGGTAAAGAGTGTATGGCTGCAGTGCAGTCAGTAATTTAGGCAAAAGAAAGCTTAAATGTTATTATGACCTTAGAAAATAAGGCTAGCTACCCCAGCACATAGCAAGATAACAAATTAACCACATTTATTTAAACAAGTTATATTTGCAGCAGCTGGGAAGCATAGTGATTATGCTATAAATGTTTGCTTAATTTTTTGTGTAGATAACATTCAGCCAAGGTTATTATGTTGTGAGAATCACTTTAAGTCCTGACCACGGTAACACAAACATTATGGAAAGTGGATATTCTCTGCACTGTTTCACTTCTCATCCACAAATAAACAGTGGAAAAAGAGAAGTTCAAAAATGTTTCATGAAATCGCAGCCTTTCCGTTTAATTGTCTCGTTATTTTGCCATTCAAGCATGAACTAGAAAGCATATTTTTACCAAAAAAAGTAGTTCTGGATGATTCCTAGACGGTACGGTCTTGTTTTGTGTTAAGTTGTGCAACCACTGACCTGTGTCCCTTTTTTATGCACGCCTTCTCATCTTCACAGAGGTATTCATTCCCACAAGGAGCAAATCTCAACAATGGTATAGACTAGGCCAATGTCTTTGATTTTCTTTTAAATATCCTGCCTTTTAGCACCTCTCCTCACTCTCATTGTTTGCCTTAAAAAGAAACACCAAACAATTTGTAAATTGATGTTCCAACCCTCTCAAAGCTGTCACCCTTGACTGACCACAGTCAAACTCTAAATTACTGTGCTGAACTGCCTTAATCAGCCCCGTAAACATGTCACCTTGGCGTAAACGTCTCACCACTTACTGGTGACTGGTACCTATACATGTCTGATTCTGTCTCTTTATTCAACCTGAACAAAGAGCCTGAGCCTGTGAATTCAACCCAAGAGACCAGTGGGTCATCAACCTTAAAAACCACATGACAACCTTGTGGCCATAAAGCCATAATGTTTTCCCTCTTTAAGATGCTGACCACTCAACTCGTCCACTTTACACCAACTTACAAACATAGTGATTTTCTGGATGTAATGACAAATTAATAAAACAAAAAAAAACAAAAAAAAGAAGAAGTCACATTCATTCGATGACAAACACAGAATCGTAAACATTTTCACACTCGTATGACTGTAAGTGAGATGGTGTTAATTGCCCATTCCGACATTTTGAAGGGGGCTGGAAACAAACTCGTAACCTCTCAGTAGGGTGAAGCAGCCCCTTTGGCTAGAAAGGAGTTCAACTGGCATCATTTCACACCTTCGTGGCTATGTTAATACCTCCCTTTGATGGCTAGGAGACACATGAGGAGTTTGCACCGCCCATCCCCTCCCCCACGTCCCTTTAGTTCCTCACAGTGATGAAGGAGTCTCAAGCCTGACTTAAAAGTGTCACAAAACACAAACGGTCTCCATGTGTCTGGGATTTAAGGCGAGCTTCTCAGCCTCGTAGGTGTGCTGTGTGTCATAGCTTTGTTCATAATGGCTCATTATTTTACTGTGTAAAACAGTGTCACAGCACAAGGACTATTCATTAGTCATCGGAGCCTCAGCTAAACGCTGCCTTGTTTGTTTGCCGTCGTTTACTCCTGGAGGCTGAGTCAGGGTTTAGGCTTTATCTTGTTGTCGTTTTTTTTTTTAACACGGTCCTCGTTGTTCAAAAAGGTTAAAAAAATGACGAAAAATGGGATGCTGGTCATTTTTGGTCACTTATTATCCATTTCTATGGTTTTTTTTTTTTTCTTCTTTAAAAAGACCTACCAGCAGGGGAATACAGGTGGAAATTTAGAGCTATAATCTGGTATAGCACACCTCTCTTCTTGCAGTTAGTGTCTATTGTACATCGTCTCTGTTTTCAATAAATAAATTAATTGGAAAATTGTACTTGTGGCGTTTTGGTAATTTCATAAAGAAGCTTTTTGTAGGAAACCAAGCCTATTATTTAATGTAATTTCCTGCCTTTACTCAAAGGATACAGTGATGAAATTATATAATATCTTCAAGCAGGTCGTCATTAATGTTTTGTCATGTTGTGGCAAGTCAGAATTGGACATGCGAAGAAACAAAGAAAAAAATCTCCTAAATAATTACCTTAGCTATGGCTTTAGACTGCCTAACATATAATATCCTTTCAATGGAGATCAGCTAGAACATGTTAGACAGTAATCCTGTTCAAATTAAGCAATTAACAACCACAATGTAAAAACTAACATTGAATCCCACAAAAATAGCAAATAAAAATCAAATTTTGGAACAATTTGAGTCTAAATGACAAACAGTGAAGTGGAATAGGTTGGGGTGGACTGAAGATATGTAAAAATGTTATTTAAAGAATTAAGAAATGGGAATTTAATACAGACTTTCCCGAATTTATATGAACATGTGCAACGTTCAATCGTAGAAATTTGCTGTCAGCAGCCAAAGACTCAAAAGAGTTATTAGGAAATAAAATTTAAGAAATTCTAAATCATTTGGCATGATTGAATTTCATTCTTTGAATTGTGCATCATACATGATTTTGATGCCAACTGTCTAGTTCCCAATCACTGTAAATTCAATGTTTGTGCAGCTGCAAAAACAAAACAAAACGAACAAACATAATTCTGCATGGATGCATTGAGGATTAGCCATATTTTCTGCCGATTAGGCAATGCAACTTGAATAATAATTTTTCTCATATTGAGAACACCTGAGCCTTAAACGTTGCCTGCATAATAATAATAAACAATTTACTCTGCCTATTTATTGTCACAAACCGGAAAATACAACCCGAGTAAGAACCACAAATAATTATCTGTAATTTTTTGTTTGTCTCACTGACGAGAAGCCATTATCAGGGAGCCGTGGCTCTGCCTGCAGCCTGCATTATGACTGCTGGTTTGTAATGTTGGTATTTCAGGAATGCAAGCTTATGGTTGCACTCATCCCTAAATGGCTCTGGATGACGGTGGCAGCATAGAGACGAAAACGTAAAGCATAAATGCGTGTCTGAAAAAGTATGTCAAATGGAAAATGACATCAGCCGGTTTATTAAGGGTTGGGTTTTGTAACTGCATTTTTCTAATTTACATGTTTTCTTTTTCCTTTTTTTAAAACATTAAATGAATCAGTACATTTGCACAATTTGCTTAAATTATATGGTTTCTGGAAAAGATATGAGCACAAAACCTCAGGGGATTATCTATTATTTAACATACATCTAAATGTATTCCACTTAAGAATTTAACCTTTAATCATCATTTCAGTAACATACAAACATAAGATCACTATAGTTCATATGGTAAATGCAAAAATATAGAAAAACAGAAGACAGGAGCCCTTTTTGTTTCCAAATTGCTCATTAAACTATATACATCTTCACTGAAAGTCACCGCATATCACTCTGCACTTCAAAGCAGGGCAGACTATAAAACAATACAGCAACTGCATCTGACTCTACATTGGCTTGTTCATACAAAGTACATAAAAACAAATCATTTGGCATAAAAAAAAAACAGTGCTTCTGGGTCTCTCTACAACAAGGACGAGACAATTAATATAGCTGAAATAAAAGAACATTAGACAAAAAACAAACTGGAATTAAATCCCAAAAGATTTCTGTGATATTTGCCTCAGAGAAGCAGACAAAACTTCTCTCAGAACCTGTGAACAAATGTTAAAAACCATAAATCCCTTTTTCTTTTATTGATCAGATTTTTGGCGCATCACATAAAATCCCAATAAATAAGTAGAAATTTGGTATTGTAAAATAAATTGTGAAAAGATTTAAGGAGTATAGATACTTTGCTTCTTCCATGGCACTCAAGCTGGCCTTGTCCTAGACAGGCATCAAAAACTTACTCTGGTCTGGCAACTTAGTCCAAATACAATGCTATTTTAAGACAGTGTCAGCATTAGCAACATGGTTTTATTCTTTTATTGCATTTACAAAGGTTGAGCAAAACATTCTCCAAATTTTACCTTTCATTTGACGTCAACAGCCAGAGTGGGAAATGGAGAGCAAAGAGCTCTCAACAGGCACCAAAACCGCTAGCTTCAGCACCTACTTAATTGGACCAAACACTCCTGGGTGTATCATGCGGCATGAAATGTCAGGCACAATGTTTTACCAGAGTCTTACTGTCTACGGTTTGTTTAAATATCCTCCTATTATCCTAAAATAACAACTGGATTGTGTTCGCATGGGCTTGTGTGGTGGTGACATCCAACTTATCTAACAGTGCAATTACCAGAAAACAGGTTTTATGAAAAATGAGTTAACATTGTGCAAATGGAATAGACAAAATGCAAAACATCACCTTCTAGAAGCAGGATCTCAGCCAGTTATGCAGTCACTTTTTAAAGATGCAGCGCTTGATCTTTTAAATAGCTAGTGGATACCATCACCGGGTGCTTTATACCTGCATTTTCTGGTTTTGCCATTTCAAAGGGAGTTAATTACTTGTAAATTACATGCTCACTGCTACAGTCAGCGTCACTTAGTTCAGTCACCTAGACATTTTCATTTTCTTTATTCTGCGTCTGTAATAAGAGGGAAAAGTTGAAAACTAATGTGGAAATTATGCAAATGTCAAGGCAGAGGGAAATGATGGAAGTCAATGTCTATGATTCAGAGGGAGGCACTAATGTCAACGTACACTTACTAACATCAATTATAATCACACGCTCGAGTGAGCGAGCAAGATGGAAATACCAAGCAGTACTTCCCCTGTTAAAAGAAACAAACAATTACTGTCATATCAATAACTATATTACCTATTCGGTTGTATTTAAATGTATTCCATACATATACAGTAATATTTCTTTTTTTTAAAAAGATGAAAACAACTTGTTGCTGCAACCAACTTCTCATATCATACTTGTGATGTTTTATAATTACTTGGGAGTTCAAATAATTGCTTTTCTCTTCAAAATAGATAAATTAGATCACATTTGACTTGTTTGGCTACCATGTGAATACCATAAAACTGTGCTTTCGCCAGCCTATCCTACCGTGTTGCAATTGGTTTCAATGCAAATCTTCTGGATGAAGCAGGAAAAACAATGTTGTATGCTAATCTCTGCAGCAGATTTTCCAACTAGTTATAGGCCATTGTGGAAAGAAATCAACAACTGGGGGTCAGTCATGCTGTAAAAGGAAGGCCTCAATTCATAGCAGAAAATGTTAACCACCTTTGTGACTTCAAATAAAAAGTCAAGAAACCTCAACATGCTCATGACGTGATGTGAATGGTTAACCATATAAGGAAAACACATCAGCATACAAACGCCAAACCTCGGACATTGTAAACCAAACAATGTTTTTTTGTGTTTCTACTGTTGTGACATTCAAATATTTCTAACAGGGGGGAAAAAAAAGAATAAAAGGTTTTCCATTTCCTCTGCTGAAAATGATCAGCACATAGCAAAGCTGCACATTATTTCATGTTGTATACAATATTTTACTTTAAATTATCACTACTTTTATAACTACTTTTAAAATGAGTTTTTGACAACCAATAATTAACCCAAAAGTTTTAATGTCAAACCTCAAACAAGAGATTACAAACAGGTCTTTTTTTCCAACTCAAAAAAAAAAGAAAAAAATATAAGCACCTCCACTTTCAACTCCCCAAATCTATGGCGTATAAAGCTTTCCTACTTTACCGTCACAATAAATAATAGAAACATTAATGTCCAGGGTTAGGGCTGAGACTGAGAAGAAAGTTTTGACCCATAAAGTCTAAAATAATAAATATTATTTGAGTAAACGGCTAGACAATTGCAGTGGTCAAATGCAACCATCTGGACAGATCCTAAAGCATTTCTCATGAATGAACAATGTCCAACTGTGTCATTATCCATCACTGATTCATCTCTGCGCAGGATCATTTCAGATATCTTAAGAGCTTATAAAACATAATCCGCAACATTGTACCAAAAGCGTATATTTAAATCCCTGTCCACTTTCAGTGCGCATAATTCAAGAGCATTGCGTAAGGTAACTATTATACATGTTGTTTTTCCTCTATTCCCCTGCTAACAGAAAAACAATAGGCCATGTGCTCTGTTCAAACCCAATGTCTTTCCTCTTTGGATGTAAAAATAACATGCCATCCTCCCACATTGCATAACTCAATATCAGTCAGCATCGAGGGCGGCAATGAGAGCTTTAAAACCAAAAAGAGGCATGCAATTAGGTGTTTACCCTGGAAGCCTTTTCACTGTCCGTGTGGAAGAGGGAGAATGAGCGCGAGTGTGAAATAGTGGGAGAACCCACAGGGTTACTGAGTCACTGACGATGTGACCCTGTGCTCTCAGGCCTTTTGGAAGCAGCATAATCAGGTTAAACACCCACTCTCTCTACAGTGTATTTCTGTCAAACAGGAGGATATAGTACAACTGACGTAGGGCAATGTTTGAATCAGTGGCCAAGAAAGCTGATCTGGAGCAGGAAGCTTTTATAACAGCAAGAAACACAAACACACACAGAGAAGGTGAACGGAAAACTGAGGAGTTTAATTTAGACATTTTCCAGGCGAAAAATAAATTAATGTGGAAAAAAAAAAATCATCCAATCTATATGACCATGTATCCATCCACTTGTCCATCCTCAGTCAATGTTTGCCCATTCATCAGTTCGTCCATTTTATCCATGTAGCTTTTATAAATTTTTCGTCTGTCTATGTCTATTCATTCACGTTTGTTCATCCATTATCCACGTATCTGTCTAACCAGTCATTCTTACATTTCTTTATCCATCCTCCGTCAAGCTATTTGATCATTCATCCATTTGTCCATCATCTAATCAGTCCATCAACTCGTCCAGCAATCCATCCATCTGTTTCTTATTCAACTATTTGTCCACCTGTCAATTCACCTGTGGATTCATCTCAATCCACTTCGTCTTCCATCATTCATCCATCGATCTGTCCATTCAGATTCATAAATTCAAAGCAAACTATTGGATTAAAAAAGAACTATGTTTGTGTCTGGAAAAGAGTTTAAAAGTGTGTAGAACTGGTACCAATAGCTTTCCAACCAATAAAAATAAATACAGTGAGCAAAGATAAAGTACTATCTCTCAAAAGGTTAGGTTTGGGAAATCAAATAGTGGCTAATCAAGCAGAAAGAGAACATAAATTATATTTGCAGATAGAGAAGTCAGAAATTGTACTCTTCCTAGAAGGGAATTCTAAAGACTTAAGGTTGGGAGACAAACATGTCAGCTATGCTGTGTGCATCCTCAGAGCCACAGATGCTGGGGCCTGGCTGCAGGCCTCTGTGGCCTTACTTGGCTCATTCAAAGGAATGATGCTGGATGAGAAAGCATGGATACTTAAAGGAACAGAAAGGAATATAAAAATGAGCAACAATGTACCACTGTATAGTCATCATCCATGAAAAAGATTTTACCAAGTAATCCTGACATCGTATACCTGGAAAATAGTTAAACTTTATAGTTTTTCGTATATCTTTGTGAATCAGTGGGTTGTTTGCCAGTTGTTTGCCTTGTCTAGGATTTCACCATGCAGTCAAGAAACTTCTATTCAAACTGCAGCCTCAACTTTTCCCTCCATACAGGACTCTGAATTCATTTATCCTTAAAAACTTGAACTTGGTTCAAGCATACCTCTCTTGTTTCAAAACGTAGAAGTTTGTGTCACAGAGGACATTAAAGTGCTTCAAAAGCAGCAGAGAGTAGAGAGGAAGGGGGTGTGGGCCTCCTTTCTGGATGATCACCATGGACAATAGTGATTAAAGCCTCTGGGGCCACGTTTCATGGAACAAGTCATCCTGAAAAAGTTCACTGGACCCCTTCATCTGTGCATGTTTGGGTGAAAGGGGGTAAATATGGTGGGGATGGTAGGAACCAAACAAAAAACCCCTGTCAGGTCATGTGACTAAGGAGGGGATAGATGGCGCATTTCAGTTGGTTAGAGAAAAAAAGTCATGGAAACAAGTCTGTAGTGCCATTGTGTCTCTGAGAGCCTGTATGTATATGTCAGGGTATGTGTGGCTGTGTTGGAGGAGGTGGAGAGTGATGAGTCCTTAGGAAAGACCACCGAAGCATTGTTCATTCACAACCAGTACAAAAAAAAAAACATAAAAAAACGCCTCCAACATGGAGTGACCTTGACTACTTTGGCAGAACAGTCAGCGCATCAGAGCATCTCCGTTACACCCCCTCTCAGTCCAAGTGGGCGCATTTCAGAAATACCTTTTTAAACATAAACTGACCCATTTTTTTATTTATCACTATGTAGTTGAGATTATGAAACTGGGAGAAGTGAAGAAAAAAAAAAAAAAAGAGATAAGGACAGACATTAAATAGTCATGATGAGCTGCAGCCCCACGCCACCATGTGTGACCAATCAAACCAGGTTCCTGCCAGGCGAATCAATACCTTTCCACTTCCATATGCCGGCTACACTCTGGCTCATACAAAGTCTCCCACAGCAGCAAAAATATCTCCCCTACAAAAGCAGCGATTGTGTAATCAAATTGCTTTCTGGTTGGTTCTTAAAATAGGCCAGAATTCCTGAAAAACAAACTTCCATTCACTCAGCTTTAGCTGGCACGGATCGTTCACTTCAGCAAGGTCAAGTGCAACAGTCATCAATTTTAGAAAAAAAAAAAAGTCTTAAAGCTCCACTTCCTCAAAATATGCTAAAATTACAACTCAGAAGAAGGAAGAATGTACCAGACAGTAGGAAAAGATGCACACAACCTAAAGATCTCTGATCCCAGCAAACAACACAGCTCTTGAGGGATATTCCTTTAACTAGATAATCGTTGCCCATCAGGAACTCGGCGTTGGCACAGCTGATCAATGAAAACAAAAAGCCCCGGCGTTACGGGAAAAATAAACCAGGCTGGAAAATGAGCTGTGCCCTCTCTTCCGAGCAGACAGCGAGTCTCAGAATAGAGATGCGGGGATTATAGAAGAACAATGCTGGAACTGAAGGTTTAGTCTCACTCATTTTAGAGAGAAAACATAACTCTATACTCCCTGACATCATGCGCAGCGTGGCAAAGAAAACTAATTAGCGTTTGGTCAACATAACCTCAAAAACAAGTTTTAAAAATCTTTTTTTTTTTTTTGCTGCAGGCATGTGTCATACAGTCTTAACAAAAGTTAAGAAACACAGCCTTGCATTTTTTTTTTTGTCATATTACACCATGGAGTCGCTGTGTCTTGTTGGTATTTTATGTGATGGACCAATCAAAGCAGCATATAAGTATTAAAAAAATTGGGACATTCATATTTATATATCCCCTTATAATCAGATACCCCCAAATAAAATTTAGGGCAACTACCTTTAGAAGTCATCTAGTGATTAACTAGATTAAATAGATTCCTGTATTGAATTTAATCTAACACAGCTCACCATTCCCACTGGTGGAAGTGCAAGTGACAGATGTAATTGCAGCAAAAGAGATTCTACAACGTATTGAGGGGAGAAGGTAACAAAGAATTCAAACCATATATTATTTTGTTAAGTTCATATTCAGGTATCCTTTTTCCTCCACTTTGCAATTACCCTTTAGTTTGTTACATAAATATCTTGTAAAACAAACTGAAAATTGTGGTTGGGATGTAAAAAAAAAAAAAAAAAGCAAAAGTTCAAAGGGGTTTTAATAATTTTGCAAGCCAAGCATTTCCATAACTGGTTTCGCTATTGCTGTTGTAAGCCCTTTGTGAGAAGATTATACAGACATCCTAAAAAGCACAAAGTAACACAAATCTTTAGCTTTTACACAAATCTGTGTAAAAGTGATTTTTTTTAAATGTAAACTCTAAAGAACCTCAAAACATTTTAAAGCAGGCCAGGGTGAAAACAGCACAATAGCTTCAAACTCTGTAGGGCAATCCTCAAACAATAATCAGTAAAATAGCAATTGTAAATAAAAAAACAAAAAAACTAAATTATTATATTTTCCTACCTTATTCAGTTATAGTACAATAAGAAAGACTGACTTTAAAGACCAAATTTGTGGGGGAAAAAACATTATACACAGCAAGCATAAAAAGTAATGCTTGCAATAGAAGCTGGTTATAAAAAGCTGAAGAATTATGGCTGCAGTCTTTGGGTTGGAAACTAAAAGGTTACAGCTAAGCTGATGATCAGATGGCTTTTTTAGATCTGCTTTGTTACATTACAAGAGCTTAAAACCTCCCGCTCACTGCAAAAGCAAGGACAGCATGTGTTACAATGAGATAAATGTTACGCGAAGGATTGTGCACCCGGGTCAGGGTATTTCCACGACAAATTGTTGAAACACCAGGTATATTACACCATTTCACTCAGCATTTTAGATAAGCAAAAGTGATCAGGAAAATCCTGACAATCCTATGCACAGAAAGATGATTTGTTCATATATTATTGCGATTGAAAAACTGAATCTGGGGCTCAGAGTCAAATGAGGATAGGAATGAAGTCTAATAAAGGCAAAGGTTCTCTCCAAGTATTCCTGCTTCCTCCCACCGTTCCAAAACAACACTATAAGGTTAACTAAACACTTTAAATTGCCCTTAATTACGGTTTTTATAGAACAGTGATTCTTGAGAAGTGGGACAAAATGGGTTTAAGTGTCTCCCCCGCCCAAAAAAAAAAAGTTATTATTCCTCAAGCTTATGCATTCAAATATGACAAATAATGTTTTGGAAATGCAAAGACGCTAAGGTGCAGGGTCCCAGTAGCAACATTTTTATTTTTTTTTTTAATTTGAATTACATTTTCAATGGACCTAACCCAGAACCTTGTCATCACCATCTGACAAAAATAAATATAAAATTATTTTTTAATGACTCTATTGGTGATATTTTTACTCAGTTTTACAGACAAATGCTTCTCAAGAAACAAAATAAATATTATTTAAAACAAAAAACATAAAAGTCCATCTGTGCATGACACAGAAGTGACGGTGGTGACAAACTATTGAGTAAAAATAAAAACTTGATACATGTGAAGTAATGACATTATGTGAAATACATTAAAATAAATTAACTACACATTTAAGTGAGATTTGTCAACACTATCACTGAAAGAGTCACTACCTCAATTTATATGATGTTACTCTGATGGAGGCCATATTGTAGCTCATCAGGTCCATGAAATCTTTACAGTACAAACACCAAAGTTAAGCATTTATTTCACAATATTTCATCAAAGTTTTTTAAATTGTCAGTTATGGTGTTGACATATCACGGTTGTGACGAACAACTTCGGAATAAAGGAGAAGAAAAAACTAAAGAATAACAAAAGCAAACCAGCGCTGCTTAGCCCTCTTAGCAAAGGAAGAGAAAGGAAGAAAAGGAAGTGGTCATGGGGTCCTCAGAAGTTCCGATGGCCCCCAATAATGCCTGATTTTTTTATTTATTTTTTTTACATTCTTTTTATGTCTGACAGTGTTGACAAAAACGTGGGACAAATTTCAATGGAGTTGGAAAATATATAAAAATGATTTTTTATTCAATTTATTGATACTTTTAGAATTATTTATTTGAATACTTATTCATAATTGTCATAATATATCATCTTAGTATTCCTTTAATTGTTTTAAACTATTATAATGTATTGAGTTCTGCTCCAGGACAAGGACTTTTAAAGACACCATCCATCTACTACAAAGTTTAAAATAAAAAATATTCAGCAAGCACCAGGAAAACATACATTGTTGTGCTCACATGGTTAGTTTAGTTAGATATTGTAAAAAATTACATTTTGTGTATATTTTATTCAAATTTTGTGCTTTATCTGTAGGACCGGTTTTGTCCCTCTTCTCAAGAATCACTGAGAAACCTTTAAGGCAAGATATCTGACAAAGAATGTTTTCCTATTTCTGCTATTTGCTAATTACAAATGTGGCTGCTTTGCTTTTTCTCCCTTATTATACACTTCAAATACTGTACTTCAAGCCAATGAATCTTATAAAGACATTTTTATTATTTATGCAAGACTGTAAAAATAGCACTTGGTTCAAGGGTAACAAGAATGCATGGTTAAGTATCTGGGCCTGTTTCCCTTTCCAAGGCCCTTTGGGAAGCTTGTTAGAAAGCATGGGAAAAACCAGGACATTTAAATAAACTCTGTTACCTGTGTCAGAAAAATGGTTATGAGTTATAATTGGGTCAGGTTATAAAATATAGAGTAAAATAAATGAAGGAAAAGTACGTCGGACACAAGGGATGGGAGATGCAGACTTAAAGGAGGTGTTTATTATAAAAATGATAAGTGATGATAAAAAGCATTGTGAAATTTAGCAAATTGTTTGGAAATAGATTGCATGTCTGAGACTGAATATTGTGACAGCCAGAGCCACACAACACAAACACTGCTATTAAAAATAAAAATAAATACATAAATGAATTTATTTTTTTATTACTGAATAGGCTACTTCAGGAAACAGTTGCACTTATTTTAAGAAGTGCAACTGCATTTATTCATGTTTTCAGAAATACTGATAGATATTGCTATTCTAAAAAAAAAAAATTTAAGTAACAAGTAAGTAGTTTTAGAGGTGTGTCAACATTATTGTGTAATGTTTACTGCTGGCACAACAAATTAAAAATTGTTATGGATGATAATTATTACACTAATTGCCCATCAACCTTCTACCAACAATCATCTCAGTCCCAGAACATAAATCCTCCAGAAAACGTGAGGTGAGCAGCAGAGAAAAGATTATGAGAGAGAAAAACTTTGTTTCCTTCCACATTTTTTTTCTTTTACTTATGCGATGTTTAAGTTAATACATCGCATAAGTAAAATAAGATGTATTTTACTTATACATCGCATTTCCATACACATCTTTTCCAGGGTCGTCTGGGGCGCTGTGCGATTTTCATTGCTTAGGAAAAAACAAAAGGTGAGGCAGAACTGGTGTCATTTGCAAGCCATATTTTAGTCTCACAAACTGCTAACTGCAGTGGACATTATATACATCTTATACACGGAAACATGGTCTCCACTTAGCTAAATTCAATAGCTAAGAGGATTACCATCTCCACTGAAGCACGTAATAACCAAAAGGTCATGCCATAATCATAACTCACCAATTTATAATCCGTTGCTGCCTCTTCAGTGGCTTTAAAATGTGTTAAGACCTAAACTGCCACTACGGCACATTTTTGAGAGCATTCCCTCCACTTAAGTGCCAGTTTGACCGTCATTTCGCCCAGCTTTGAATGCTCTATCCCCTGTTGGCTCGAGCTAGCCTAGATTGAGATGCGCAAAGATTCATTGCTATTTTTACATGTCCTACTTGAAATTAATGTAGCAGATTCTCAGAAGAGGAAGTCAAGCACCACCAAAGCTTACCGAACATCTAGAATCGTTATAAAATGCAGTTGGTAGAGACAAACTGGGTACGGTGGGGTTAAACTTTTATAAAGAGAGGAAAATAAGCTATTAAGTAAATCCTCCCTCCATTAGCGTGTGGTTTTAAAAGACTTCTGGTAATCCGAAGAGTATTATTGTGTAGCAAAAGATAAATGCCTACATCAACACACACTTGTATAGATTATTTTTTATACAAGAGAGATCAAATAATGGCTCTCATGTGACTTTGCACCCTGATGAACTCATTCTAGGGAATGACAACATTTTCTCCTAAACCAGCACAGTAATGGTGCACATGTGCACAAGAAAAAAGAAAAAAAAGAGAGAGAGAGAGAAAAAGACTTTATTACACCGTAACTCCAGAGGCTGCACAAACAGCACTCATTAAATTAGCCGAGGACACAGGCTACTGGTGCTGCAATTATGTTACCACTGATGACTATCATCGCGAGCGTAATAAGTGTTATATGGGAGCACTAACATTATGGAATGCATGGTTATTGGATCTATTGTGAAAAACATCTGTCATAACAAACTCCTTGTGAGAAGACAAACATGGAGGGTGCGTGGCCTCGTCGTAGAAAATTTGCCATGAGTGTGACTTTGCCTGGAGGACAACATCCAAGCAATTATTGTATTGCTTAGATACAATGGTTTTAGAGTAAAACATTCACTCTGAAAGTGTCTCTGAATTGAGTTGTTTTGCACTTGCTAAAAAGCACAAAACACAAAAGTGTCAAGAACGTTGACACTTTTGTCAACGTTCTTGACACTTTTGAAATAAGAAATTAAGTAGTTCTTGTCCTGGTGTGTTACGTGAGCAACTGCTAATTGTGAGGGCTGTGTGGCGTAATAAAGCTAACATGTGACCGACAAAAAAAGAATGGAAAAGAAAAAGATAATGAAAGTGACAGAAACGGAGGAACTTCTCCGTCCACATGTCGTGATAAATCTGATCGGCGTACAGATCAGATCTCTTTCTGAGAATGTAGATTCTTGCCATTTCCTCCACAATCACCATTGTCTGAAACTTGCTTTGGACACTAATCATAAAATGCCAACTTAATAAATATATTAAAAACATGAGGGCAGTGCTAGAAACAAACGGACCAATTGTTTTGCATTATGGGAACATAAATGGCCCTTTGAACAATATGTCTACCCAGACAAAATACAACTATTGGCTAATGCTGCTACAAATAGCAACTACACAGTTTTTCAAAGCAACGTTCACCTTAGGCTATGTTCACACTGTAGGTGAAAGCAGACTGAACCCGATGACGATACATCTTAAGTGCAACAATCGGAGCTTTTAAAATCAAATTCAGGCAAGTAAACCTTTGATGTGAAGAGTTCATCACTGAGACCAAAGGGTAGCAGTACTATAGCCGTGCTTAGGATCTCCTTCTTTTGAATGTAGACGTAGTTAATGCCACCTGCTGAATCCAGTAGACTATTTCGTTGTGAATTTTTCAAACATTAAGAATATAGTTTTAAAGCCAAAACTTTTGAGTTGTGTCGCTGCAGCACCATTCAGTCCAGATGTTGCCATTCGTCACAGATTACAGATTTTTTTGAAACTGAGGTTTTTAAAAGTAGGGTCCAAGACCCCACAGGTTTCAAATCCACAGCAGTTGGATCTTAAAAAAAAAAAAAAACAAGCTTTATAACAATAATGATGTGTAAGCAGCACATTTATATGTATAGTAATACCGCAAGAAATAAGAAAGAAAAAGTATATCAGACCTATGATGTTACAGTTTGGCTTTCAGCATTCAAGCGGTGGGAGTCATGAGTCTCCTACAACATTATTTCGCGAGTCAGAAGCCAATATGTTTGGGATCCAAAGCTTTAAAAACACAGTAGTATGTGATTTGTAAAACCTTTGTGCAAAAAAAAATAAAAAATAAAAAAATTCTAAAACCTCTTATCTCATGAGTTCTCCTGAACTCTGCGTCGTGTTTCGTCTCCTCCGGTAGGTCATGCATGTGTTGTGTCACGCCTATTCATACAAGCAGAGGCTGAGCGTGAAGCTAGACTGTCTATCTGGTCTAGGTGCAATGAAAGGGTTCAGTCACTTCACAGATAGGCCATCCACTCGCTGTGACTGGCACAAGTGAGTGGGAACAAAGGAGTCACTGTGGCTGCCACACACACTCCTCGTTACACGTACCCTTTGGCCTGCCAGCTGTCTCTCTGTCCCTTCCATGTCCACACACCTCGCCACCCCTCCTCACAACCACAGCTGCGGTTGTGCATCAAACATCCCCCACCCCACCCCTTAATTCAGGGTGCACACACAAACCGTCCTGCCCTCTGTGGCTCCAGAACCCGGTCACACCAAAACACTGCTCCCCACCCTGCCGGTGCTCGCTCTTTGCCTATCTGCCACGCTGAATGCCTGCCTGTCTGCCTGTCTGCCTGCCTGCTCTGTTGGAGGCATGCTGCTTTTTTCACCAGCTCCCAACGGCTCATCAGTACTATTCAGACACACACACAGCCACACATGAGCTCATGCTCTCTGAATAATATGGTGTAGCTGGTTTTCTAAATATTTTCCATGCACGCAGTTTTCCTTTTTTATATATATTTTTTTATATTCCGTCTCAGAGATGCTTGGTTTATTTTTCCTAACTTCCATGTCCCGCATGGTGCACAGGCTCACCACACAGCCCTCCCTTTGCCTGACAGATGCCCCATCTCTGGCCTCGCCCTTTAAATTACAAACCCTCAAATTTAAACTCCCTGCCGCTTTTCTATTAATTGCTTGTCTCCCACTTTTCTTTTCTCTCTCTTTATTTATTTGCTAAAAACATTTCCACCACTCATACTTTGCCTTCCCTGTATTTACTGGCCGACTTAGAGGCTTCATACCCAAGTGGTCAGTCATACGCAGGTGCCAGATCTCCTCCACCCAAACAGCGTGGTGACTGGCCACTGCTAAAAACATTTTCATCCCTTCTGCAGCGAGTTCAAAACCACTCGTTTGAGCTCTGCTTGTAGTTGGTCTATTATTGTCAAGTTAAAGAGAACGACTGTGGGTGGGGGCTCAGCTTGTGGCAGAGAAATAAAATGAGGCCGGAGGCTGACTATTTTTGGACAGGAGCTGAAGATTCAAAGAACTTATTTTTGCCTTTTATGGGTTAATTACATGTAATACACATTTATGTACAACAGAGAAAGAGAAGGGAAGAAAAGGGGAAAGACGAGAAGCAGTCATGGGCATTTCTCAAGTCTGGTTTTATATTTCTGCGGGTAGGATGTCACTGAAATTATGTGAGCCTAACTAAAATTACAATAAATAAAAAGTGCAAGCAGGAGGCATCGTCTGGTTCCAAATATCAAGTTTTAAAAAGTCTACATACAAAACTGTAGCTGTTTTCAAACTGCGGTTTGAAAACAGCTACGTTTGTTAAAGCAGTTGTTAGTGTTTTGATGTCATTTTAATACGTTTCCAAATAAAGTGTAAGGCAGAACAGCCCCTCCTCCACCTGTTGCTCCTCAGTCTCAGTGTTTAGTTTCACATAGAAAATCAAGTCCATCACAAACAATTCTTAGAAATGTTAGCGGCAATAACAATTATTATCAGACTTAAAAAGTCTGATAATAATTATATTTAGATTGTCTTTTAATGTTTTCATTGAACTACTTTCTTGTTAGTTTGTCACTTGTTAATGCCACATTCTGCATTGCTCTAAAAACTAAAGACTAAAGACTACTGGGACCATTTGAATCACATTCACACAATGCGCTTAGTTTTAAGAGTTATTCCACCCCTCTCCAATTAAATCAGAATTTACAACAAAATAATAAAACGATTTGAAAAAACAGACTCTGAAATTTTGCTTATAGATGAAAGAACTATCTATTATGAGGAGTTTGATGGAACAGTCTATATTTTACCAGCAGTCGATAACTATTTGGTATAAATCCAGGTTAGCCTATTCCCATCCCTGAAGTCAAAACCTGGAAGGGGTCCAAACCAAAGTGGGTTTATACAGTCTGAAACCAACTTCAGTTTTAAAAAATGTCAGCGGTTCATTAGAACGCTATTTTATGAACTTTTAAATAGTAGTCAAATTTAAATTGGGTAGTTCTTTACACTGCAGCCAACGTTTATTTGTGGGACAAGCAGAGGTAAGAGGTAATGTGCCACCAGTGATCTTCCAGGCCGAAATGCCCTGAAAATAAAACACATAAACGTTTTTTTGTGTCAGACTGACAAACTAATAAAAACAAGTAAGCATAAAATAGTGTTCACTTAAAACTCTGTTACCTTTATTATTCACAATTGTACTTTTTACATCAGGCGGTTACTCTGACCAGGAGTGCTCTGAATGCTCAATTCTCAGTATGTTTTTTCCCTACAGGAAGATAACTGGTGGCGCAACACCTTCTTCCTCCATTTGCTACGTGGGTAATCACTGTCCTTTGTCTAAACAACAGCACAATTAAAATGCGCAAGGGTCTAAAAAAAAAATTAAAATTGTCTATTGTTGCATAAACGGCTACAAAATGTTTGAAATTGAAGTCCGGCTGTTAGGTTTCGCCTCTGTTACCAGCCAATCTGGAGTTACAGTAAATGAAGCAGCCATGAGAGTCACCTAAATGGAGATCTTAACTGATTACAATTTTAAAAATCTTGGGATCTATTAATTTGTAACTTTATTCTTACTGTAATAGGCAATAATAATTGCACTAGTAGTAATATTTCTTTGAAAATATCAGTACAATATACATTTTTGTGTTATTAGGGGGTTAAATCAAAAATGTTTTCACTGTAATCTTGCTAAAACCATTAACAACATTTTTGCAACATTGGGCAGTGTCTGTATCTCTTGACCTTTCTGCTTACACTTTCTGTCAACAAGATATGAATGGGTACTAATGCAGACAGAGGCAGGAAGTGGGTCACCTTCCAGTCGCAGTTCAGAAGAGGCCCATTACCGCTAGCATAATACACCCTTAATTCAAAATCCCTGCTATAAAGCTCCTAAATGTACACAGTGGTCAAAACAGGTCTTGCTACTACTGTTGTAAAACTTCCCTTTCCTAGCTGAGCCTTTCTTGTCGCAGTGCTGTCTATGCAGCCAAACAAGTCAGACACTCATGAATGAAAATACAAACACCGGGAACTAAGCCTGCTCCTTCAGACAGCAAAAAGAACAAACACAGCAGCGTGCCCCGGAGGCAGCATTAAGCCCGGCCTGTCTGCCGTTACCGTACCTCTGCTCTCGAAGCGCCGAGCACGGCGAGCCGAGATGCAGCCGCATTATCCTTCGGTGCAGCACAGCAGTGAAGTACAAGATGAGGGCCAGGCATGTGGACAGTGCGCAACATCTGCAGGAAACGGAGGAAAGTCTGATACGTGGACAGCACAGAGCGGCCAGGGTGACACGAGGTAAAGCAGGTGGCTCGCAGATGGAGAATCTGCTCGTCTCAGCTGAGTCTGAGAGAGCCAAAACAATCACTGATGTTTAGTCTCAGATGCTAGGAAAAACCTGTAGCTCTACACATAACAGTAGCAGGCAGGAGCGATAAGAAAGCCCAAACACTGATTAGTACAAACAGGCAGAAGAAAAACCTACGCCCTCAATGGTTACTCTCACAAACTTGTTTAATTTTACTGCTGATTTTGACACCAGTGTTATTTGCAGTAAATTAAAGCAAACATATAACATCTTAACTATACAGCTACAGTTTGCATTTTGGACTCAATTTAAAAGAAGAACAACTAGGGAAATATCCAGTGACAAATTTTAAATCCATTTTCTTATGACCACAAAGTCTGAAGGCAGAAAATAAACATGGGAGCAAATGAAAACATGAACCATGACTTCATCCAGCCTGAGGAAAAAAAAAAAAATCCAACCATCAGCATATTGGTTAAGCTTCTGAAAGATTTACACTTGCCGACTTGTTGTTCCACATCGGTCAAAGATCAACACGACCTTTAGCAAATTGTTGGCAAAGCTAATAGAAGAATAATCCGGGCTGTGGCTGTTTCGCAGATGAAACGCTCATCAACATTTTTTGTTGCCACAAAGGCATCATCAGGGTACGAGGATTACCATAGTTTCACTTCACGGCCTGTTTAACAACAACAGAAGCTCACCTCAGGCTGCTACTCAGCTTAATGGTAAGAGCAAGAAAGATAACTCATGAAGCTTTAAGCAAGTGGATCTATCCCAGATGTCCTGACTAATGCTGCTGCTGCCGCGGACGCTCAATGTGTGGGCACACTGGATAAGAAACTGGGGAATATTTACATGTTTTTCAATGTTAAAAACTCTAAATCAGACAACGCAGACGAAGCACAGTGAAAATGTTACAAGAATTCAGCAGAATGGGGGAGTTTCATTCATTGCAGCTCAGTTGCCTTCGCTGTGAAAGTCCTGGGTTCGAATCCCGGCTCAGGATTGTCCAAAAATAGCACTACAGTGTCACTATTTCAAACTGAAGCATAAACAATTTTGCTTACAAAAACTGCCGATCGAAGAATGTCACATCCTGCATCTCTTGACATTTTTATTAGGCAAATAGAAATTTCATACAATTTTTTTTTTTTTTTAACCAACACTTCATTACTTTAAGTAAAGTGCTGATTGGACACTCAGTACAGGAAAATGTGCAATGAAATCCATAAACTGTGATTTCATTTCAAGCTTGCTCCACGGTCACAAGCTGTTGTGCTGAACCCCAATTTGCTCACAAATCTGCGTATCAATGTGGATGTGTACTAATTGCGAATGCAGCTGGTTGAATGCGACTCTAGTGTAAAATGCTTTGAGTGGTCAATACAGCTAAGGAAAAGCACACGAGTAGATCCTTTTTCATTCCACAAAATTATTCAAAAATGGTTTTTTTTTTTGTGATGAAGTTAATTTAAGAAAGACATAAAGACAGACGGTGAGAGAGCAAAAAAGGTGTCCTTCTCTGTTTTGATTTATTCAGACTCTCAAGAAGCTCCAGCATAATGCAACACATCTTCAGTCCAAGACTTATAGTTTCCCAGCAAAAAGGAACAGGCGAGATGGTGACCTTGGCACGTTGTGAGGCGCGCTCCACTCGTCCTCAATCTCTCCCCCTCTCCCTCCCCCTTCCTCTGCAACCTTGACTAGTTTAATGGAAAAAAAAAACTGCTGCTAAATCACATGGCAAGCTTTGAGTAGTGACAGAATGAGTTTAAATCTGTTATCTTGGGTGATACATTAATTAAAAGTCAGATTTATATAGGTGGGAACTCTACTCAAAAAGTTAATAGAAAACTTTGTAATTAGCCATCTGAAGACCAGACTTTAGGTTCTCTTTCAGCCACAGCAAGTGGGACAATAAGTCTGAGCAGACACATTGTTCATCCAAAGCACAAATTGCCATCATTGTTCCGCAGATTAACTATTAAAATAACATAAAATAGAGAGAAAACTAAAGAAAAACTGAGATGATTTATGTGGCAACAGTAAAGAAAAGATTAACTAAATCAACATATGATACTGTTAATTAGAAAAATTTGGTATAAGTATTTCACTTTAGTCCCCCTGTAATCCACATTCACATAGCTTGAAAAGTTTATAGAGCCTTGCAAAAACACTACGTCCCTGACTGAATCAGTCCAAGCAAAGAAGAGACAAAAAGAGCCTCTAGGAACTTGTAAATATCCGCCTCTATAGAAATCCAGAGTCAAATTTACTTGGGTGTAATTCTTTTTTTTTTCATAAAATATGTTTGAGCAAATAAAATATTAAATTTTCCAGAAATATGGTTTGAATTTACAGGACATAACTGAGCGTGCTTCTCTGTGGTAAAAAAAAAAAAAAAAAAATCAATACTAAGGCCTCACAGGTTACAACCTCACAGGTTGTAAAAAATTAATGACAGAACAAATTGTAAAATCGTAGTTTCTCCTTCTGTTAGGAATAAAATGGTCACATCATGGTTGAAGATTCCCATGATGTACTTTGTCATTGTTTATTCTACAGTTATAAAATTGAAAACAACCAGAAAACCAAGAAAATATCAAAACCAAAATGTTGACGCCGGTGAAGGTTTTTTTTTAAAGTCCTTTAACTCCCAACACAGAAAAAGAAACATCAACATTTGTCCACTGCCAGCAGCACCGTAGAGGCTAATGCCAGGGAAAGTTGACTTTTAGCCTGACGTAACAGGCAGCGTTTAAAAAGGCGAAGTTGCAAAAGACTCACAAACCTAATCCCAGATGCATGTTGAGTGAGGCACTGCTGAAAAGAATTAAGCAGCTAATTTAGCAAACAGCATTGAGGAAAAACTCATTTTGTCTCCTGCCCTGACTCACATTTCATTTCATTGGGATTTACCTTCACTGTCTTGAAAAGGTTTGCAAATCTATAAGTTCTTATTCGCCCTTTTGATTTAGTTTTCCTAGTTTCAGCTTTACCTGACCAGGTTACTGAAAAATGGAGTAATATCCTGAGGTGAACTTCATAGCTGAAAACACTGAGACAGCATGTGCTTGAGCGAGACAATAAAAAATGCAACAGCTCTTACTTTTCCTTATAAGCCCACTGCTGCACTAGCCTTCAGTTTGTGGTATGCTTAACAATTCGACCAATATCATTCAACATTCTCATGGCAGGGTTTCCATTTCACTCTGAATAAAAACAACTCAGAGGTTGCCAGGCTTTTCTTCAAGCTCACAGTTTCTGGTCAAAAGACAAATGTTCACTTCAATTTGGCAAACCACAGGCACTTTTACGATGCGACAGCAGTCAACAATGGCAGCTCTGATCTGCCGACTTACTCAACTGTCTGTGCTTTCACCAGTGAGTTTGTTCAGAGTTTACGTTTATTTAATATCGTTGGCAAACAATTTATTTAGGGGCTTTCAAATGATTTTTTTTTTACAACGGAAAGTAGAACTTTATTTTCTTGTATTTTACAAAGATGTTCCAATGTTATAGGTCACCAACTCATTTAAAGAAAACAGGTCATTGTTGCGCTACCAGTTATCTTCCTGTAGGGAAAAGATTCCTGTTTTTACTTTTGGACATGGAAGCTGTTCAATTCTTCAAGTCTGAACAAAGGGCTAAAAGATCCTAAAGTGAGTGGGAGCATACAAGCACCTGCTGATCTTACAAGAGGAAATCCTTTAAACCTTGGGAATGTTTAAGGACTTTGTTATGCTTCCATTTAAGCCTTTAATCACCCATTCTGAAGACACACAACACAAGAGGGAAATGGGACAAATGTCTGATAACCTCAGTGAGAAAAGTACTCAAAAGGTTGCATCCCAGTAATATCAGTCTGCAGACTGCATTGCGAAATTTGGCGAACAGACACCATCTTCAACGGTGTGAAGCAAAGGTTTGTAACGTCTCAATCTAGAATTATTGGGGTTTTCGCTTTGGTAATGTTCTGACAAAAACCCATTAATTCTTAGACCTCTGCCAAGTGACAGAAATCTGGACTCATGAGCTGCCTGAGTGGCTGAGCATTTATGATCGTCATGGACACCAAAAACGGGGCAAACAGGAGAATGGATACTTAAAGTAGAAATTACGGACAGTTATTGAATTAAACACAAAAGCAGCTAGCTATGGAAAATGACTAATCAAGCATGGAGCCGTATTACTGAACAGTGCTCAGAGGGTTTGAAGAAGTATCTATTACTACAATGCACACAGAGAGACTCACTCGGTGGGTTATTCCTGCAGAAAACCTGCGATTAACTCCTACAAACTCACCAGCATGCACCTATAAAGTAAAAATGATGCAGGCAACACATAAAAACTGACACAGCAGCAAAATTCTGCTTCCTGGAGCACATGTGCACAAATGCTATAAATCACACAATGTGCAACTGTCATCACATAAGAGCAACTTGAAAACAGAGATCACGAACACCCCAAGTCGACCCTCACAGACTCGGTTGTCTTTAAAGACTCCGGGATTCTTTGTCATCTCAAACATCCCACACTGTTTTTTGGGGGTGAGGGGAGAACTTTATCCGTGTGACTGAGAGGCTCTTTCTGTAACCGTTTATCATGGTGGGTCAGTAGGGTTTGAGGCTGAAAGGTTTTTAGCTGGGAAAGCCTAAATACCACAAACATAGAGATACACTGTTCAGAAGCGCTCCCTCTGTGTTTACCGAGCTCCGCAGCTGGAATGCAGCGGCCAGAACAAGCACACAAAGGCATCTGTATCAATTTCTGGGTCTTTTAGGCCGTCTTCGCGCCGCATGAAGTCGGGACAAAAAATTCCACCTCGGGGTGCTCAGATTGACTTACAGTAGATCCTGAACGCCCTGGGGAAAGAGCATGCACAGCTCTACATGCAAAGGGTTTACGTGCTGAAATCCATTCTTACAGTGGCAGACTGATAGGAAAAGCACAACCTCGCACGCAAATATGTGTAAAATCCAACCTTTAATCTGAATACATTTTAATTTAATGTGGGGGGGAAATACCATATTAGGAATAAGATTCACTCTTTATGTATTTAGATACCATTTTGTCCACAATTTTTTTTTTGCTTTCCCGTTCAATTGAAATATATATTTTAGCATGTGAGAAAGAATTAAAAGTAAATCAAATAGTCTGTTAAAAAAGCAGAGCGTTTGACAAACTGTAAAACTTTTTATCAAAATTCTGCATTACTTTTTAAATAGTCTTTAGAAAATATGAATTACTTTTATATAATCATGTTTACTTTGTGTGTAAAGGTAGGGTGATACTGAGGTCAGTTCCTCCAAGCCACTCCTCAAAATTGGAAACCCAATCACCCACACATAACTTGATAAGTCAGGAAATGGTGCAAGGAAAGTAGCTACTCAGCTACTACTCACGTAAACTTACCCACATCTGCAGTCAGTTTACAAATTGAAAAAGCTTAAAGCATCTGGAAATCTGACAAGTCATGAAGAGGAACATCGTTACCCTAATAAAACTGAAATTTAACGTGATATAGACATAGTCTGATGTTCGGAAACTCCAAGTGCCGAGGGATCAAAATATCATGTAATTATGGAGTGCCGAACAAAAAAAGTGTGATGGATTTAAGAATTCTTTTTCCTGACACATTTATTATTATCAACAAAATATTATTAATACAGCAAAATATTACATTATCTTAAGTCCATGTTGCCCAAATTGCCAAAGCTACATCCCGACTGACAGTGATACTACAAAAAGGCCTTTCTGTCCCTTACAATCACAAATGTAAACATGGAAAGTCTAAGTCAATTGGGACTTAAACTGAAACTATGCTTTAGTCAGACAAGGTCAAGTTCGAGATCTTTTTGGCAACATGCAATCCAGTTAAATCCTGATTTAAGGTATAAATCTGGGAAAAGATCTTTTGGCCTCTGTTAAGTATAATATGCTGTGGGCCTGTTTTGCTTCAAAATGCACTGGGAAACTTTTAGAATGCCATCATGAACTACTATAAATAACAGAAGATTATAATGTGTGTGTGTATATATACACATACATACATACAAGCTGTAATTTGCCAGAAAGGTGAAAGCTAATGATCGGTCAGGATAATGATCAAGACGGAAATTATTCACAAGATAAAGTATTTATCTCTTTCAATCGCCAACATAAAACCTGTGTGGTGAGACAAGGAGAAGAGTACATAAAAGACAGCCCAGAACTCTGGCTGTGTAGTGATTTACATGAATATTACCAGAGGCAAAATGTAGAGCAGAACATGACAACATTAACTTTGAGATGTCTTCTCACCCACCTTTGTCTGCTCGGCTGTCTAGCGCCGTCCCATTGCACCTTTAGTACCTACACGCTGTTTTAATTAACTTCATACCACAGGGAGCAATTATGCGAGGCAACATTCATCCAATTTGGAACTGCAAATGAGTCAACCTTCAAGCTACAGAACGACAGGAGCTTCAATCTGTTCAGGACAAGAACATACCACAAGACTGCGAAGATTTATCATTTGACACACGATTTTAATTGCTGCAGAAAAAGACTTTGGGAAGTTTCCTGTTGCTGTTATTTAATGGTGCAATTCTAAGCTTTTAGGTGGGAATAAAAGAAAGGAGGCGGGGGGGCGGTTCACGAAGATGGACAGATAGCAAGTGGGGCATAAATGAAGGCGAAAACAATTTACATACCTCCACTTCCCCTGGGGAGTGACAACTGAGAAGGAGAAAGTGGATGAAGGGATTGGGGGAGGGGGAGGAGGAGGAGGAGGAGCGCTGTGCAATAGCAAATGAGAGGGAAGCGCCAAAGATGGAAGGAGAAAAATGTTAAAACTGATGGAAACTCTGCACTCAAAGGAGAATAAGCTAATGAGAGAACGATAACAACCTGCAAAGACGGGGAATGTGATGAGAACTGGAAAATATTGGCAAGCCTGCACTTCGGAAGGTGGTGAGAGGATGCCAAACAGGGAGTCATGAGTCAGATAGATACACAATAAAATCTAACGTGTTACTACTCATTAGCTGCAAGTGCTTAAAGAGTAAAGCAAACATTCACTCCCCAAAAACGCATCTGCGGCACTCAGTTTCTGTCCATAATTCAGATTTTCTGGAATAGACCTGAATATCTAAAAAAAAGGGGGGATCAAATCACTCAATTTCAAGTTTTTTTATGTGGCTTTTAATTAATGATGCAAGTCAAGGATGTTGTGTTTTGCCTAGCTCTTTAAATCTCAGGCACTTCATTCCTGTTGTTGGAAGTGTAACACTGAGTAGAGGTAAAGAAATATTTATTTAGGAAAGCCAGCTAACAAGAAAATGAGCTTCGCTGAGGCTAATAAAACTGACTTTTTGCATGGGTGTGCATTCTTTTTGACATACAAGTCCTTCAGGTGGCTGTTAAAGTGAAATGTGATGCTTCTGGCACGCTGAATCATGCAAAGCTAGACAGCTAAACTGTATATACCTCTTCAGTAGAAGAGTGAGCTAAAACTGGCAAACTTTAATACACAGTACCTTAAAAAAGTATTTATGCTCTTTGAAACTTTTCCTCATTTTATTAAAAAAAACTAATACTAGTACATTTTACAAGGAATTTTATGTGACACGTCCACATAATTAAGTTGAAGGAAAATGATGTATGATATTCAGTATCTTCTACATGTAAAAATATCCATTTTAAAAAACATTAGTGTGCATTTGTTATCAGCCCCCTTTGTTCTAATATATTTTAATAAAATGAAATAAAATGGTCAATCTGAAAAAGTTGCAGAGAGTACACAGGAAGCACGTGGAGGGAGGTGATCTGGTGAGACGACACAAAAGTTAAAGTGTTATGCAAAACACTAATGTTAAATCCATCATATCTACTGTGAAACATGGTGGTGGCAGCACGATGCTGTGGATAGTAAAGCTCGTCAGAGTTGATTTTTGGAAAGACATTTTGTCTCTCGAATTGTAAAGCTGTTAAAAGACACTAAGCCAAGAAACTTGCTATGCATAAATTGCAGGAAAAGGTGGTTCTTCAAGGTATTCAGCGTGGCTGAGTAAAAATGCACACCACACAAAAAGACAACAAAAGTGATACTTATCAACAAAAGAGAAAACTGAAATATCTAAAGTGCTACAAGAATACAGACGAGAAATAAAAACAAAGTTTACAAAGGTTGTTTCCTGACATGTTTAAATACTTAATGAGTTATTACAGTGTTTTTCAGTTTCAACGCTATCGGCTCTTTGCTGAGGCGAGCCTTCCTCTTCAAACTCTGCATGTGCTCCTCTGTAAACGGAGCGTTTTCTGCACCATTTGCATTTCTCTGATGTAATAAAGAGCTGTGAAGAATCTCAAAGACAATTAAAACCTGTCAGTAAGGCTGGAAGACGTCGGGTTGCGAGTGCTTAATTGAGCACATCTGTAAGATAACGTTTATTTTACGACTCGGTGAACTCTTAATGTCTGCCATGAGTACAATGTAATAGAAGCACAGAGGCCTAACACTTTTAACATGGTAACGTTGTGGGAACCTCTGGTTTTTGACTTTTAAGGTCCAGAGACTTCCCAACTCAACTTAACCAGCTGAGTTTTATGAGTCGGGGAAAATAAACTAGCAAAAATCAAGCACCGTTCTCTAAAATAATAAGCTAGTCTCTAAGCAATGATTTTATGATATTCCAAATTCCGCACTGGACTTTCTGATACGAGTCAAAACAAGAGGCCGTGAAGACTAACCATTTTATTTTATATGAATCAACTTACACACAATGATGACAAATAAGTTGTCGTCGTAAGGTTCAAAACTGAATGCTTATCATGTCAAAAAAAAAAAATCTAAATGAAATACTACTTTGATTGGATATAGTACATTTAAAATATTTTGAATGTTTAAAACAAAACATTTAAACTTCATGTTAATTTAAATGAAATGTCAGTTGTAATGCAGGGAGGCAAAGTCTGAACTCTTGGCAATAAGCCACCCTTACACCCTCTCATACTAACACAGTTTGTGATGCTGTATCTCAACAGGCTCCCTCAGTAATATTCATAAGGAACAGCTTGAAAAGATGCGAGTTACAAGTTCATCATGCTACCTCGACAGAGCATCACAATCACGTAGAACAAAAGGTTATCGAGCTTGGTGAAATGAGAACTACCCACACGACGCTGACCTTACAATTAATCTCCCCGTAGTTCACTCCTCAGGGTCACTGTTTAATCATTCAAGCATGTCCCTGATAGAACGTCGCAGCAGCAATTCACACTTTAACCCGATGTACTAATTAAATGAACAAGAGAGCAATAAGTTTCTGTGATGAGATCCTCCACAGATTCAAGCCCATAAGAAACTAAGATGTGACTGCGCACAGTCCAGTAGTTTTCTTTGTACACCTACATTTACTTGTGTTAGTCGTTAGACTGGTTTGATACAGAAAACATCCATGACGAGCTATCAAAGTAAGAGCCTCATTAGTATCTAACATGACATGTACAAAGACTATAACAATCAGAAGTTGCTTAGATAGTGAAAAAGAAGAGAATGAAGTGTGAAAGGGAGAAACGGTGCAATTCCAAGAGTTGTGATGGCTTATCATTTGTTTTAGCATGCTTATTTTTACCTTAATAGACAAATACATAGATTTATGTCTTGTAAGACAGAATAGCTAGTTGAGTACATGTAGCTTCTGTTTAGTGCAGAAAAACCTTTAATTAGCATAAAAGGAAAGAAAATAAATCTAAAATAAAGTTGTCTTTTGTCTGCAAACACACAAAAGAAAAGAAAAAAGACACCCCTGCATTCCAGTGGCACACAGACATTATGTACAAAACAACTCTCAAGAACAGGAGGTGATAAGGCACTGGCAGAAAAAGTAAGCTTTTAAATAAACCAAGGGATCTTGTTTTAAATCCAGCTGATATAAGAAAATAATGTAATGAGGCTTGGAGGCTCGGTCTGCATTTGATGCCCAACAGAAGAATGGATTAGATTACATAGTCTCAGAACTAATGCTCCACAGCTTGAATGCATTATATTTTATGCATATGTCTGTAGCAAAAGGGCAATATCTCCAGTTTTTCACAGCTGAGCCACCAGCTGATGACTCAGTGCCAAATGAACTTGTATCACAGCAACATTGAGAGTATTAATAGGAATGTCCTCAGCAACGACTACAGGAAGCTACTGAACACACTCATTAAAGTCACTATCAATGAAAATGGTTCACAAAGTGCAAAATTCATTAACCGCATCATAAACGACTCCATGACCTATGAAGCAAAGACTCAAAGGGTTTAAATTCTTGTTTTGCCCTAACTTCCTGAAACAGCTAGCTGTGCTACAGTGCTATTGCTAGCTAAAAAAAACAGAAACAGCACTAGGAGATTTTAGAGGTGGGGACTTGAGTCACGTGACTTGTGACTTGGTCTTTTACAACAATAACTTGGGACTTGAATCCGACTTGATATTTTTAAATTTAAAACAGATATTTACAAAGTGCGCACCAGTAATTTATTTCACTCATTCCATATGAACAGATGCAGCCCATCTTTCTTTTTTCCACATTTTGCAAGTCACCCAGATTAAAAATAAAAAAAAAAATCAAAACAATTATGCTCCCAAGACTAATTTCTTTTTGGTACATAAACCACTAAGAACTCAACAAAAAAAATACGAAGTGCAACATGCAAAACATGTTGACGAGAAACAGACGGAAATGGAACAACTTCCAACTTTGTCCGTCATTTGAAGTTGCACAAAGAAAGGTACAGTTTCCACTGGTTTTAAGTTACCATTTGAATGAATGTTTTCTAGGTAAAAGCGAGAAGCCACTAATGTTTTCTTAATGTCCTGTTCTGCGTCCAGGCAATTAACCTTTAGCGATATGAGAAGAAATTGATGTTGAAAACATTTTATATTTTATAAACACAGAAGGCACATGTTTACATACAGACATTATTGTGAATTACTGGTTTGACAAGGTGCATGGCAACCATACTGACTTTCAGGTTGCACCTATCAAGACATAAATCAGACTATTTGTTTTTTCCACCTTAGAACTTCTGATGATAATTGAAAAAAACGACATAAGGGCACTACTTGGTTGAATAGCTATGTCCTGAAGCCACTGTAGGAAGGAGCTACAATAAAAACAGCATGATTATTCCCAAAACTGGACCATAAAGAAATCATTCCTGTCTGACTACATGAAGTAGACTAAAGCATGAAGTAGGCTAAGATATCTGAAAAAGAAAAGAATCACATCATTCAGGAAGTCACAAAACAACCAACAACTACATCTAAAGCTCCACTTGCTTTGACACTGGAGTGTTTTTACTATATAGTATCGTTATTAACCCCTGATATGAAGGTGAGTGACTTAAGCTTGTCACCTTGTGTCCATTTTTAAGTTGAATTGTAAGTATGATGAAGTCATTGGTTATAGCCTGCACATCAAACTGCCTAACAACATATAAGAGCATTGCAAGTCTCCACCCCTTTCACATCATTTCTGTATCATTCCAACGTTTTGGAAGATCATCAGAAACTTACTGAAAACTCAATCCGTCAGAACCCTTTTGGAAGGGATCAAAAGGGTCCAACATTAGTGTATTATCTCCCGGATGTGATTGTTAAACAATAGTCAAACTTTTCCATGAACACATTCCTAAACCTTGTGGACAGCCTCTCAAGTAGGGATGGTGTCATAACTCTCCAGTGTGGACCATGTCATAGTAAACCTTACAGATTAACAGCTTTGCAATTATAGCTTACTCATACCAACAAGCTTTCACACCTAAAATCAATCAATGTTGGGAAATATATCCTCTTAAATAAACGCAATGAAAAAATATATACTTTCAGTAAAAACAACAGGTCAAACCGGGGACGCTTCCCTCATATCAGATTTTATGCATATCGGTGATCGTGTTTCTTTCCCCCAGTAAAAACGCAGTACTTCTCAAAAGTTTCTGACGCATTAATTTGACGCATATAACAGGAAAGAAGACAAAGCCTTTGGAAACTTCTACTGCAGAGGTGCGAAGGAGACGAAAATGCGATGAACGCAACTGCAATGCACATGTGGACCGGTGTGATGTAAAAGAAAGCAGAGGGGCTTTTAATGCTCATCAGCTTTCCTCTTGGCCCACGGCGCGGCCAGCCTGAGGGGGCTGGAGTTAAAGACCGTTAATGAGGCATCTATAGGTGCTTGCACTTTCTGAATCCAGAACAACAAACGCGCACTTGTTCTGCCCACAAACCCCAGGAGGGCAGCGGGAACATCGGCTTCCTCGCTGCGCATAACGTTCCTGCAAAACACGCAACTTCCACGGCCGCTGCGCACTTGTTTCACAAAACCAGAACTAAAAGAAGCGCAGGGAGCCAATCCACCGCCACTTTAATTCATCCGCCGCGGCTGAAACGTGTTTGGGTCTGAAAGCTGCTGTGAATTAGAGCGATGGCTCTCCATACAGAACAACAGGCATGCGTGTCTATGCAAAAAACAGAAAGGGGGGGAAACACGGCGCCCAAAAGCCGCTAAAGGCCACTTCACAAAGTAAGCGACATCCAGCGGGTGAAGGAGAAAGCCGCGGAGAGAGAGAGACAGAGGAAGAGAGGGAGAGAGAGATCCGACAGGAAACACAGAAATATCCCGCTACAATGTAACCAACACACACGGCTCTGTGAGGCAAAACAGAACCAAAACATCGCGGTTCGTCAACAATTAGCACACAACGCAAAGCAAGGTGAAGCTGAATGTAAGCCGCAAATATATAAGAAAAACGGAAACGTGACTGAACAAACCTGGCGAGTCGAGGAGGACACTTCTTCCCCTACAGCGCTGATGTCCGGAGTTTGTGTGTGTGCCGCTGCGACTCTCCGTGCGTGTGCCTGTGTGCCACTCTTTGGTGTTTCCTCCCACCCTGAAGAGATAGTGCTGATGTTTCCACTTCCTCCTTTCTTCTGCCGTCTGCTGGCTGCCTCTGTGCTGCCAGACACGCAGGACTCACGAAGGGAACAGCGACACAAAACAAACACAAAAAGCCAGCTGGATCAGACGATAAAAAAAACACAACAAAAAAAGAAAAAAACACGTTTAACATATTACATTTAAATTTCAAAAATGTTCATTAAAGATTTTTGATGTGGAGTAAATGGGCAGTTGTCCAGGGGGGTATGAGAAAGGAGATGCATCAGAAATCAAAGATAAAAAAAAAAAATTGCCTACGGGTTGTTCCTGGAACAAGTTTTCTACTGCTTTTATGCATATACAGGAAGTTGGAATGGGGAACTGTTTTGCATGGTATGTGTGCAGGACTGCACTGATTTGTGTCCCACCCCAGGAGTAAAATGGGTGCCATGTAGGCATGTATTGACACTTTATTTTATTTGATCACCTTCATTTAACTATATGACATCATTGTTTTTGATGCCAAAAAGGAAACAATAAAGGTCAGTGCTCAACTATGCTCAGTTGGGTTCAGAGACCACACAGAATACAAGAATGCTCTAAATGTTATCACACAAATTCTGTTGGTAAATCATGTTACTATCAACCTAAAAACCCTTTTACCAGAATAAATATTTATTTACCTTGGGTACGGTACTATCTGCTTATAGCATATTCACAGAGCTTTAGTCCAAAAGTCTTGAAATATCCCTTTAATCCTGCATGGTCACAGATGGACCGGTGCTTATCTGCAAGAGGCGGGACACCGTGGACAAGTCACTCTCCATCCTAGGAAAACTCAAAAACTGCCATTACAAACAAGCGTACATGCATAGATCAGATAATGCAAATTAACAAAAAAAAAAAAATGTTTATCCAAGGAAATGAGGAGATTACCTTCAATCTTCTAGTAAAACCCAAACAGTCGCCAGGCGATAGTGGAAAGGACAACTTCCCTTTAGTAATAAGAAAGTTCAGCGGGCGATGGCTCGGTTGGTAGAGCATCCCACCTTGTGCAGATGCTGTAGTTTTTGAAGCGTTTGTCCTGGATTCAATTTCCAGTCTCGAGTCATTTGCTGCATGTCTTTCCTTCTTATTTCCTGCACATACTGTAACATGAGAGGGTGTGAGGACAACAAGGTCCACAGACAAGCAATGATGCTATTAGCAAAGACTAGCCTTGCCATAAAAAACTACAACAAAACAGACTTATGAGCAGTTTCTATGAGCCTTTAACAAAGCTTCCTTACACTTTGGATAACATTAAACCAAAAATGATTGATAAATGTAATTAATTCTAAGCTACTTTTCAGTAAACCAAAAGTTTCAGTAGCATGAATTAACATGTATAGGTTTTCCATGCAACCAACACACCGTCCTGCCCACAACAAATGCTTCGGACTGCATTAGAGGAAATAGGTCAACACATTATGGGTGGCATCTGAGTTTATTTTTCATTTTGATGGATCAAACAAAGGCATAACTACGTCCACTCCTGCAGGCGAGGAAAAGTAAACAGGGACAACGGCTTCAATAATTCACGATTATTGAGCGCTCTCTGGCCTACCTTTTAGAGGGTGAGATTATGACCTTCTAATGTTACATTATGTTGGGAGAAGTCCTGGTACAGCTCACTGAGGGACATGCATCTCTTTCTTTCGCAGTTTCATCGGAGGACAAACCCGAGGGCCTCTGTGTATCACAGGCAACAACACTGCAGGGCCAGATGGGGCCACTTGCCCTTAATTTATTTATTTTTTTGGTAATTACCTGCTGTTTGCTACATTGAACCCTTGGTCTGTGTGTGTTTGTGTATGTGTGTGTATGCGTGGTGGGGATAAAGAAGTGGTGTATCGTGGTAGACAGTAGTGGTGCTTATTATTGCTTTCACACAGCAGGAGCAGCAGGAGGGGGATTATACAGGAGCCCCGTTCCTCCTGCTAAATAATCTGAAGCGACACACCCAACAGAGAGCTCCCAGTCCCCTCTCTTGCTGTCTGGCCTCCGCTTTCTGAAAAGCACAGGTTGCAAAAAGCTCAGCTTATTTTAATGACAGCCTGTGTCCTCAGCTAAGCTGTTAATTTGGCCAAGCACACTGGGCATCCAAAGAGGGAACTATCCAAAGATAAAAGGGGGGATGTGCGTTCTGTAACACAGGTCAGCCATAAACAATTCAAAGAGAGGAATTAATTGCCTTATAAAGGAAAGCCATTTATATACTTAAGTGAGTCATTGGGACCTCTTCTTTTTGTGACAGTTTAAGAAACTAAATTTATGGTCTGACAAAGTTGTCCTTTTATCTACGATTTTAAAGAAGCAGATGAGTAGTTTTTAAGACAACCTATATAGTTTGAAAGAGCCGGCTAATGCATTTGGCAAAGTGAAGAAAAAAGCAGTAAGAGTCACTATTGTTGCCCATTTCAAATCTTTTATATCCCCCCTCAAAGCCCCCGATGTGAAAATAGTGCCTTACAAAAGTTATAATTTCCCCTTGAACATTTTTGTCATGTAGCCTAACCACAAAGTTCAATATATTTCATTGGGGTTTTATGTGATAGACGAGCACAATGTGGCCTATGATTGTAAAGTTGAAAGACAAATAATAAATATCATTCAAAATTTGAAAAAAACAAACAAACCTATTGTTCTGAGTCAACAGAAACACATTTTGCTGCAGTTACTTCTATCTATGAGTCTTTCCACATCTAGAGACCGATGTTTGTGCCTGTGTAAAACAGCTCAAATAAAGTCAGATTGGATTGATTGTGTCTGTGAAAATTCATGTTCGGGTCTTCCTATGGATTCTTTATTAGATTCAGATCTGGGCTTTGATTGGGCCATTTATGTGCTACCTTGTGTTGATCTCCCAGATTAAATCCCAAATGAAGTTACACTGAATTTTGTGGTTATATTGTAACAAAATAAAAAAAACAGAAGTCATGTATATTTGATTGCACATTCAGTTGAACTAGTTGACTAGTTGTAATAATAAACTAATCCAAAGAGAAATGCTTTAATGTTTGTGGGTTGCTATTTGCTCTCTAGCCACCATTACATTCCTTTTTTCACCCTGAGGAACTGCAAAGTTGCTTCAGCTTTTTGATGCTTTTCTTCTAAGACTGGAGAGTTGTGATGCTCTTGGCTGAGGCTGAGCATGCAGAAGGCTCTTCTATACCATCCTGCTCGCGTTCTATTTGGAGCGGAACAATAAACCCCACCATGCCAGCTCTATTACCAGAAAGACTCGCTCAAGCCACGACAGAGGCACCGCCAGATTTAACAGATAAAGCAGGAGCTTTAGGGAGTGTTATTCTTCTCCCTGTCATTTGTCTTATGAGTTCACATAAGGCTGTTGGAGAAGTCTTCCTGTTTCTTTTTGAACACCTCCCCCTAATTTTGAGACTTGTTTTGGATTAATGTCATATGAGGACTCCTGGAATGTTCAGGTGACATTTTCAATTCATTTTTGACTAGAAAAGATGAACACAAAGAAAACACAAAGAAAACCTTTCGGCACTACCGAAGAGGTTTTCTTTTTTTAATTATGTAAAATACTTTTCTTTTTGGTTTTGTCCTCAGTAAGCTTTAAAAAGGTGATTTCTAGGACAACCTTGTAATCATAAATAAATCTAGGCTCAAAAGCAGCGTGCAGAGCCCAAACTTAAGTGTGTGCTGTGCGTTTCAGCTCAAACACAAGCAGGACTTTGAGTCTGACCTGCCTCTTGTCCAAAATGACAAACTGCTTTAATAAAACGATTCCACTGACCAAAGGCTCTGTATGTGGCGACACCTCCCTGTGAGCTGATCTCATCTGAGACTCATTGTCCTAAACCTGACCGTTTCACAGAAGCAGATTTATCTCAGCATTTCAATGAAAGCACAAGAAAAGAATAATTAAAAAAAAAAACAAGACAGAACAGCTTCCACAGAAGGTGCACAAGCAAAGAGGGGAGTGAGATGAAAGGATAAATGAAAACTATGTTGCTCAGAATCAGCAGCGAAAATGGCTCTCCTGACTGTATGATCCGTCATGCTTTGATGCAATTTCTCACAGAAACACACGTATTTTTCCCGACAGCCGTTGGAACGGCTCACAAGGCTGCAGACTCGAATCTAAATGGAAATCTGGTTTGGCTGGTCCCTGTTGGTCTGCTGTAATTGTCTCACTATCAGGGCCATTAGGAAGAGGGAATGTTTCCAGTTTATTTCCACAGGGACACATATTGGTGGGGAAGGAAAGTATCCGACTTCCTCAAATTTTCCTAAATTCCTAACTCTGTTGGTTTTAACACAGACAGGGCCTTCGACGTTTTTCACATTTCGGCATGTTTCAACCACAAACCTTAACGTTATTGGACCAGCACACCAACACAAAGTATAATTCTGAGGTGGAAGGAAAATTTGTACAACACTCTAAGAAGCATTTGTCTTAAACTCCTCTAAATAAAACCAACTTTACTTGCTTTGAATAGACCAGTGCGATTTGATCTCAGTATTTTTAAAGTTGTTCTGTGAAGACCTCAGACATTTGAGAACATTAATAAACAAACAGCATCATAAAAGACCTAGATACACCAGCTAGATCAGGAGAAAAGTTGTGGAGATGATTAAATCAGGTTTTAGTTTGATACACATCACACATGGCTGTTTTTTTGTCTTTTTTAAATCGGCCATATGAGCAGCTGCCCATGAAAACATAAGCAAGAACAAGTTTTCTATTGCTTTTACACATGTGCTGTCAGTGGGTAGTTGGAGCCCCCATGTGTTGAGAAGATCTCCCTTTCTTACTGCTGAGAGTAGCGAAAAATTCTTTATGGCATTCAATCATACAAGAACTGTCACTGGATAACCTCTACTTTAAACATGTCACAGAGTTTGATACATATCCCTAAAAAAAAAAAAAAAGAAAAAAAAAAAGGATGATACATTGACAAGCCTGCCAAGACATGAGTGGAAGAGAGGCCACAGGAAAGTTGATGTTCACACAAAGCCAAAGCTGTTTTGTTTCAATCTTGGCACACATAATAAAGGGAAACGCTACAAACATGTGCGTTTTTACTCAAATAAGACCCAACATGTATGTTTTTGGAACCAGAAAATACAGTAAGGAAATGGTTTAAATCAAAACATATCCACAAGTAATAACGGTCCAGACAAAGTCCAAACCTAGGGACAGGAGAATCTGTAGCAAGGCTTAAAAATTACTGTACGCACTTACTCTCTCTGGACTAAACTGTAAGATATATAAACACACTATTTAAACTTATTAATTTTTCTTTAAAATGTATTTTATTTTCTAGACAAAATACAGTTTCTGGCAATAGCAGTACAAATTTAAAAAGCGGAGTACATACTTTTGGTGAGTTTTTTTTTTTTTTTGACAAAACGTAACAAATTCTTAATGGTGGACTAATCCATGTTGCTGGGATTGCAGAGTGATGACAGGCATTTAAGAAACACTGCAGTATTCAGTAAACCAGAGATGTTCAGAGGAAAAATGTTGTGGCTCTTGCAGAAAGGTCAGTCCAGTTCTTTCTCTCTTAATGGTCTGAGCTCTACACAGCTTCTTCACACTATGTTCAAATCATCAAACCCCCACAAAAAAAAAGTCAAGCACATTAAAACGAGGCCAAAGATGACGGACATTTTTTACAGCTACAAAGAATAAAATAAGAGAGACTTCTTTATCCTCTGGACATAGACAATTTATTCACATACAATCTTTTCTCATTTCTGTGGTCTTTTTTTTATATAGAGCAAATAAACATAATCCAACCTCAAGTCATTCCAAACATTTCTGGGCCTTTACAAACATTCAAACATTCTGGCTGCGGTGGAAAATACGAAGCTTTTTATTAGAAGCTTTTCCACCTCTCTGAATTCAACACGTTGCAATCACTTTTGGATGAAATGAACAGACTAACATAAAAGAAGCAAAAGTACAATCATAAATAATGCTTTTCCTTTGTCTTCTGATCATCATGCAGATCTGGCCAAGTCATGACGGAGAGGGGAGCCAAACAGCTGAGAGAAGTCATGCATAGTGGATTTACAGTTTTACAGTGTGAATCCTCTGAGAAAGGCTTAAATGAGCCTCCCCAGAGCACTCTGCCGGACAAACTGGATTTTACATCCAAGATCTACATTTTCCCTTCCTACATTAGCTTCAGTCTGAATCGGAGCTGTCGGTTTTAGACGATTTGTGCTTTCGCTTCCTTTTCTTCCTTTTCTTCTCCTTCTTCATCTTGTCCTTCCTCTTTTTCCTCTTCTTGCGATGATGGTCCGAAGAGGACGAGGAAGAGCTGTCTGAGTCTGAGGAGGAAGAGGTGGTGTCCTGGAGCAGCTGCTGCAGTTGCTGAATCCTGTTAAGAGAGGATAAAAGTAGGGTGCACTATGGCAGGATCAGCCGAGTCAAATCATCAGGCAAAAAGAGTTTTGGCCCAATAGTCACTTCAGGTAGGCATAAGAGAAATAGTATTTTTAGCACTAATGTGTTTCGTTCAGTAGCAGGGGTAGCTGCATCCTTCTTTCTCTCACCTCTGAGCAAAATTTCAGCTTTTACTTAAGATACAAAAGAAAGTTTTTTTTTTTTTTTTTTTTTAATCTCATCTAACCAAAAGGAATTACTTTCTGCCAAAAAGTCATTCTTTCAGGCCTTTGGTCAACAATGGCTTCCTTAATGTAACTTATCTTTTAAGGCCAGATTTGTGGAGTGAACTTTTCAAAGAAGAACTGCCAAAACGTTCAGTCCCACAGCATGATGCTGCCCCTATGCAGTACCCCATACCATAAACAGAGAAATACGCTTGTTGTATATGTTGCAGCCAACCGAAAATTACAAAGAGATACCGACAGCTTTAGGTCTAGCAGACCAAACAAACATCCCCACCCACTTCTATCTGATAAAAAGATGGATGACACACTACAAAGAAACAATCCATCAGAAATTAGGGAGAGACAGACTCGAGTGGCATACACAGTATCAAGAGATTCTGCAAGAAAAACTTGATCCTATGGGAAGCCGTACAACAGCGAAAAAAAGAAGGCATGAAATGTTACACTGACACGTTATAAGTGTCCTTGCAATGAAGACCACAAAAACAACACAATGGCCAAGACCTGAACCTTTAAATATTTTAAACTAAAAAAGAAAAAAAAGAAGATGCCATGCTTATTGTAAACAGTAAATTCCCAAAAGATAATCATGTAATTAATTTTTAAAAAGAGGAGGTACACAGTGAGACAGTTGACTAAGAAAGGAGAAATAAAGCTGAAGCTACATTGAGATGATTTTCTTCAAAAATCAGAGGTAATCAGTAATTATTTATCTGTCCACGCTTACATGATAACCTTTAAATCTGATTTAAGTTTTCTTAAATGTGTTTCTACACACTGCATGTATCCAGTGCTTTCATTTCCTCTGGGTGTAAAAATGTTTTGGTGTAAAGATGTTGGATCGTTTTAATAATGGGATTTGTTTATAAATATAAACATAAAAGCTACAAAAAAGTCAGAACCCTCGCTGACTCAGCAGTAGAGCCATTTCTTGGCTACTTGTTAAGAGGACTGTTTCAAGGGAAATAAAAATGAAACAGTTTAGATTACCATTAGTGAGAGCACAGAGAAACTTTTTCTGTAATATAATGAAAATTGCGCCTTACATTTGAACAGATTATCTTCGTCGGACAATCAGAATCATTTAAGATACAAATCTTCAGCTAAGTTTACATTTTATTCTTTTAATGTAACTAACTTAATTGGATCTGCCACCTTACAGTTTGGACAAAGTTTAAGATGTTTATTACACTTCAGTTTATTAGCAATTTTACCTTAAGAATTCTTAAAATGTATCTCAGTCTTAAATTTAAATCCTAAAAGTCATAAATTTAACTTGAGGAAACAAAAGAAACTGATGGAATTTATGTACTTAAATAATTAAATTAAAGTTTTTAATAATGGACTGGATGGAAAATTAAAATTGGGAAAATATAATTAAGGCTTTTTCTAACGTTCTCTCGTCCCTCCAAACCCAGACGAATAAAAAGGGACAGTGAAGGCTAACCTTAAGCATGACAAAAGAAATCAAGGACAGAGATTAGGAAAAACAAGTGTCGACAGAAACAATGTAACCACCTCGGAGAAGCACGAATCTCTGTATTAGCGCCGAAGAAGGTATTTGAATGACCCAATCCAACGCCACTCATGCAAGTACAAGACACACCAGCTCAGGTTCTCACCTTCCCTTCAAAGAAAAGGCCAACATGAATGTGGCAGGGAGCTGCGTAGCTTAAACTTTAAAATGCTTCTGGCCTTTAAATAACCTTTTCTGTAATGCAAGCTGAGACACACACGTGTGAGTGTACTGCTACTGCTGCTCTGCGTGCACTCAGGCACCCCCACAGCGCGTTTTCATGGTGAACTAACCTCACATTCAAACATCCTGGTGTCAAACCCTATTTGTTAGCAGAGGGCACAGAGAGCCATCCGCTGTGACATTATTTCCAGGTCATCTGAAATTGACCAAAACCTGCAGGAGGAGCAACAAACATAAATGGCACCGTCTTAACTGTGCAGGGATCTTGGCTGCCTGAGGGTGGCTGAGAAAAGGCTTTGTTCCTGTTTAAAACACATGCCCATTTGAATCATGCTCATGTTAAAACAAACAAAAAAAATCCTTACCTGGTTTCTTTTTCATTTCTTTTATTTTCTCGGATTAAGTCATACATGGGATCTTCATGAGCCTAGGAATTAAAAAAATTATGACTAAAAGGAAGAAAAAGAGATTAGTTCCTACCATTCCTCTAACAGAAAAGTGCTGCCCCTGCAAATTCCAAGCAATGTTTTGTAAGCACTTTTAGAAAGACTAAATAAAAGACAATAAAAGAGATGAAAGAAAAAAGACAAAACTGCACTTATGGTAATCATTGCAGAGGCTGGGTTTTTCTACAAAGAGTTCCCTGTAATGCAGAGCCAAGTTGCATTACAGTCTGCTGCAATCATTAGTGAAGTTGTTTCACATCAATAGGAGTTAAACTCACAACTCTGAACTGCTCCAGTTTCTGGTTGCCTTTGATGAAGAAAGGACACTCCTTGTCTCCTGTCCTGTGACCATAGCGCTTGCACCTCCAACCTGCAGAAAGACAAGTAGCGATATTAATTTAAAACTAGAAAATTACTGAAGAAATTTAAATGGGGCCTGCCAAAGTGCCCGTCGGTTGGGACCCAGGGTTCTGATGCTGAAAATTAGCATCAATGCTAAAGTAAGCTACAATGTAATCAATAGCATGTAGAGAGTCACAAGCATGTTGAGCAACATGGACTTAGTCCATTCAGTATGTTAAAATTAGTGTATAAACTAAAATTAGCCAAAATGCTAATGTTAGCCTAAATGCTGCCATTCAAATTTCAACGTAAAAGTAAAAATCTGATTCATACTTCGTAGCAGTTCATTACTAGAAAAAAACACTCGTCTCTTAACACCGAATTAACAGCAAGTAGTATTATTGTTTATAAGACATAAGCTCTTTTGACATATGCTTATCTGATTAGACACAAGAAATTTACAGATGCTAAATTTTGCAAAATTAAAAATCAGATGTTTACTTCGTGACACTTGGTTACAAGAAATCTCTCTCATCTCTTAGCAAGAGATTAACAAATAGTGTTATTGTTCAAAAACACAAGATTTCTTCTGCTCTTTTGAAATACCGTACTACTTATCTTACACTACTGACTACTTAACAAGAATTATGCAGTTGGTGGATTTTGCAGAAAAGTGAAAATGTTTTTTTTTTGTCATTGGTGGTGAATATATCATAAAACAGATATTCAACGCAAAGTAGAAATTTGATTTATACTTTGTGTCAGTTCATTACTAGAAAAATCGCTCTTAACATAAAATGAATTAACAAGAATTGTGCAGTTGGTGAATTTTGCAAAAAAGTGGAAATATATTTTCTTTCATCATTGGTGGTAAATATATTATAAAACACATATACTTTTCTGTAGTAAGTGTTCCACCAAGGTGGAGCCTCTAGTTTGTGTTCCGCCATCTCTGTAGTTCTCTCCATCTCTGCTCTGTTGCTATGGTAATTGATCCACTCTGAAAACTGTCATGTGTGAGTGAGACACAGAGGGGGAGACAAAATTCTCTCTGTTTTGAGCCTAACTGACACAAAACAGTGCAAGTTAGAATTTGTTTGGATTTGAATTTGGCTCATTTATTTTTTTTTGCCAATTACATTGCCATGGTTACTCAAAATGCCAATAGAAGTAATAGCCCGCATGACGAGATCCAGCCGTTTTGATATATATATTAGCTGTGTCAGAATTCAGGACCTGCATCCTTTGAAGGACGGATTTGTAGGCCGATTACGTCGTAGCGTGGCGACAAGGCCTGTCCAAATTTGAAGACTCCTTGAAATGCGTCCTTCTTTTCCCCAAATTTGAAGGATGGGTCCGGTGTATCCTGATTGATTAAAGTTGAGCCTTCAAACATAATAGGTTTATTTAATTGTAATATCCTATCTGAGATCTGGAGAGTATTATATTTGTAAATGAATAATTTGCTTATATGTATCCCTTGTAGAAAAGTGCAATGCACATTTGAACATTTTAGAATCAAACTAACTGATTTACTGTTTTACTATGGAACATCCTTTACTATAAAAGGTGAAGAATAATACAGAAATCAGTAATACATGACTGAAAAACAAACTTCGGCGACTTTTTTTTTCTTCACCGCTCTCTGCTTCACGCTGTCACGGTTGCTAGGCAACATGAGTTACACTGAGGTGGGGGCGGGGACAGTTGGTGAAGGCTAGACCTGTCCGAATTTACAGCTTTTCCCTTCCGGTCGAGGTTTATTCGCAGCCTGTGAAGGACCCATCCTACATAGATGTGTCCTTCGAAGGATGCAGACCCTGAATTCGGACACAACTAAGTAGGGGTGCACGCAGCATGTGAAAGGAAGCGGCAATTATTTTGAGGTGTTGAATAATAGGTGCCTTCCATGCATTGTATGGAGGAATTGAAATGCCTTGCTTTGGAATGCCTAGGAGGCATTTAGGAGGCATTTCAATGCTCTCCTGTGCTCTGCTATGGCAGCCCCCCCCACCTCTTTTTTTAAAGAATTGAGTGTTAAGATCTCAAAACTGAATAATACATTGAGGTTCAAAGCAAAACTTTAGAAGACAGACAGAATCTGCAGCTAAATTCTGTCCAAAAACAGACATTGTATCTTCCTAATAGAACCCTTAAAGTATATTTTATGGCCCTCTTAGTGATTATTCTACCATTGACTTATAAGTCTGCGACTTCAAACTATATTCAAAACTTAAGATGAATGGTGAAATGTCTTCAAAGACACAAGACGTTGAATTCCCTTCTACTTCATTACTTGTCATGTCCTCAATGACTGAGAATCCACACCAGATAATGCAGAAAGTGAACAATAATGTCTCTGTTTACTTTCTGGGCTGAGATAGAGAAAAAAATATCTCAACATTTTGACTAAGGATTAAAAGCAGAGAGTCACGCTCAGTCTTTTGAACAAATGCCAGTTTAGTGGAGAGACCTTCTGTGTGCTCTCAGAGTCCCTGACTGTTCCAGCAGCATGACAATGTGTGGGATGAAGGAATGAATGGACACAGAGTTTAATGACACTATTTAATGTGTCACAACAACAGAATGTTATCTCTACGCCATTACGAGGCTCTCTCCTGTTAGCCAGAAAATCCATCACAAGTGTTTATATGAGTTTTATTGTCTTCCAAGGTTTCTGCAGAGTCACTGGTGAGGATTTACTGTCAAGTCATGTTGGTGCTTTAAAACAAAGCATGATTTACAAAAAAAGACTACAGATCTACTGTCATCTACAACAAATTTATTTTTACTGAATGTGCTTTAATACATGTAGTAGGGGGGCTGCACAGTGGCGCAGTTGGTAGAGCTGTTGCCTTGCAGCAAGAAGGTCCTGGGTTCGATTCCCAGCCCGGGGTCTTTCTGCATGGAGTTTGCATGTTCTCCCTGTGCATGCGTGCGTTCTCTCCGGGTTCTCCGGCTTCCTCCCACAGTCCAAAAACATGACTGTCAGGTTAATTGGGCTCTCTAAATTCTCCCTAGGTGTGAGTGTGTGTGCGCATGGTTGTTTGTCTTGTATGTCTTTGTGTTGCCCTGCGACAGACTGGCGACCTGTCCAGGGTGAACCCCGCCTCTTGCCCGGAACGTTAGCTGGAGATAGGAACCAGCAACCCTCCCGACCCCATTAGGGAAGAAGGGTGTAAGAAAATGGATGGATGGATGGACATGTAGTAGGGCTTTCTGTAAATGGTGCTGCATGGTTTGATATTTATGTAATAAACTAAAATATTACATAGACAATGTCATAAATAGGTTTTTAATCTTTTCAAATGTCAACACAGCTAAACAATAATTTATGATTATTTTAGTTTAAGGCTTATAGTTACTCTCATTTCAGCATTGGTTTTCCCACAAATAAATAAAAACTTTCTGCATGACCTTTATAGGGAAATCATGTAGTTACAAGTCTTTTACATGCTACTCTCAAACACAAAACATTTAAAAAAGGCTCTCACTGAGCTGGACAATATATGAATTTAATCAGAAATAAAATACTGCTGGTCTCACTGAAATATTACTGAAAAGAATTAAGGCCACAGACTTAAATGTCTGAACAGAAATGGTAATTAGACGTTTCAAGCCTGAATATTTAAAAATATGATGCATCATCGAAATGTTAGATTTTGAGGAACTCAGTGAAAATTTTGCTGATTAGTAAATCGTTCATACCAACAATTCCCTGCTGAGATTTTATGCTTTCATGAAATATAATCAATGACAAAGCCCATCAGATCAGAAAGTTCTGTTCTATGAATTTATGGTAGATTTTTCTACACTGGTTAGTCTATAAACATTAATGAATGGATCAATAAACAACTGGACAAATGTTTGCTCTTTAGAGAAGATGGACAGATAGATTGATAGAATGAAAAAAAACAGAGAACTAGATGTACTATAAGGTAAAGGGATGAGTAGGTAGCCTTTCAAATGGATCTATGATAATTATACATGGATCGAAGAATATCTTATTCAACACATAAACGTATACAGTATAAGCATTTATGTGCTTACTTACAAAAATATTTATGCATAATAGATTATGCATAAATAAATTAACAGACAATAAGAGATAGAAAGAAATCTGGAAATCCAAATACATTTCAATTATCTATTTTAATTTAAAGTTATCCAGATCTGAGAAAAAAAAGAAAGGAAATTCCATTCTGTACCAGACTGCAGGACATTAAGTTAATTGGGATGTAGTAATATGATTGATGAATCCTGCAACAATGATTCCACCTTTCTCTATGTTTTTTTCCCCCCAGTCATTAAGATGCTTGATGAACACTTTTACATAAGCATATATTGTATTGGGAGTTTAGCTAAACAGAACTGCAATATGCTTGTGAAAAATCAAGCTTAACAAATGTAGGGCACATTTTTGTTCTAATCAGAATAAATTCAGGTAGAGGGTACCGGAATGCACTCACACTGCATCACCTTCACCTCCTTCCCCAGAGGCATCCAGAGCCCCCTGGTGGGGGCGTGTGCCAGGAATTTCCTGGCGTCTTCATTTCCAGGATCAGCAGGAATACAGTCTTCTGGTTTTTCCTCGTGCTCCTATAAACACAAAGTGTTATTAGTACGAGAGAAATTTAAAGGGAACCTTTAATGAAAACCATTTTATGTGAATTTATATGCATTTCAAAACGGTACCTTAATGAACCCTGGTGGGGGTTTTTCATAACTGCACAGAAGGAAATAAAAAGAAAATATTTCTTTTTTTACTTAACACGTAGAAATTATCTTTCTTTAATGTGATAATTAAAGAAAGTCACTCACAAAGTCTCGATGTGTTTCAGTTTTTGTACCTCCTGGTTGAGTTTCTTCGTTTGCGTCTTCAGTTTCTCCAGCTCATTTTTGGATGTCTTGTGTTTCTTGTGCTCCCGTCTGTCCTCACTCTCCCTATCTCTTGTTCGTTTTCTTTCCGACATGGTTTTAACGACAACAAGCAGTTCTTCTAATTAAATGAAACTTTACTGCACTTTATGATGCATTATAAAGCATTTCCAGTTGAGAGTTTTGACGCAAACTCGTCCCTTCTGGTTGCTAACGGCTTGCTAACTGCACAGCATTGCTACAATTTCTCTACTTCCTGTGAGGTCGGGCTGGTTATTGAAAGTTCAGCGCCATCTGCAGGATACGGGAGGAAAAACTCTTCACATTGTGTGATTTTTTTCCCTGCAAAACGAAAACGACACGTTCAACGTTTTGAGATACCCTAACCTAAAATAACGTTTACACTCGGATAAATGTCCATATAATATGTAATATTACAAGTGTAAAATTAGTGTTACTAACTTCACACTTGTTAATATTGGATTTAACATTTCCTGTTGTAATTTCTATCCAATTTATTCTGGCTACCTGTATAATTGACATAAATCCATGTGTGATCATATTTCAATTAACAGTACCATAAAAACAATATTCATTCTCTTTAGAGTAGATCATATTTCTAACCAAAAATTGCAATCTATTTTGTTGTCGTGTTATATTTTACACATGCTGCAAATCACATATTTGGAAGGTGGAAGAACAATAATATGGTTTATAAATAGAAATCTGAAAGTCTAAAACTGAAATCGAAAGCCTAAATAAGTGAAAACAAAATACCCCAAGATTTGAACATCTCATGCACTTCTGTTTCATCCATCATAAAAAAAACTTGATTTAGTAGTGGCCAAAGTAGAAATCAATTTATGAAAGGAAGTTGGTAAAGTTTCTGTTTGCATGTGGTTGACTTAGCAAACACGGGAGAAGAGGCTCTGGTCACGCAGAACCTAAAGACTTGCAGCAAAATGTGTTTCTGCAAACTATTAACACATGTGAGGGAATATGTGACACATTTTTCAGAAGAACAGATACTTCTGCAAGCAACTAAATAATCTTAATTTGTTTTGTAGCTGTTTACTGCACATAAAGTTGTCTGTTAGCTATTAACAGACCACTTGTAACCAGGATCTATGAAACCTGATCATTATTAGGCCTCATTTCACAAAATGCATTAAACTTCTAGGGGATAAAATTTGTTGACTATCCTATCATATAATACCTCTAATCAAGACCTTCTCTTTAATCAGACATGCTAGGTGCATAAGAAACATAAAACAACACATAAAGAGCATGAATGGTGAAAGTAGTTTTTTTTTAATATTGAAAAAAGTTTAATTTCAGAAGCAGTTTGAATACAAATGTGAGGTATTTCAGAATACAATTCACTGAACGACATTTCCACAGTATAGCAAGAAATCAGTCAGTACAAAAAACCCACAAAGATTCATTTAATACTAATGCGCTTAAGAAATTGTTTAAAAGAGTAACTGTATGTAGCCAAAGGAGTTATCAAACAATCTCTCAAGGAGTTTTGATGCTATTAAATGTTCAGACAATAAAATTATAAAATTTTTCTGTACAGATTATAGGCAGGTGTGTGTGTGATATGTAAACATGTGATTTCTTTTTTCTCTGTTAAAGTTGTGAATATTGTCAGTTTTGACTTACACCTTAAAATAAATTTGTATACATACACAAAATTGCTTTGGCAAAATATATAGACATGATGAGCCTCCCTGTGCCATTATAAAAGCCTACCAATGGTTCAAAGGCTAAGAGTTAGCCGAAAACATTTATTCCTAAACCTTTTACATCACATTGTATGAGATCAGCTTGTTCTATGGTTATGTCAGAAAAACTAAAGAATATTGGTGTGTAAACAAGCTTGATGAAGATGCCTCAAAAATAGCAGAGACAATGTAAGAGAACCAACTCCGGTTTAGGAGTTTTCAGGAAGCATTCCCCTTCGCCTGGCGCAGCAGAATGTGCGAGAACTGATTGAAAGCTCAATGCTTCTTGTTATGAAAATTAGGACGTTCAGGAGCGCCCTCCCAATCAGCCCAGCAACACTGATCCTTCCCACAGCGGCTCGGAAACTTATGTCATTTAAGTTCCTCGTTAGCCTGTGCTGTAAACAAGTTGGAACATTGGTCTTCCTTCTTGTTTTTTAAGAACGAGAGTAGCGACAAAAAGTGAGCGAGAACCTCAGAGTGAGGAGAGGAAATCCTTCAAGCCTCCTTTCTTTTTGCCCTGGCTGTCCTCTCGTGTGAGGATTTTGCTGAGACGCTGAACGACCCAGGTTTTGGATCTACAGGAAGACTTGGAAGAAGAAGTACTTGAGCCTGAAGTAGTGGAAGTAATGGAGGATCTAAAGGAATGAGACAGAAGATACAAAATTCAGATAAATTTAGATTCTTATTATGCTGAAAAAACAAAAAAAACAACTCAAGTTATGATTTCATTATTAACATCAGTATGATTGGGTAATGCACCTCGGTGTACTTGACGGTGTCTTATCTTTGCCAGGGGTCTTGGGCGTGGTCGTGTTGGATCTGCTGCTGGACTGGGGAGTCTTGTATTTGCCAGCGCTCCCTGGTGTGCTGTGGGTCTTAGCGAAGCTGGATATAAAATCTCTGTTCACCCCTTTGTGTATGGATGTCTTACTGCAGGCGTGGCAGGTGGCCATCTGGAATAATGAGAGAAACAGGACATATTCATTAATACTTCACGACCTGAGTTCTCATGCGAAATGAAGCTTTCAGGTCAAGGCGGCTGCAGGCTCGTCAAAAGGTCCAGCAAAGTTTTTTTTTAGTTCACAAAACATTCCTGGAAGAATATTCAAGACTTAGTAGTCAGGTTTATGTTTTATACCCTCATCAAACATAATTGTATTTTTCAGGAGTGGTACTGATATGATGTGGCTGTTGCTGTGCAGTTTGGCCTATTTGAGTAGCAGATGCAGGCTTTAAAAGTTATACTCTCTAGACCGAATTTCTTCATAAGTATACAGTTCCGATACACTTACACACAATCTATCTCAAAGCAGAGAAATAAGAAATAAACATGACATATAATACAGATGGAAATAAAACATTTGGCTCTGTCGAAGGAACACAACAGAGCCACTCTGACCACTAAAAGTCAGAAGGTGCAATGTTCCCATTATTAGAACCTCATGATTCAAGACGGCAGTCCAAGATCCCTGCCTCCAGTAAACATTAGCAGCTCGTTAGGGTAGAGTCAAGCTTGAAGAAATACAATCGTGTTGTTGTTTACAGAGTTAGATCGTCAATAATCAAATAAGTGAAAATTGGGAGTCTTACAAAAAAGGTAATTTTAACCACATTGACTGATCAAGAGAGCGAGTCCAGAGGTGATCAACAACCTTTTATAAGATGTGCAGTTTTCCATCAGTTTGCTTTTCTTTTCAAAACATTAATTTAAAGCAACTGAACAAGATAAAAAACACAGTAATTGAAACCATATTAAAAGGGCCAAAGCTTCCAAGAGGAAAAAGCAAAAAACCAGAAAGCTACTTTTTTAACAGCAAAAACAAGCCATTAGTTTTCTCTATGAAGCTCTATGTTTTTGAATGTATAAAATAATCTATAGATTTTAATTATTAAACTAATTCCTAACATGACTAAATGTAAATCTAGCATGTAGCATGTAGAGCTGGCCAAGTCTTAAAACCAGTTAGAGGTGTATCGGTAATCGAATCAAGAGTCGAGGTGCTGACAAATGCTGAGGAGGTGGAAAACTCACCGAGACAAACGTAGTCATTTCAAGAGTCTGACAGGTGGTATGCGTTGAGAGGAGTTGAGGGTGCCGGAGTTCAAACTGACTGAGCGGAAACTGTTTACTACACCAGTCTGCGTGTCCAGCTTTATAAAGGCCCTCACGCTGGCCCTCCCACTGTTACACAGGGGAGTGGCTCAAAGGAAGGGGACTAGCCAATGTTCTGCAGAAACACTCTAGATTAATCAGGAACATGTGAACCTAATGCAGGGTTCATATAACTGCAACATGCACCAAAAAGCTATTTTATTGATGATTTAAATTACAAAGTGATAAATTAAGTAATTAATTCAGTCAACGGTATATGCAGAACCAGCTTTAGACTTATTTAGTCATTATCTTGGAAAGATATTGCATGATATTTTCCAACATTTGTCAGAAACATAAACTGACTACTGTAAATGCAAAAGGCACTTATTTTTAAATGATCATTTCATCACTAAAGGTAATTGCACCCTAATTCTAATTATTTCCAGCCAGTATTAGCAATAACTGGCAAAGAGCCTTTTAAAAACAAGTCATTGCAGACTTGTTGTAATTCAGCCATATGTGGGTTTTCTAGCATGAATGGCTCATGCTGTAGAGTCTCAAATTTATTTAATCCAGGACTTTGACTAATCCACTTCAAAACATAATAATTTTTTTTAAATGAACCATTCAGAGGAGAAGTTAGTCATGTTCTTTGGATTACTGAGCTCCTGCACAACCCAAGTCTTCATTGAGATCATCAGAATATTTTTTTGGTGCTGTGAGTCTTTGGGTTTCTTTTGGTCAGATGTGGTTTGGACCAAGAAACTCTTCCGTTAACATCATATTTGCTTGTTCTTACTGTTGTATAATAAACACTGACTTTAATTGAGGCTTCCTGGATGAGTCACCAATCCAGTCTAGAAGTAATTTTTGGAGGCCAGCCTCTCATAAGGGAAGGTTCACCACTAAACAATGTTTATTTGTTGTTTAGATTGTTGTGTTGCCCTTTGAGATCTTCATCAGACAGACTTTATGTAAGTAGGTAATTGACATGATGCGGGGCCATGTTGGTTTTTTTCCTAAGGAAAGAAAATAATCAGAAGACAAATGTTTATATTAAGTCGGATTGTTCTTGTGAGATATTAACGATGAACTTAATCATTAAGCGAGACAAAATAAAGTAAAACATAAGACTGTAAGCAGACAAATACTGTTTGATAGCACTAAGTTTACTGTGTGATTTTAATAATCACAAATTCGGACTAAACATCGATACACTTGGTAATTATTTTATTAAATATGCTTTTTACTCACAATGTTGTCTATAAAGTAATACTTGGAGACAAACCATGGCATCCCAAGCCTGCCTGTTGTAGTTTTAAAGCAGGATTACTCTCACAATGCTTTTATAGTTTAAATATTATTATCACCTGTATTTGTAACAGCTAAATTTGTCTACCTTGAAATGAAGGAAAACGTTTATGAGGCGTCTTTCAGTCAAATGACTGACAGTGCCACGTACAGCTAAGTGATATAGTAAGGCAAGTCTAAGTTCCACATAGAGAAACCTCCAGTCTTTTGGTTAGTATGTTATCAAGATAATTTATAACATAGCAAAAGCATGACATGCAATATTTGTAGTTTTTTAAACGCATCATTTCTTAAAAGAATTGGTATACCTTCCTATCAGAAACAGGCTAGTGCTTACTTGGTAACAAGTAATTTCAAGTCAGATATTTCAGCATGTAATATACTATGACGTTTAAAGGCTGTGTTATATCTGATGATAAACAATATACAAAGAGAGGTGAGAGATCTGGAGAAATGAGCAGTAAGGCAGGAAAGATTCATATCACATTCTACCGGTGTTCCGGCTACAACGACCTCTGCCTTTCGGTAAATCATTACAGTTTCATCAAATTAAGCCCAAACAGAAAACTGAAAGCTACGCTTTGCTCTAGGTACTGCAGCCTTCATCAACACATACTGGAACGAATTATGGTCATAGAGACTTATGTAAACGCTCTGATTTCACTGGTTTGAAATCGATGACCGGTCATGATGTTTGCTGGGATTGATGGAGTGGCTTGTGCTGAAGGGTGTGTTGCTCAGAGTTCTGGATGAAACGCAGACAGACAGCTGGCTACAGATGTTTACAGCTGCTGTGACATCATGCTGTTTATGCTCCATTTTGCACTGTAGACCCAGAAGACCTGCAGCACTACAGTATTGGAACACAACTTTGAAACAGTAGCTCTTTTGCTTGGGAACTAGATTTACGAAATGGATATAACAGGAAATCCAAGCCACAGCGCCACGTGTGCCTGTTTAATTTACACTAATCCTTTGACATGCTGCAAATGCAACTTGGAGGGGCACACGTGAGTTGCTGCCACGAAGAGATTTAATTTCTTCATCTTCCAAGTCTGGCTGCAGACAAATAAGCACCGTGGTCAATCAAGCATATGGCACAGGTGAAATGTTTCAGCATAGAACAGGGGATAAGAACCTATTTATGTACATCTAGAGGGATATTAAGAGTATTTTCTATTGGTGAAAGTTAAATAAATGGAGGTTGACCATATGATCAGACAGATAAAAAAAGTACATAGGATTCTTTCATCAGTCTATTATTCTCTCCATGTTGTGTATTTTTAGAGAAGCATTTTCAGAACTTTATCCTTCAAAACAAATATAGAAAGTTTCTTATCAGACTTGCATGCTTGTGTGTGTGTGTGCGTGTGTGTGTGTGTGCGTGTGTGTTTTCTGTCAATGGCCAACACAGATGACAGAAATGCTTAACCTTTACCCCAAAACAAATACATCATAGCTGTTTAGCTTTGGATTTCATGCACGACTGCAGATGCAGCTATTAAGTTTAATGCTGTTGGCAGGTGCTGTTATGAAGGCAGGACTAATTCATCTGTCGAGTCGCATCATGCTGGGATACTAAAGAACATTGGTTCTCACACATGAACAGGCTGGGCAGAAACGGCAATGTCATACTGCAACTCTAAACAAACAGTTTTATATAACAAACTGTGTAAGAACATGTTAATCCTTTTGGGGTCGGACTGATCATGAATCCGGCAACTTAAAAGAATAAGCTGGGAGCTGCAGAAACGCCAGTCTTACCGTCCACAGTGGAGCCATTTTCACATCAACAAGAACTGAAAGGGTGACAATTAAGAAGAACAGCCTTTGCTCCAAAACCGACACCATCGAGCTCGACTGAAATGTGCAGCTGCCTGCTTGGACCGAAGAGAGAATCGACCAAACATTAGCGGGGGTGTTTATATATTTAAGTCAGCACGTATAATCTCATCCCTAATGGTTTAAATGAAAGAAATTTCAAGTCGGTGCGTATAAACGTTCGACTTGTATTTCTCTAAATTAAAAGCAAATTTACCAGGAGCATCATCTGCAATGTGAGCCACAGTCTCATTGAGCAGGGGCTTATGCATACATTTAAAAGAAATAGCTTTAGGGCTTAATAAGCTTAGAAGCTAAACCTATAAAGACACACAAGCCCAAACAGACCCGTATAAATCAATTCTGCAGATGGACTCCTTCTATATTTAGCCTCGGCTGCATAAATACCTCCCCTTCCCGTATTTCTCTCTTGGTGCCAGAGGTTGGCTTGGGTTGATTAGTCTGACCTTAGAATTGTGATATACCCACAAGGATGAAGATGAGCCGACCGACACGGCGACTGACTGAATTAAACACATGTGGAGATCCTGAGCACAGATAATCACCCTCACAAATGTTTGTAAGTGGAGTGTGTTGAAGGTGATGTAGACGAATATCTGCTGTGCTGTGAAAGTCATCACAGAGAACATCAATTCGTCACAATGAACCTGAAGGAAGAAGAGCGGCTGGGGGCGATCGATAAGCGTCCCAGCAATGCTAAGCTTTTCTACAACAACGGTCGGTCACTGTGATCTCATGCCATTAGACACAGTTTCACCGTTTGGAGGCCAACGGCTCGATAAATGCAAAGAAAATCAAGTGTAATCTGTGACATGGTGCCATTTTAGAAAAGAAAAAAGAAATGTTGTGCATTTATCTCTTCCAGTCAGTCCTTGGTCATAATAGAGGTTAAATTTTTTCCCTGCACCACTCATCTGACACAAGTCAAACTACACCACAGAAAGGACAGAGAAGCTTCTGCTGAATTATTGGTAGTCTGTGGCATTGTGATAATGTCTAGTCAGCCAGATTGGACAAAGTGATGTTAATCGTGATGCTTGAACTTTTATAATCTGTTGCTCATGCCTTTTCCTCCCTGGTATGTGTGAAAAAGTTATAGCATACTGCACATGTTATTACAGAGTTCCTCACCAAAGATATAATTTTATGACGTGATAAACTACGGTAGTTAATCATAACAAGAGGAGACAGAGCCTTTGCAGCTCTTGGCTCCTAAATTGTGGAATGAGATGCCGCTGAAGGTCAGGCAGCCCTGTCTCTTCCTGTTTTTAAAGCTAGTTTAAAAACATTTTTCCTCTTTGGTTTTTAGCCCAGAGTGAGCTAGCATCTGTGTCTTGATGCTGTACTCTGTGTATGTTTGGGTTTGTTTTTATTCCTTTTGCTTTATATTTGTATATATATTTGTATGTTTGCTGTTTTGCTGTTGTTCTTTGTTTTTATTTTTATACAGCACTTCGGTCAGCTGCTATGTTGCATTTTAAGTGCTTTAGAAATAAAGAGGTATGGTACAGCATGGTATAACCAGAACCTTCAGCTCCTACTGAAATACTTAGGTGAATTTATGTATATGCAGAGTTAAACTTCCACATATGTTTTAAGTGTAAAAAAAAAAAAAAAAAAAATAAAAAAATAAATCCACTATGAATTTAAACATATGCACTCAGCTCCTACTTAAAAAAAAATCTGTACAATCACAAAAGCAGAAAACCCCCCCAGCTAAAATAAATCAAATTAAAGTATTGACCAGAACTATGTCTTTGTCTTGCAGACACACTCAAAGAAATTCCAATGTATTTTTTCATATAAAAGTTGTTTAACATGCAGAGAAATGGACACAACAGCTTGGAGACAGATGTAAATTTAGAAATCGCTGATTATCATTAGAGATGATGAATGGTGCCTGGGTGGCTCCATGTCAGATATGCTATGAATGTCATTAATGTGAGGACGCGCTGCTGGATTCAGTTACAGCTGAGAAGAACCGCAAATCCTGGTGAGTCGAGGCATCCAAAAGCTGCTCACTGGGGGCTCATAAACAAGGGCCTCCTTGATTCATTACAATTTAAGCAACAAAAGGATCACACGCATACAGAATTATTAATAACATAAAGATTAAATAACGTGAGGCAGAGAGCAATATAGATGACATGCCACAATAATGTAGTAAGACTCTGTTTTTAGCGCTTATTTAGCTGGACAGTGTATATCCTAATTTTAAAAAATAGAAATATGAAATAGAAATAATAAAATATCCATAACCTTACGCATTCTTTTATGCTCAAATGAAAGGTTGATTTAAAGCTGTACAAGAATTTAATGCCGCCATTTTTCTTCCATTAAGGGGAAATTTGTTTAGTTTCCGTGTAATACTTGCCCTGTTTTTCAGAACATGTTTGCTTGAAGGCAAATGGCATGACAGGAGAGAACAAGGGGCTTGTGAGGTAAAAAAAAATATTTAAAAAAGTGATAATTGGATAACTAAACCAACTGTTAGAGAATCCAAGTTCTCTTCAGTCATTAACTCCCCAAAACACCGCGAGTATATTTAGCGGGGCAAATGACTGAACTGAAGTTGTCTCTACTGTAATAAACGATCCTCCCGAGAAGCGTAAATCTATTGTCAAGGAGGACAGAAGGAAATATGGAAGAGGAGGATATGCCGTTCTTCTTCGCTCCATTTACGGTCCGTCTCCCTCTTGTGGGGGCTGCAATCCAACTTATTTCCATATCCGCTGCGAGATAACTTGTCGAGCAGGCATAAACATATCTGATTTATAATACCTGCAGGACACGGCTCCGCAGGGTTGAGGAAAGGCTGTTGTGTGCTGGCATCCACCTCAAGGGCAGCACATACATGCACACACACACGTCAGGGAGGCAATACGGTGTGAAACTGGAGGCTGAGGGGCCATTTACAGCCCAGAGTATAAATATTCTAAACATCTCGGTGAATGAGTGTGTTTACAAAGGGCACGTGTTTTTCTTAAACCAGCATCAAACTTTAGAGACAAAGCTGCAAGCAACCTTCTTGTAACCAAATGGGGAAAAAAATGGCATTCAAAAGAATTTAAAAACAAAACCAAATAATGTAGAGCATTAATAAATAGTTCACGAGCTAATTTAAGTAACTCACAGCATCCTTCGGTCTAAAACAGGACCGCACAAATGTTGACACTTCTAGAGAACAAGAACAATGGGTACCAAGATCTGCTAATACTCATACCTGGTTTAAAATAAACTTGTGTCAGGGGCTACACACTCACATACACAACCACGACTCGGTTACAGTAACAGAGTGCTGTGATTCATATCTGATAAAGCGACTTTTTGTATTTGACAGCAAGAAGATCAGACAAATGGGAGCACAGCTATAAATCTCTGTGTGGACACAGTGGTAAAGCACTAGCAAATGAGTTTAAACAAGGAATAATCCAGGATATCTGGATAAACAAGGAAGATAAAGGAGACTCCAGCTAAGGCAGGGGTGTCAAACTCCAGGCCTCCAACAACTTTTAGATGTGCCTCTGCTGCATCACATCTGAATAGAATAATTATGTCATTAAGGCTCTGGAGAACTGATCTACACAAGGAGGAGGTAATTAAGCCATTTCATTCCAGTGTTTTGTACCTGTGGCACATCTAAACACTGCAGGACAGCGACCCCTTGAGGACTGGAGTTTGACACCTGTGAGCTAAGGGAATGAAAAATCTTTTAATGTTAATGTAGATGTAATATTGAACATAAATAGACTAAAGTCTACTTGTTTTATCCCGGCTATTAGTGTCAATTAAACTTCTGAACAAGATGTTAAGACTTCGGAAGAAAGTATTTATATTTTGTACTGGGTTGTCAGCAGCTCACAGTTGGAGCTTTAAAAGGCTCAGCTATGGGATTATTGCTGATTTTTGGTTTTAAACAAAATTATGATAAGTATGTCCATCCATTGTAGGTGAGCAGTTGAGTAACAATAAAGTCTGTCTATATCTAAATAAAAGCAGTTAGATAGTGTCAGGTATTCTTGTATTTTCACTCAAAGCTAAACTGTGAAGATACAGGTCAATTAAAAATTGCCATAGCAACAACCTAGAAAAGGGCTTTTAGAGTATTTATGTCGTATGCCTTTGCAAAATAACCAACCATCTATGTCTGTGCCGCTAAAAACTGGATTAAAAAAAATCAATAACATCCACTAAGTGCTCAAATGAAAAGAATTAAGAATCGCCAACGCAGATGTTTTTTTTTTTTTTTTTTAAGATACAAAAGATACAAAAGAAATACATTTTGCCAATTAAGCATTTGTCACATTTAGTGTGTTTCATAAATACATTTAAAAAAAAAAAAACGAATGTAAAAGGCTGAGTATTATGGTTTGGGCCCTTTGAACCAGGGTTGGTTTTTATCAATAATGAAAGAATAGATTTCAAACATTTTATGCGTTTACATTCAGGTCAGAGCTACAGAGACTGGCTCTCAGACTGACAAACACCTTACAGTCTGAGTTGTCAGCTACTCTGTTGTGAAAATAAAGCTAATAAGCATTTCTGCATTTTTATAACCTGCCTTTAAAAAAAAGCACTGGATGTATGTACATATTTAATTTAAACATTGGCCATTCTCTTCCTGAGAATGACCAACAATATAACAGGTGGAAAAACAAAGCAAAGTTCTGACTTTTAACTTACAGGGAAACTTAAAACGGAACCAAAGCGAGCAGCTCTTGAGTGAGCAAGAGCTCACATTGGGATTAATCTTTTTCACACACATACTATATATGAAACAGGGTCATTTAATTACTTATCTAAGCTGAATATTTTTGGAAGTATGCTGTTTAAGTGGAGGTGAGGTAAAAATAGAAGAAAGGAAAATTCTCAGATATAAACAGTCCTTGAAGCACCTCTGCCGCTTCTATTTTGAAACCATGACTGCCATCTTCTATGTTTAAAGAACACAAGAAAATATTTTCCTCCGGCCACTTTGCTGTTGCCACGCTCCGTTCATCTGCATGGAATGTAGGAGCTAAAGAAAGAGCATCACCCCACATTTCTCCTCTCATCTTTACCGATGCAACAACCACCTTGCTATTGCCTCTCAACTGAGGGCCAATTCCAGTTGACTCGCCAGAAGACGAAAGGGAAGCAATCATTTGAAAAAACAAAAACAAAAAAACCCCAACAGAGAATAAAAATATCTATGGGTGACATTCATGGAGCAGATAGGTTTACAAGAAAGTCATGTGACCATTCTGCATAAACACTGTTCATTGTAATGACAGCTGACATGTGAGTAAGAGCAGATTTGCGCAGTCACGGCTGAGTGAGGCCCAAAGTGAACACAGAGGACGTTTGATGACAGGGTAGTTTAACGACAGGGTAGTTTAACAGGCTGAACCAGAAATAATGCTACTTATATGTTCTGTTGTACTAACAGCTTTGCTCCCAGCTGTAAATCCAATTTAAGTACCAGATGTATAATTTTGGAGCATATGCTTTATTCACGAGTTCAGATGCACTATATATACTCCATGATAACAGAGGCACTTTCAAATAGAGTTAAAGAAATGTGCAATCAAAGTTCAGACACATATGGTCTAGCTGATAAATTTGATTTAAAAGGTATCTTTCCATTGCAAACACAACACTAAGTGATGAGATAAACACAACCTTGCAAATTGAGACCTGGTAGTTCTTAAAAAATAATAATAATAAAAGAAGTTATACATGCGTGTGTTTCTTGGGATTACTTGCAAGGAATTTCGGACACCTGAGAAGTCACAGAAACAAAATCTAAACTAAATCACGGAGCAATTAGAAAAAACTAAACTCTGTGCTATAAAACAACTATTTATAGATTATAGACTAGTAAACATTTTGGTGTTATTTTTCTTCACAATATTACACATACCAGGGTAAAAATGGCTTAAAACAAACAGATTATGGCACTTCTCTGATTTTTACTTGTAAAGGGGCAATAAGCTTTGTTTCTACTCAAAGTTTATTGTAGCTGGAAGGTTACTTTTCCATGGTTATGGAGTTCTATAGTTGTTGTGCTTCCTTCAATTTTTATTTGCTGTTGTGAGATGTATGGTCTTATGCAACAAGTGGGAAGCTAGGTATTATTTGGATATTCAAAATAAATAAATAAACAAAAAATGATGAAATCTCTATCATTTTGCATCAATTGTCTAGAACATAAAAAAAAAAAAAAAAAAAAATCCAAATAGACACATTGGAGTTCAACAATTCATGGCATCTCAATACTGATGGAAGACACGACTTCAAAAACTCAGAAGTCTTTCTATCTATAGAGCCATGTATGCTCCCACTGTATAAACATGCCAAGTTATGTGATTGTTATTTTCAGTGCTGTCACAGATGGAGTTCCTGCTTGCTCATGATTCTGACAGCCTATTAAGCAGCTGTCTCCTCCCTGATCAGTGTCAATGAGTTGACAACTTCAGTATGAGGCGATTTATCATGGTAATATTGACAGAGCACTCACAGGAATCCACAAAGGCAGGAGAAGAGCATACAGCAAGCAACGGGTATTAAAATTATTGCTACTGCTGTCTCATGTTTAGAACTTCGCTGTGCTCATCCTTTCACTACTTCCCATCCCTATCTACCCATTTTCCCTGAAAATAATTTGCATAAACAATAAGGAAAGGCTATAGACTTTCTTGCGAGGCAAAGATTCTGCAATGCAAATGAACCCAGCCAGAATTTATTGAGGCGGCAGTGCTTTCGCTAAAGCAGCATGAGGTGAATGTCAGATGGGCTCTTCAGTGTTTCTCTCCAATTTCAGCTGACGGATAGAAGGGAAAGAAGGCCCTGTGGTTGCACACTCCATCACCAGCGCCCTGTACTACATGAGATAACCAGGAGAGTGGGAGTGTGAAAGCCAAAATATGCTTTCCATTTTGTCACTAGTAGGTGCCATTCATTAGGAGGACAGGGAGAAAAGAAGCAGAGTGACCAGCACCGGAGGACATCGATTCTCTTCCAGGTACACCAAATATTTAATTAAAGGCCATGGGAGAGGCATAAAAAACATTATTAAATAATTACTTTGTATTACAACAGGGATTATTTTCTAATTTGTAAAACAATAAAAATAAATTGTAGATTAAAATGCACATGAGGAAATTTGGGTTCATGCGGGGCTTAATACTCAGTCAAGAGTATGACTGGAGAATTATCTTTCTACCCCGACCTGCAAACATACATTAACAACATACCATCTACCTGATCATCACGCCAGGTTATTTGAGTTAATTAAAGAAACAAAACAAACAAAAAACACCTTTAACTTTTAATTAACAGAGTGATTTATGTACTGGAATATCAAAATACTGCATCACCACACGTCCAGTTGATGGTATTTTCCAAGAGTGTTAAATTGTCTGGAACATTTGAACATAGCTGGGCTGCTTTTTAAGTGACAAAATCAAACAGAGCTCATCTGACTGTGGCAACATAAAACGCCACTCCAACTAAAAAGGGGATTTAACTGAGGCTTTAAGAAGAAATGCTATAAGTGGAGGCAGATAAACAACAAAATATTGTAGTTAATAACAAAATTATAAACAGAAGCAGCTTTGGAGAAATGTTGAAACAATAAGATGTTTTTAAGCAGTGACAGACAAGGATAGCAGTAGCAGATACTGCACTACAATGTACTGAATATTCCAATTTCTCAAAAAAAGTCAATACTCTAATAATGAACCACTTTCTAAGTTGATTGATGTGAACAAGTTCATCGTGAGGCTTTTTATTTAGAACTATTATCAATATATTCAGTTTTTTGTCCTTTAAAACTTGAGTTAGCTTTTGTCAACTGTGACTTCAGCAGCCAATAGTTACCGGTATTCTTTAAAATATGTTTTTAGCTGTATTTTTTATGGGATGAGTTTACATAGATTTTCATAGTAACTTTCCCTTAAAATTATGATTTTGGACCCAAGGGAAATTCTGTGCTCACCACCATTGAAGACGACTTTTGGAAGCGGATCAGGAGCTTTTTTTGCGCCAGGCTCAACCGTTTTCCTCTGGCTTTCCTAAGCAGGACTTGCTTCACCCGCGCCGACAGACGCCGCTTCGGCCGCAGCCGCACCCGGTGATTCTCGGGCTTCAGCCACTGGTAGCAGTAGGAACACAATGACATGTTCTGCAACAAGTAGTAGACCCGATCTTTGTTTATCTTCTGTTGTCCTGAAATGACAAGAACAAATCAGTCAAATGTACCACAACTTAAAAAATTACAGCAGCTAAAATTTCCTTGATAAAAAAGAGAAAAGACAAAATAGCAATTGAGAAAGTTAAGTATACTTATATATCGCCAATCACATTAGACCTAGTCTCATCTATTAAAAATCAGAATCAGAATTGTAATTATGTTAATTAACCAACAAGCCCTTATGCCATACTTGGAGAAACAAATATGAATATTTTACAAAAATGTATTTATTTTTAGAATCAAAATTTCCATGTTGTGATACAATATAGTCACTTAACTAGAAATTTAATGACTATATTGAGTGTCATGAGTTGATCACAGGGTTTAACTTTACAAAATGTTTTCTCTCTCTCCAAAACGTAAACTCATTCTCACACTGGTGAGCCCACCTTCAGAATCTTTATGGAAGAGGCATGAAGGCAAAATAAAAAAAACCTCGATAGAACAATATGGTCAACAAAGCAAAAAGTTAAACTGATAACTTTGGAACCAAATTTAAGCAAAATGCTGTAACTTGAATTAGACTCTTTAAATATTCAAACAACAGGAACAGACGCAAGAACTTATCAACTTCTAGACTAGCAGAAGACAATTACTGACTTTAAAAAGCATTATCTGACATTTAGTCATCTATATACGTCCAGATAAACAATTTACCATTATGAAGTACTTTAAGAGCAGCATAGACACAATCTTTGGGATGAATCATTCCAGCTCAAACTAGAGTCACAATGAAGGACTTTGGGTGGAGTGTGCCAGTGAGTGTGGAAAACGTTCTGATTTCTTTGTGTCTTCAATACTGCACCTTGTGCACTGAAAACAGTTACGATGCATGTACATATGTTCCAAAAATCTACAGCAAATAGTCTTTAAGTCCTCAGATTTTCACAGTCCAATTAGTTGTTCTTGCAACAATACTGTGTGTTCTCCAGACAAGCCAGTTGTTTCTTCCTAAAGCACCGGCACCCGCTCTATTTGCAGAGTGAAACCTTAGCAGTCTTTGTTAAGTAGCATCAATGTCCGCGCCCTGATGTGGTTTATGTTGGCACGGGTCTGAACGTGCATGTGCGAGCGCGCGCTTGATCCCAACCCGCAGTCTGCCGCAGACAGCTGGATGGCGGGGCATGTTTGGCCGAGGATTTAGTGAGTTTCATCAACCTTGACAAGCTGGTGACAAGGTCCTGCTCGCTACTTCATTTTGTGGTTCTAGCTTTTACGCTTTAGGCCATAACTGATGAAAACATGAAAGAATTTAAAGAAGAACTTCAAATGAAAGGCGAGGTCAGAGATAAAAAGGATTCAACTTACTTTCAGCCTGGTATGGCAAATGCCTGTGAAAGAGGAACATGAGATCAGATTAGACTTTGTAAACAATTGAAATTATTTAAAAAATATGTATGCTTTCTTGTGCATTTTAGTAGGATATTTGTGCATAACAAAAAAATTGGCCACAAATCAAATTTTTTCTTTTTTTTCTTGTCTATGAATGAATTTACAGAAACAACGTATTAGAGAATGGGAAAATCAATTTAGAAAAAAACGTTTGACACTGACTTCTCTTCTCCTGTTATGTGTGGTGGAAAAACTCCAACCGGAAACCCAGTGGGGTCTCTCCCGACCAATATAGGGCAAGTTCACCTTCCCGGAGGGCTTTGTCTACTTTTAGAGCATTCTCAATGAGATATTTGCACAAACATTTTAACTAAGCCACCGATAAGCCCTGCTAAAATTAGCTCTGGGCCTGAATCAATGACTGGGGTCATTTGGTATCCAGCTGCACGTGAGGCCGGGTCAGGCTTATGGAAGAGAGAGGGAGGACATATCAGGTTGTTTTTAATCTGGAGCTGGCCCACAGCGGGAAGAAACTGCATCCCACTGTGGGCCAGCGGTGAACTTTTTCACATTTTGTCACATTTACAATAACAAACTTCAATTGTATGTTAATTCTCTCTGAAACACTGTTTGCATTAGAGCTAGATGGGGTTTAATGAATCTGATGCTTTCTGTGGTGGACAAAGATTTGGGATTTAAATACAAATCTTTGTGTTTAAATAATTTGTATCATTAAGGACCTTGTGTTTCCAGTCCTTAATGCTATGAATTAAGGTCTGGAAAACATTTTCGGATTATATCGGAGCCTTTTCAGAAGACGCGTAATTAAAGACAAGCTGTAGTCCTCTGCAGAGGACCTTGAACAGTTTGAGAAAAATGCTTAAATTCTTCCGAAAGCTATTCATTCTAACATTTTCTCCTAATAAGGCAATATAATATTTGATTCCATTAAGATCCAGATGCAAAACCACAATTCAAATAACTGCCTTAGTTTAACCTTAAAGGAGAGTGACTACTACACCGTCTGATTGCATAAAACCTCATTCTGAAATTTTCCGGCACGCAATCAAAGCAAAGACCCAGGGTCTTCTGGGAATTCAGTCTTCTTCCTTTTTCTCAGATGAGCTGGCTCCCAGAAACTGCAGACCACGACACACCCCACTGCACGGAACTCATTATCATACTTGTCATGCATCTCCTTTTAAGTGCATACTTCGCTGTGGTGATAGAGACTGGAGATATGTGCTGTAAACAAGGACTGCGGTCAGCAGGGAGATGCAATCTGTAAAGGACTGTGTTGTTTATGTGTTAAGAAAAGAAGGACACATACTTAAAATAAAACTGTAACTGATATTGATATTAACGGTTATAGACAGTCAATGTTAACCTAAACATTGTGATGGTAGACAGCACCTGTGGGGATTTATTATATTTTATCTGCTATCTCCTACTGAGACGGAGAGTCAAAGTGGTAATTAAACGGTGTGACTACACATTCAGCTCAAGAGAGAAAGTTAGACAAGACTTTAAGAATTATTTTCAGAGATTAAGCAAACCTTTCACAAATTGTAAACTGGTTTTCATTCAAGCTTGCAAGTGACTGACCTCATTTAACAGAGGTCCAGGCAATGTTTCTAGTAGTTTCACAATAACTGGAATATAGATCACCTGAGCACAGTGGTGTTTGTCAAGCGGTTAGAGACACCTATATCAAGCTAGTTAATATTCATGGCTACTATTACACCACGAAGACTGAAGAACACTTCAAGAAAATCTGAGAAAAGCTTATTACAAAGTACATGTCAGGGGATGGATCCAAAAAAATAATTGAAGCAGAATACAAGGTGTTTATGCAGTCACTTATGTTACATTACATTGTACTGGGTTGTATTTAACTGTCATTATTTTGTAGAAATCAGTTTTGATTTTGGTATTAATGGTAAATGGCAATATTGTTAACATAAATTTTGTTGTCAATCAAGATAGATTTGTAAAAGCAATAAAAGCATAAGGAAATCTCTGGGGGCGAATACTTTTATAGGCACTGTACATCAGGTCATGCCTCTCGAGTTATGATAAACTTTTAACATAATTTAACAAACAGTATTATGAAACTCTAAAATTATCTTTTCTAAAACAACTATACAAGCAAAGACATGTAATCAAAGCAGACTGACATTTGCTGTCAGCCGTAGACTGAAAAAAGGTGAAGACAGCAGCAGTAGGCATTAGCACCACATTTAGTTGCAGAATTTATGAGCATTACACATCCACAAACTAACACTCTAGTGAAATAATGGTGGAGAGATCCTCAATACAAATGGGAAAATGGTGGAAGCACAAGGAAAAACAAAGAGGCATAACTGAGGTTATTTTAATGGATGCCAACAATAACCTTCACACACTTCTTCACATCTAGAGAGATGCTTAAAATGGGGATTCTTATCGGAGTAATCTTCTACCTATTATTCAGTCTTTCATTTTTTTTGCCCTGGCTGAAGCCACTTTAATTAGCTCATCAAGTCAAGTGTAAAATTTTGGCTCTGGGTGATGTTTATGCCTTCCCTGCCAGGCACTTTGGCATAAAAATGGATTTTGATAGCCGTCTGGAAATGCATCTCGAAATTGTGCCTCCTGGACTGTCGGTTGCTGTTAAAAACTGTCAAAAATGTTCAGCAATAGTACAGATTATTATAGCCAGGAAATATGAGGACTAGGCCAGAGTATTAATGTAACAGAATGACAGCACACACATCTGTAAAATATCCCTGATTTGGGTTAAATGGTAAAACTCATGTCTCTGTTTCCATTCCTAGTTTTGCCCACAGATTTCTTGGCTATGGTGAAAGTCAAACCCGTCTCTAAGACATGGACTTTGGATCCATGTCGCTTTAAAGCTCATGGAAAAAAATTAAAAATAATGCAGATTGGGAGGATTAAAGTTATTAATCCACTTCAACAAACTGCCTTCAGAAGCCACATGATGAGTAAAAGTCTACCACTGTCTCTTTTAATTTCAATATGAATGCAGCATTTCTACAAAAGTAGAAAAATAATTTCTTCAGATGAAATAAAATTGTTGGCCTCCATGCAAAATGCTACATGTGCAGTGTGAAAACTAACCACGTACATCTGACCAGTGAAACATTGTGAAAACAGCATCACGCCATTGCACAGCCTTTTTTCAGCAGCGACAGAGAAGCTAGTCCAAGCTCGAGGAAAGATGGATTGGGCTAAAGACGAGGCAATCCTGTTATAGGCAGCGGAAAAGTTGGAACTGGAGCAGAAATTTACCCTCCAGCAAAACAATGACCCTAAACATACAGACAGTCAAAGCTACAAAAGAACAACACTCTTGTGTTCGAACGGTCCAGTCAAGACCACAAATACAAAGCAGAATAAAAAGCAACACTAACGAAGCAGCAAACTGTGACTGCTGTGGTAAATTGGAAGATGGCAATACCCTGAACCAAGAATTGGCCAATCATCAAAAAGAAAATTGAAGAATGTGTGATGTTCTCCATGTTTATTAAAAAATGAGAAAAACAACAACAAAAATATAAAGTATAGATTAAGTTTTTGGACTAAAAGGAACCTGGTGTTAACCTGTATCTCAACCAGTGAAAGTTATTTTACAGTATAATAAATAAATAAATAAAACTTGATTTTAAAAAGATCATTTACAAGGGACAGTATAATTTGATCTGAACTGCCAAATTTGATTTTTATCAGCTCTATTTAATAAAGTTGATCGGATATTAAAGTACAGAAAAAACTAATTTTGCTCATCAATAAATCAGTTGAAATTAATAGTTCCCATGCACTATAAACACATCAATCAACAGCATAAACTTTAATGAATAAGGTTGGGGGATATATTCTTTGACACAACAGTAGATACAGTCTTACACTTAGCTTATTTTCTTCGTGAATTCAAAAATACTATCTTTATCGAAGGAGCAGGTTTGTTACTCTTAAGTTTTATACTCCTTAGAATAAAGAAGCAGAATGGACTAATAGGAAACTCTCAGATAAGGCCTTCAAGAAAACCGGAAATCAGCCAGAAAAACCTCATTAGTGCTTGTTTATTATGGCTGCATTATTCAATGTTAATTTAGAATCAGGCAACTCTGGTTCGGTGGGCTATTAGATTGCTTTAAAATACCGGTGACAACAGAGTTACCAGTTTTAAACCAATAAAATTAAATTGCCCTCAGTTACTGATGAAGGTCTTCCACCTAGCGGACCCATAGTGTCATTACAACGATACAGCACACAGCGGTGTGGCTCTAATGTAAAGCTACTCGTAACGTTGACAAGAAGCAGTTCTTACATGAGATACCGTGACAACTCCGGGCATTTCTCCTCATACACCAGAGACGCCTCCAGCAGAAACCGTGCAGACATTTCATCAGGACGTGGCAGCATTTTTCTTTCTTTTTTTTTTTTTTTGAAAAAAAGAGGTCTCCTCGTGTTATTGTTGAAGAGGCGAAACTAAATGGAAATAACTTTAACCAGAAAAAAAAAACTGAACTCTGAAATAGTCATGTAGTAAAAACCGAGACTTTAAAGAACCGAAAGTCAACACTGTTGGCACTGTTGTCCTATTTAAAGTGTGAAAATGATCACCGGGCAATCCCACGCAAACTTCGCGTCGCATGGCTCTGATGTCAGCGTCGTTGCATCATGGGAAACGGAGTAAAATAGTCTCTCTCTCTGTGTTTCTCCTCTGTCTCACTATGGTTGTCAGAGTAAAAGTACATTTTGAAACTCTAATCTTAGAAGTCATGTTTTCATTAACTTTAAGTGAAAAACCACCGTATGTAACAGAAATGAAAGATTGTGTATAATTAATCTGTATAGTGTGTTTTATGTAGTGCATTGAGTTACTGAATGTAACTTTTTAACATTCAAGTTGAAAAATCTGTATTTTTGAATTTCCATTGAGATTATTCCACTTCTTCTCCAGTTGTGTATATGGCAACTGTGGATCAGTGGATAGATCTGTCAGCTTGAGAAAACGGTAAGTTCAACTGACAAGCAAGACATGCTTACGAAGTGGAACTGGTTGAAAGTGGTTCTAGTTTAAAGCAAATTGAGTAGTCAGTGTGACTACAAAAGGGTCACCTGCTAACCACAAGATGAAAACATGTTTTATACATATATGATGAAATACGATATTTGGTGGAGTTTCTGCACAATAACCTTACATAAAAGGAAGGAATTGGAATTTTTCATCATAACATACACACACCAACTACTTAGTCAGGTAGACCTCAGTACTGCTTTGCCTTCAGAACTGCCATTATTGATGGCTTTAATTCTACTATATTTTGAAAACATTCCCCTGAGATTTAAGTCTGTAGCACCATAAACTTGTTGTACATTTGTCAGTTGGATAATTATAGTGTAAATCTTCCATTCCACCATACAGGCCCTCAGTGAGATCTGATTTGAGATCTGGTTGCCATGGATGCCATTACTCATTGTTTGAAATGTAGCCATCAGAAGATGGCCACACTGTGGTCAGAAAGAGATCAACATTATCCGCAAGTTAGCCAAAGCCATTTAAACCCTGCTCAGCTGATATCACGATAAGACAGAATGGACCCATCCTTTAATGTGTTTTAAGTCTAATTCTAACCCAAACATCTGGATGCAGTAGCTGAAATGAAGACATGTCAGAGCAGGCAATGTGTTTCCAGTGTGTTATTGTGTAACTTTGGTGAGCCTGTGTAAATCGTAGCTTCTGTGGTTTGTTATTAGTGGATGAGAGAACATCCTGTGTGGTCTGGCTTGTTTACACTTGTTTAGTCTTTCTTTCTTTCAAAACAAGTTGTGTTTGGGGAGATGGCCTTCTGTATACTTACTGTTTTCCTTTTCAACTGAGATCTGACATCAATTAGGCATCTTGGTCCACACAACAGATGCCCACTGGATGTCTTCTCTTTTTAGGACTACTCTTTATAAACTCTGGAGATGGTTATGTGCACATAGGAGTCTCAGCAGAATAGCATTTAAATTTTGGTCTATTTTGTGTCAAATAATCCACTTCTGTTTAAATTTAGTTCTATCATTTACCAGGTGATACTAAGTAATAGCAGAATTTGACTTGTATTTGTAAAAACACCTGTTTTATTTATGAGTTTATTATTTGTTCTGACAAATTTCTCTGGGCTTTTGGATGAGAAAGGCCCACATTATGACACATCCTTTACCTTACTTGCTTATTAGTGGGTGGCTTCAAGGTTGCTTTTCCTCGTATTCATCAGTCAGTATTAGTTTAATCTAACGCTGAGACCAATCAGAAGTTATATTATCACCTTCTCATTTGTCATCAAGACAACCCAACACCAACGTTAGATTGACATCCTTATTGACAACTTCAAAGTTTCCTCAGCAGTCTTTTCTGGTACCGTGATCTTTGATGTCACAGCATTTCTTAAATCTTATTGGACAATGAGAATCACTATCATTGGATAATATTGGAATAGCTGTATTGACATCCTTGTATTCGCACTCTGCGCATTAAACGTTTCTTTTTTTATTTTATTTTTAGAGTTAGCATACTCACTGGCTATCTCAGCGAGTATAACTCCCTCGCTTATGCTTCTACTGGAAATTGTTGCGGAGGGTATTTTGAGGGAATTCAGAAAGAAGGAGCTGGAGTGAAACTGGATAGTTCGAAGAAGCATCGGGGCGGGAGAGAGAGGCTGTGTGTCTGTGCGAGTGCGCACCTTTGGATAGGCTGTAACAGAAGAACTCAGGCAGACACAGGAGCAGGGACCGTGAGAGGACAGGAGAGACGACACAAAGGGGTTTGGACAGACTTAACGCCAGAAACAATATACAGCAAAAGAGATGAGCGGCGACTTTCATTCACATCTTTCAGACGGTAGGTCCTTTTTACACCGTATATATATGTATACGATTTATTTCAGATTTCAACAAGGTTACGTTTGTTCGTATTTAAAGCAGAAATGTCTGATGACATCATTTCTAAACTACATTTTTTCCCCCATTTTTTTATTTACTGACTTCAACTTTGGTGGTCTGTACCTGAATAAATGTGGAAATTATAGTGTGTCTAGTTTCCGGTTTCATATTTATATTAGCATGATATGTATTTGTTCCCCTCAAGTTTAACTATCTCTATCCGGATGCGTGCGCTCATGAATTAGTGGATGGATGGAGATGGCAGCTGTCACCAGAGACTGGCCAGCTATTAAATCATCGGAACGTATAGCGCTTACAGAAACTGATGGAGTAAGGTACTGTGAAGGATTGCTCTTCACTTTGTCGGCCAGTAAATCCTCTTTATCAGGCTATGTCAGCGCTCACAAATGATTGAAATAGAGCGTAGCTCGCGGATGAAGGGATTCGCCCTCACTGCAGGTTTAAATTGACTCTAAAGGAGGGTCAGACTGGGGGAGGGAAATACACACGCACACACCTAAACCCAGGCAGGAAAGCTGGAAATGATGATGAGAGCGTGACCACATCCCCAGTCGGTGTAGTGTGAAGCGCCTCTAGAAGGAAATCGCTCCAGGACTTGAGACGGAAAGTAGTTTTCTTTCCTCTCAGTGACACGGATGTGTCGTTAACGCATCCAGTGCCTTTTAAAAGAAACGACAAAGTTCAGCAAACCACAAAGTTGAATTTGCTTTATTTTGATTATGCCACAGACAGAAACAAAGCAGTGTATACTTTTGAAGTATAAATAGAAATCTGAAATGTCTTGTTCATTTGCATTCCAGTCCCTACTAATCATACCTAAAACACTGAAAGCCATCAGAGAAGCAGAACAGATCCATGCTACTTTGGAGGAGCTGCAAAGATTCACAAATGTTCAGGTGGGAACATTTGTTGACAGGACAATTCTTAGTTGTGTACTCTGTACATTTGACTTTTATCTAAAAATGAAAAATAGAAACGTGAAAGAAGATGCTCTGATAAGTGGAGACTTTGAACTTATCCGTCTACATGCAAAACTCTGTGGGTGCAATAAAGGTATGATTGCACATGACTCTTAATCTGTCGTCTTGGGGTTGGTGGCAGTATAATCCAGTGGAGTTCTCTACAACAGGCCCCTCAGATGTGGTCTGTGTTCATGAATTCTCTGCATGGACGTCTTCATCCAATCTACCTGAGATTGAGCTAGTTTGCAAAGAATCATGAGTAAATCTCTAGCTGTGCAATACTTTAAATGCCATAATCAGTAGAGTCTGACTCTACCTTGTCTCTTTTGTCTTGCACTTTTTTCAGTTAATCTTGTAATGTCAAATGATCGCTTTCATTTTTACATTGTATCTTTTTCAGTAAAGACCGGTTTATCATTTAACTTATGCTCATATTTTCCAATGTTACTGCTCCTCCTGTGTCTTTTGTAGCTTTCGTGACCCTTTCTCTCCCAGTGTGATATTTCAACCACAGATTGAAGTATCCATCCATCCATCCATTTTCTGGTCACCCTTGTCCCTAATGGGGTCGGGAGGGTTGCTGGTGCCTATCTCCAGCTGCGTTCCAGGCGAGAGGCGGGTTCACCCTGGACAGGTCGCCAGTCTGCAACACAGAGACATACAGGACACACAACTATTCACACACACACTCACAACTAGGTAGAATTTGAAAATTTAGAATTGAGAGCAGGGACCCACGCATGCACAGGGAGAACATGCAAACTCCATGCAGAAAGACTCCGGGCCGGGAATCGAACCCAGGACCTTCTTGCTGCTGCAAGCCAACAGCTCTACCAACTGCGCCACTGTGCAGCTCCCCAGATTGAAGTATCTGTGGTTGAAATACTTTATCCACTTAACCTGTGATGCCTCTTTATTTTTCTGGTATTCCACTGTTTTTCTTTCTCTCTCTCTGGGTTGCTCTGTCGCAGTGGGGTTCTCCTGTTTCAGTTTACGCCTTATTGGTTTTATGCTCTGCATTCAGTTCTGTGAGTCTCTTCTGCAACCTTTTCACTATTATCATCCAAGAAACTATTTCTACATGATTTTGCCTTCCTCCTCCCTCTATTTGGGTTCTTTAGCAGCCACAATACATGACACTTTGAGACACATGCCAAAAGACTTAAAGCTGTAATTGCAGTGCAAGGTAGTTCTAAAAAGTGTTGATTGTAGGGGACTCAAATGCACCACTATTTGGTATTAGTCTGTCATATATGACATTGACAAAAATAAACAGAATTTTGTGGCTTTGTTCTCTGCAAAAATGGCTCAACATCACACTTACCCTGAAATTATGATGAGCAGCATAACAGGTTGTCAGGTTACCATGAAATTTGGAGCACTTTGAAGAAAAAAAAAAAAAAACTGGACATCTTTGATGTGTGTATGTTTAAAATGAGTGAAAGGGGATTTTTGAAGTGGATGATGGAGGCTGTACCCATGACTGTGCTATTGACACACTCACAGGGTCATAACCCGGATAAGGCAGGACTAAGAGGGCTCTTCTTTCTTCTTTCACCAGCAGAAAGAGAAGAGGCACCCCCAAAAGTGTCGTGTCAGCATTTGCAGGGAAATGCCAGTCTCACTATTAGCCGCAGCAGCAGCAGCAGCCACAGAGTCAGCTGTCGCCTCTGAAACGCAACACCACCTCCGATTGTGCTGAGAGAGCTCAGAAGAAAAGGCCCAGCGCTGCTCTGCCTAAATGCATGTATTTGTGTGAGTACACTCAGTGTCTTTGTGATGACTTTTCTCGCTCAGCCAGTCATGCAGCTATTACAACCTGAGGGTCCCCTTTAGTTGGTTTTCTCCTGCATACTGATGCGAATCACAGTTATTCATCCGTCTGAGGTCATTCCCCTGCAGAGCTATAACTTTCTGTATATTGCCTGGAACACTGGTGGGTTTATTCCGTAATGAGTGTAATTTTGCATTATACAAATTAACAACAGCTAATGTTCAGTGTTTTTCTTTTCTTTTCTTTTTTTTTTTACTAATCAGATTTTCCTAGAAATCGACTTATTGAAGTGTTTCTCATTTTTTACTTAGTGTCTGAGAGCGCAAGTTCTTCAGATGCAATCTACTTGGGATGCAATTATCACAGAGGAGAGGGACAAGGTCAATGCTTTACTTGATCGGAAAGGATTCTTGTCTATGTGCAGCTTGGAAGTAGTCCATACTTTACTAACATCTGAATGTTGGATGATTATCCAACATTCAGATGTTAGTCCCAGTATATAATCTTTCACCTTCTGCCTGATTTACACAGTAATCAATAGCCGGAGGCCTTTAAGTAGCTTTTTTCCAAAGCAAATCTTCAAGAATAGTATCATTTTATGTTCAACATTTGAAGTGATTACCCCATGGAGACTAGTTGTGAAGAAGGTCGAGTCACTTCAAGTGTTACTGAAAGCTGCACATCTAAAAACATAAAATATTTCATTTTTTTGTCCAGCGTTTTCTTTTCTTTGTGAAAAAATGTGAACACTACCTAAGTTTTTCCAGTTGTCTGGCCTTGTTACATATTTCCCTTAAAGTATATTTTCCCATTGAACACCAACTTTGGGTACAAGAGGATGAGTGTTTCTGTCTTTCTGAACAAGGTGTGTGTCTGTGTGTACATCACTCTTTGAGCTGTGCACTGGCTGATGCATCAGTGTGCTCGAGCTTGAGTTGCTGGTACAGAGTACATTTTCCATTCAGAATATTAAGAAAAACAAAGGCGTTCTACAAAGAGTGGTTCCTCAAATAGGATATTCCCAGCATAAATAACCTAACACAATGGTGAGGAATTCACAGGAGAGCCAAGACAAGAGACAGAGGGGAGCAATTGTGGCATGCAACTTTGCCTACATCTTTCTAAATCCAGGCATAGTGTTTATTTAGGTAGCATGCACTATAATGGACCGCGACAGAGGGGAGCAATTGTGGCATGCAACTTTGCCTACATCTTTCTAAATCCAGGCATAGTGTTTATTTAGGTAGCATGCACTATAATGGAGTAATTTAAAATTTTTGATGGAGGTAAGGATTGCGTGTTGAAAATACTGAATGACTGATGGAGGATTTTCTTCTTAAGGGTTGGTCCAGTTGACCGAGTGAGGACAGGTTTGCTTGGAGATGGAGACAAGATGGCAGATCCTTCAGCCAGGCACAACTTTCTGCCAATACTATTAATCCCCTAGACAACATGTTTGATTTTTTTTTACAGCTACAAGTACACAAACAGCATGTAAAGCAGCAATAATGGCCCTTCCCTTACCTTGTATCAACATCCGCACTGACTGATTAGGATGCAAGTTGAAACGGATAAAAACCACAATTTTATCCTTGTATTAAAATTCACTGTGAGTGATCAGATCATTCTTGGCTGCTTTACATGTAAAAAAAATATCTCAGTGATATGTTAAACGAGCAACAAACAGAACATCAAAATACCCAATGATGATTTGTAATCATTTAACCTACATTATTACTCAGACATCAACAAAAAGGAGAGTAGATAACGTAGGACTTAACCGAGATCAACATCTATGCACAGTCATCAGAACAAAGTAGCCAAAACATTGTACTCAAGTAAGAGCACTACTTCAACATATTTTTACTCAAGTAAAAGTAAAAAGTAGGTATCCAAGAAATGACTGAAGTGAAACAGTAATTGTTAAAAGACAATGCACCAAAAATCTGGAACAAACTTCCAGAAAACTGTAAAACAGCTGAAACACTGGCTTCCTTTAAATCTCAACTAAAAACCCACTTGTTTAGAGCTGTATTCGAAACGTAATCAATTGCAAATTTATTGACGGAATCTGACTTGATATCGTTTTTATTGTTGATTCTATGTTGCATTGTATTTTTTGTGTTTGATTTGATGTAAAGCACTTTGAAATGCCTTGCTACTGAAATGTGCTATACAAATAAAGTTTGATTTGATTTGATTTGAAAAGACACCTCAAGTACTCCGTGACTAATCATAACATCTGACTTAATATTTAAAAGTGATCCAATCAAATAGAAGAAAAAAATATAAAGATGTGTGCAAATGCCATTCTTGTGAAGACTAAAATCAATCTTTGTCAGTGTAAACCCTATGAAAGTAATACTTACAGTTTATAATGCAGTTGAACTACAGGAGGGTAAAGTATGTGCAGTCACAATATATTATATTTATTGTATCTTCTTGGTCTCCGAATGACACAACAGACTCAGCGGACAAAAAATAACATAAAAACAACAAAACTAGTGTACAAGAAAAAAATGCTGGAAATAATGCACTTCACAATTTTTACTCTTTTATTTACAAGACTAATAAAAAAATAAATAAAACCATGAATCATTGTCCTTCCCCTTCTCAATCCTGCACTACTTTATGTTGGTCTATCACATAAAACACAATCCCAATAAAACATACTAAGATTTGTGGCTGCGCCGTGGAAATTCTGAAACATTCAAGTACCTTTGAAACACACTGTAAGATCAGGAGAAATCACCACTGCCTATAAAGAATAATGCTGTTATCTGTTACAGATAACTGTTTGTCTGTTTGCCATTTATCTTCCAGTTTGAATTTGTTTTCTTCTGTCTTTGCTCCACCAAATTAATCCTGTTATTTCATGAATGAACGTGAATCTCAGACTGAACAGGAGCAAGACAGGGGCACAGGCGTTATGTAAATTTGGAAAATTGAGTTTGCTTCTTTCTCTTAGAACTATTTCCTCATGTATGTTGGAATCAAACCGTGCGGGCTGAATTTCCTCATCTGCATGCATGAATTCTGCCTCTGTATCTCACTGCAATCAGAGGAGCCAGGCCATTGTTACCACTGGCACAATGCACCATTGTCAGCTTCCTTTTGTGTGAATCTTTGAATAGGGTGGAATCTTCTATAAGGGGATGCACAGTGCTCACAATTGCTGCAGTTCACTGTCTGATCATTGTCCTTCTCACAGAGCAAAAGCTCTATTTATTTTTAACCATAATCAATCGTTTAATAATTGCTTTTCCCAGTGGGATTGAAAGGCATTGCCTCAGCAATGGAAGATTTTTTTTGTTATTGCAAAAATTCTGTTTTTGGTGATTGTTCTGTAGAGTTTGATCGCAGAAATGTGAGATTTGATGTCCTTTAGATTTGAGCTATTAATCAAAATTTCATTTTGTCTTACCATTGCAAATGCATCTAAAATCAAATTCAAAATCCTCTCAAAAACATCCACATGCCTCACAATCTCAGCTCTACATTTTACTTCCAAATTATGTTCCCTCTCTTGCATTTTTGATAAAAGAATGGGTTGCACGAACGGCATTTTGTCCTTGGTTCTCTAGTCTCGCTATTTTTTTATTTTTTTTTGGACACTCTGTCCTTCATCTCCTTTTCATCTGTCCTCTGAGTTCATATCCCTGTGGTTTCAAATCTAGGTTGGAGCCATTTTCATGCACTGAACTAGGCGGGAGGAAAAATAGTCGTGTAATTGCTTCGCCGTACAGCGTCGTGAAATCAGAAGCCTGGTTTTAACCCGTCAGGCTGATGAGAGCGTCTTTGATAGGGCTGGAGGATGGGATAATAAAGCACAGCACAGCTGTAATTTTTGAAGAAATGTCAGGGGGAAAAATCATTTTGGTCTTTTGACATTCCCTTTGCCTATCTGCAAAAGGAATGTCATGCAGTCATGACATTTTTAGACCTTTGTTAATGATACACAAACTTAGAGTTCACTAAGCTTTGACCTTTTAATGGCTGTTACATTACAAACTCCCTTAGAGATAGCAACAGACAATCACAGAGAGTAACAAGAGGTTTTGGGATGTTCTAGATGTTCACCTTCTAGTTATTTAATAGCTAGATCAAACTATGTTAATGGACTCAGATATCTCAGTCTCCTGAAGTCCAGTCAGAAGGATGGTTTCTATTGCTTCTTGTTAGACAAAGATAGAGGTTTAACAGATGTACAACTTGTAATACCTAATGGTAATCTCAAGGTAAAGTTTGGGAGGAAAGGAAAGGTGAATAAAACCAAAGAATAAATTTGACTTTGCAGAACTAATTGGCAAGTGCCTACGGTAAATCAGGCATAATGTTTTACTTTCTCTGAACTAAAGAGATTCCAAGATTCCGTCTTTCTTTCCTTCTCTCTCTCTCTCTCTCTCTCCCCCTCTGTTTTAGCTAGAGAGAAGTTTTATTTCAGCAAAGGATATATCTGGGAGAATGACTCTGGTCTGTGTCCCATTGTGGATGTTCAAATGCTTCTCACTTTGGATTCAGACCCGTTAAAAAACAAAACAAAATCCAAATCACCAAAATAACGATGTAGGATTTTTACCGGCCTCCAGGCTACCATTGTTGACTGCAGCTCTTTTAGGTCTTACAAACATTCAGATTTGGATGTGAAATAAATTGTAGCTGTGATTAATTGTAAGGTTTGTCAATGATATTTTAAAGGGACCTGGTGAAAAGCTGTTCAGTGAATTGAAAGGTCTTAGGTTTTTTTGGGCACTACACTGACTTATCTATGAGACCAATGGACAGTGTATCCATTGGTTTGGTTTGCCCAAATACCAAAATTTTACATTAGCATTCAGTTTCTTTCCAATGCGTATTGCATACCTGTCATGACAATTTAATCTTTTTTCCAATGACATGCACCGATTCCACCGCAGGGCTTCCGAACAGACATATCTCTGTGGGCCTGAGTGACTGGCAGTTATTAACCTTCTAGTAAAGCAATTTAGGCCAGAGGAGCGTTTTTCTCTAGCTGTCGAGTGCAGTGAATATAAGACGTAGCCAGGAATGCGAGGACCCTCATTGAAAGGTGAAAAAAGGTTATTTTTATTCGCCAATGTGGAGTCTGTGGAGGTGCAGTGCTCCATTTGGCTCTCTCTTCATTGCTTTCATTCACTCTCCATTAGGATTTTCCTTATGTTCTAGTACTTTATGTTCATTTCCTCCCCTCATTGGATTGTCATTTCTTTCTCTTTCTGCACCTCCAAAATTTCCTCATCTTATTCCCATGTCTCTCTAATACACAATCCATTGTAACCGACTTTATCTGGCGTCCCTTCCCGCACCCCTCCCCTCAAATTTGTTTCCTCTGTGACCCCCTGTTTTCCTCTTCACAGTGGATCTGCTGTCCAGGTCTGAAGGTGACTCGTTGGCTGAGCCAGAGGCTGCAACACAGGACATGGGTCCTGCCTCTTCCTACCACTCGTGTCTTGTGTTGCAGCCAGTGGAGCTGCCTGCTTTGACTGTCTGCCACTCTGTCTGCCCTACTGATGATGGATTGAGTCTCTGGAACATAGGAATCCTATCAAGTCACAGACTTTCTGACCAGAATCCTCACTTCACAGCTGCTCCTGTGTCAAATTACAATACATATATTTTTTTTATTAATCAAAAATCTGTCCTGCTCTAAAGAGGTAATAAAAGTATCATATGTTGGATTTTTGATCATAAGAGTGCCCTAAAAGTACATTTGTTTTCATAACATAGGGGTCTTCTAGTGCAGGGGTGGGCAACTCCAGGCCTCCTGCAGGGCTGTCTCCTGCAATTTAAATCAAACATGCTCCCTACAACTATTGCCATTACTGATAAAGAAATGAAATGAGTCAACATGTAAAGCATTTGGTAATGAAATTAATGTTTTAATGAAAAATGTTTCAAACTTTTCATTATTTTAATTTGATTCATTTGAAATATGTCTTAACATATTTATTGCTGCTGTTCCTTTTGGTACTCGGCATAAAAATATAAGGTTATTAACACACACAAAAAAAGAGATCTTGTAATCATTTTGAAAAATCTAATTGTATCATGCTGTCTTGATGCTTTGGACTCTGTATTTTGTTTCTTAAATTCATTAATTTCTTTACTTTTTTTTGTTATTCAATAAAAGCATATTTTCACCAGGAGACCACCTTTCACTTGCTTATGTTTGTGTACTCAGCATCTAAACATGAAACATCAAAAGTCCTACTCAGGAAATCTAGAAAATAAGTTGTTTTCTTCAAGCCAGAATTAATTTCTTGCAACCCAAAAGGAAAATGGAAAGCACTTAATATGAAGGTCTTGGAAACCGTACACACTGCCCTCAAAAGGCTATAGGGGAAGAAGCCACTTGTTGTAGACATCTTGGACAATATTGCAATCCAGGCCTCAATGATCACAACAACAGACTTTGCAGAAGGTCACAGTTTCTTTTAAAATCTTTTCTTCTGAGAAATATAAGGACCTACAAGGCATAGTGAAAGAATCTGTTGCCATGTTCCTCATGCTTGGAGATAAATCCCTCTTTATGAGCATCTGTGGGGGGAAGAGATCACAGAGTTGTCGCGCATCAGGTGTTCCTGCTTTACCGGTTCAACTACACAGTAATATAGGATCGCTCCTTTATTACTGTGTAGTTGAACCGGTGAGAGTGCACATAGTTTAGACTATGAAGCTGTCATCAGTGTTTGAGTCGGTCACTAGATTCAAAGACATATCTGCGTGTGAAATTACGCTGCTTTCAGTCTCACTCAATTTAAATGGTTTACAATGAGAATAAAAAAAGGAAGCTGAGCAAAGCCAGTATTGAGAGACTTCTCAGAAACACACTCTGTTATTTACCAGAACATAAATCAGAAGTTAACAAGTTTTTGCCATAGACCTCCTGTTTTATCTTGAGGTAGATCTTCATCTAGATAAACAACAGAACATCTAAACTGACATTATTATAATAAGAATATTTGTGGTTTGTTGTGCTAGCAGGGCTAACAGCAACTACCGGGGAATTTTCTTCACTTTTTTGCAAGTTGTTTCTGCTGGTTTCACTGTTTACAACCCAGACGCAAGTGGTTAGCACAACCCTCCCACCAGCATCACTAAAGCTCCCGTGGAGTGTAGTAAGGCCTGCAAGCAGAGACTTCCTGTGCAAACAGTAATGATTGTCTCAGCGTCTGGGACATGACAAGATGTTGTGATTACTCTCAGCTTTTATGCATGTCTTTGAATAAATGACACACGAAGAAAAGAAATGTGAGAAATGTTGTTTCATGTTTATGAAATAACTTTGTACCAGAACCCATCAAATGTTTCAAATGAGAGAACATTGATTTTATTTTACTACCATGAACTACTGCATTAATAATAATAAAAATAAACATTTTAAAAGTGAGAACAGTTAGGAAAACTTTACCTAATCTCATTCACATGGAATAATTTTATTTATGTTAGTCCATAATGCACTATTGCAATCTATACCATTTTTAGATTTGGAAAGATGGTATAGATCTGCAGTTTTATTGTTGTTTTTAAAAATGAATGCTTCAAGTGGGGCTTCTACTTCACAATTACACACTTTGTGTTGGTACATCACAGACATGTCCAATGAGAAGTCATAAATGTTAAAAATTTTAGGTTTTGACCTGACAATATTGTCATGATGTCAGTATATTGAGGTGTTGTGTTGTTTTTTTTGTGTGTTTCATATGTGTTTCCTGTCAAATGTCAGATTTTATTTATTTTGTTCTCCAATTCTCTCTCTCTGTTAATTTAGCCCTTGCTTGTCACCCGTGTCCGCAGATTAGTTATTCTCCTCACATGTTCCCCATAGTATTTAAGTTTGAATTGCGTCATTATCTGGGCGGGATTCTTGTCTGGGTACTTTGTATGTTAGTGTCTCTCTAAATGTAACCTCCCCTTGTCCTGAGTAAAGAAAATAAAAGCAAGATGCCACACCGCCGTCTACCTTCTGGTTCATCTTCACCTTTAAAGACTTGTTTCTTGACAAATATGTCAAAAAACATTTGAAACTGTTGCATTATGTGCACAAAGCACACAAGTTAAACTTGGTTTAACTATGCCAAGTAAAGCAATTTCTTTTAGCTAAGAGTAAGGAAAGCAGCAGACTGAAGGAGTGTATGCCAAGGGAGGGACTTGCCAGAGGTGTCACTTTCTGCTATTTCAGATATTTCCGCAGTCAGAACACTGATGACCATGAGGAGAAATATACTCAGTTTTGTGCACTGAGAAACAGAAAACACCCTGAACCTGAAAGAAAAAGATTTTCTTTCAGCTTGTGACCAGATCATTTGATAATATTCTGCAGTGGCTCAAACTTTAGACCGAAAACTGTCACTGTGGACCGGATAATAATCGGCTGGATGCGCATAATCGATTTCAGCATTTTAAATGTACTCAGAGATGAAAGAGTGGAGAGGTAGGTCTCGTAAAGTCCAGCTTGCTCATTGTGATGAAGGATCGCCAATACACATCAGGCTCACTTTGAGAATAGAGTATGCAGGTGGCAAAGTAATCAATTCCTTACTCCTGTTCCAGGAGCTGTAGATCTATTCTCACACCCAAGGTCATAATGGGATTTTAGTTGCAAGGGGTCACTTGGGGGAGCGCATGGGAGACAGAAGAAGAAGGTTAAAGAGTGTGGAAAAGAGCACATTCTGCATTAATTATGCCCTACCTCTTGCATGACTTTGTAGAATTGGAAGCACCTGGACTCCTTTCAAAGACCCTGAGCATTTAGTAAGATACTCAATGTGCCAGGACTCACAGCAGGACTCATTTAGCAATGATAAGTTCTTGAGAAACCCAAAAGACAGGAAAGAAGAGGGTTTAAGTGAAGCCTTGAAAGATTAACATAGACATGCAGCAGCAAACTAAAGTGAGAGAAGAAGAATTGTACATTAGAGTAAAAGGGTGAAAGACTCTCCTCATTCTCCCTGAAGGAGGAGAAAAGAGTGTTAGGGGATGATTTATTAAAACTGGGAGAGGCGGCACCTCAGTGACAGCTGACAATTTTGACAAATTTTCCAGCGCTGTGAGTGGCACTGGCACTGCCTTCAATAACATAGAAAGCTGAGACTGAGTGCTTAGCAGAAATGTTCAGAACAGGGTTTAGTCATTTGAATGTGAAGGTCTCTTAGGTTGCACTTACCCTGAAAACACAAATCCTCTCCGTAATCATCCCGTTGGCATTGCTCCATTTTAGTAAACAAAAGAGAAGCAAGGTTTCAATCAAGTGGCATTGTTTCTACTCTTGCTAGCCCTGTGATTATGCAAGTTGGCCAAGCGAGCTTATTCAACTGCTGTGCAGTGAACAATGCGAGAAAGATACTCTAACAGTTCTTTTGAAGCCGAACAAGCACTTTGAGAAGGGAAAAGAATATGGAGCATTTTCAATCATTGCTGTGTCAGCGCCATACAATACAACTAATATATGTGTCACAATGTGAGCTTTCAACAGGTGTTTGGTGCTGGGCTCTCTAAAGAAGAAAAACATAGGTTTTAACGCAGCTTACCAAGAAATCTACTGAGTACAGGCCATGCTTCATAAAATGCCTAATATTAATAAAAAGGAAACACCCCCCCATTCTGGCAACAATTCTTTTTTTTTTATGGATAAAACCGACTTTTAGTAATTTAGTGGTTGTTGAAAGGACGATGCCAACATAGAATTTGAAGATATTACATACATATTACAGCAGAAGTTGAGCACTAATTGTTTTTCATTTGAAGGATGTCAACTGCAAATAGAAACACTGCTGCCTCCAGGAGTTCAAATGTCTGGCCCAAGACAAGATGAGGCAGGGCATCACTCGAGTCTGGACACGGTGAAGAAAAAACATGGAGCCAAAGAGCAAACTATTCGGTTTACTGGATCCTAGATGGAGGTTTGGTGTAGAGCAGCTGCTCCCCTGCTTTCAAATGAGTCAGCCGAGGTGGTTTGGGCAGCCGATCATGATGCCTACTGGAGGTTTTCCAGATACTACAAGGAGACCGAAAGAAACGGCACAGGTGCAAAATGTGGAACCCATCTTATATAGTTTCATTATAGACTTTGATATGTTACAACTGTCTATTTTTATTAACTCTAATGATTGTTATTGATGTAACATCAATTAATAAAAAAGATTTCCGTGACAGAAATGTTTTGCTACGGACGACACAATAATGCAGAAGTCTGTTGGCTTGACAGTTGTGAAGCAGTCAGTCATTAACGCCTTTTCACAAGGAGGGTAAGACGCAAGAGGTTATTGTAAAACACGGTGTTTTGTACACAAGCACATGTGGAAAGATCAGTGGAAAGAAAACGTGGTAGAAAAAAATAACAGGGATACAAACTATAACAAGAAGATGATATAGCAATATGCTTCGTTTTCTTGCGTGTCAGCTTCTGCTTAGTCAAATCTCATGTTGCTACTACGTGTGTGATTTAATTATGTTCTTGAATTTTATTGTTTTGAACATCACTGTGTGAGGAGCGCCTGTAAGTCAAGTGTCAGATTTTATTCAAATGTGTTTGTGTTTCTTTGTGACTTCATACAAGTCAGAAATATTTCAAAAGAGGCATTTCAGACAGTTCAATCCTCTCTGTTGGAAAGAAAATCTGTCTTTAATGCAGACTTGGGACTTTGGATGTTTTGCACACAACAAACCTGTAACACAGAGACAATAGATAGAAGGAAGCAATCCAAAAAAGCACCACATTACCTTTCTAACTAATGGCGACCTGGAGCTTTTTAAAATCCAAGGATAATCAACTACTATCAATGATATTTGAGTTTCATTACCTGTTCACACAGATAAACCTTTTCATTATGTAATTATCCCACAGCAGATTTTGCTTCACTATGTATGCATGTGTGTGTATGGAGGCTGGCCTTGAAAGGTTTATCTGTTGGAGAGATTTAGATCACTGTTTTTTTTTACAGCAAATACCCTTCTATGTGGCACAGAAACAGCCAGATATTCAGTGATTTATCTGAAAGCTATTGTAAGGTGCCAGAGTAAAGCACTGGTAGGAATGAAAATCAGCCTCGCTGGGCTAAATGTTACAATTTGGGGTTTTATTTAAATCTTGTATTTCATCAGCATTTGATACACCATCAGATAAATCTGACTCAACTCTCCTCCTGGATTTGATGAACTGATTAAAAACCTTTCCACATCCGAGGTGATGTCTTGTTGCAACAGAGAACTAATATGCTTGAGCTTCAGTTTGCAGACTGAACTGATTTAGAGCCAAAGGTTTCGCTTACAACTCCTTAATTCTCCACAGAAAGCTATCCAAACACAAAGAAAACTACTTATTTTCTTTTGCTATACAGAGGAATAAAATCTAATTTTTTTCCCCCCTCAAATCACATCTAAGGAGAACTCCAGTAAAACTCTAAGTGTAGAGTTAAGGCAGACATAAAACAGCCTAACTGGTTCATACGAAGCAACAAAAACAAGAAAACTTCCACTGAACAAGCAAACCAAACAATATTTTTTCTTATACCATTTTTGCATCCAATCTTCTAAAGTCTGTTATTCTGCTTTTAATTATAATCTTTATTTTCTACTTCTTAATAACTTTTTATATGTGTTTTAATGTCTAACTCTGTCTTAGAAAATTAGAAAAAAAATCATTGGATTTGGTTTAACGGTATGTTTTGCTGTTATGTTCTCTAAAAAGTGTTTGTTTTTTAGCCATTGTGTGAGATATATCAAGGTTTTTTTTGTGTGTGTAATAAGAAATATTTTCCCTTTCATTGGGGATAAGGTTAGACATTGTTGGGTGTTTTGTGCACAGTAAGGCACAGTGGAAAGAGAGATGAAGAAAAACAAATAAAGTCCCAAAAGAATTGCTGATGTAAATCTGTTGTATCAACAGACAAAAAAAAAAAAAGAAAAAGTTGTAGATAAGATTTAAAAATATTAGTGTAGGCAAGTAAGATGCTGAGGAGACAGATGTGAAAAACACAGAGAGTAAACAGGGCATTGGAGGAGAAGCAGAGGACAGGAAGAGTGATTTCATCTACAGAAGATGGAAAATGAATCTCCAGCTGACGGCAGATAGAGGTCAGTTGATGATAAGTTTCCCTCTCTCTGTCCTCAGAGGGAGTATAGACCATTGCTGAGTTATCAGCTGCCAATCCCTCTCCTCAGGTCCCACAGACAAGGTGACCTTCTTTGATCAGCCAGCTGGTGGCAGCGAGCTGCAGAATGCTGACAGTGACAGGTGTTCACTTTCAGCTCCCGGCTTCCACCGGCGCGCTCTCATTATGGTTTATTCATCCACTCTGAATTCCCACAAACTTTTAAAAGGGTAAGGAGGTCCCCTTCGGGGCAGACATGAATCAAGCGTTCTTTCACCTACAGTGATCCTCACAGGGTCGTAGAGAGCGCCGGCCCGCAAAGTACATTCACCGTGAGAAAAATCATCACTGCTGTCGCTGAGCTAACAATGAGAATCTCGACAGCTCATTACGTTCACTCAAAAATGACAGAAGAGCAGAATTTAGTTTTATAAGAGGTTGTCCTGATGGGTTAATATGGAGAATAACTGGATCATTTCTGGCCATTTCTGTTTGGAAGAAAGAACGTCCAGCCTTCTTTTATGCTCGTAAAGATGGCAGCATAAAATAAAATATGAATTTAATGTGACCTTCCCTCTAATTTACTCGAAAGACCAAAACATTTAAAAAAACATTTTGTTTTGTTATTGCTTGTAAAACGTGATTTAGCATCATCTAACTGAAAGTAAAGCAAATGCAGTGCCCCACAAAAATAGTCACATTCCTTCAACTTTTTCACATTTTCTGACATTGCAACCACAACCTTCATAAATTTTATTAGCATTTTATCTTAGAGCCTAAAACAAAACAAAGCATTTTGTAAAGTGGAATAAAATCATACATAGTTTTCAACATTTTTTACAAGTGTAATTCAAAATTGTTTGTTATGCATATTTATTCTGCCTCCCCTGCATCAATCTATAAAAATTGTTCTTTATCCACAGCATTTGATTTTACCTTTTGTTGTCTTTTTTAAGGTCGTTGTCCTAAAGCAGGGGTGTCAAAATCATTTTTGTTTGAGGGCAAATCAAGATCAGGAATGCTCTTAAAGGGCCGGTTGTGCCAGAATGTATTGATAAAACTTGTTCACAAACTGTTGAAATATCAATGAATTCTTAAATTTAAATAATATTATTGAACATCATTTTAATCCCTCTAGGATCTTGTGATTTTTTTTACTTTTTCATTTTTTTGCAATAAAAATCAAAGTGTGGTACTAATATGAAAATATTTGCGATATTTGCACTTATTTATGAAGGTAAATATGTCTTATTACTGTACTGTATAGATTATGGACTATATAATCTGACATCAATTAAAGCTGAGGCAGCTGTTTAGTACAAGTAAGAAAGTTTTTGACAATTTTTGAAAATAATCTGCAATAAATAAAATTCTTAAACACAGTAAAGGGGGTTAAATACAGATGCATGTCATACCTAATGTTTTTACTGGTGAAAATTTGTAGTCCCCCTCCCCCACCTTGTGTTGTCAATTTACATATAGTTTCTATAAAATTAATCAAATTTTATGACTAAAATATGAATAGATGCATTGCAAAGGTGTGTGAATACCTTTGCAGTGCACTGTAATGAAAGTTTCCGGGCGTCAGCTGCTGCTGGTGTAAATTGTTTGTTTGGGATGAAGCTCTGTGTTTCTAAAGAGCAGCAGCCATGAAAGCATCCCCGTTCACCCCGGCGCTGAACGTTTCTATTGTCCGGGAGCTTTTGATTAATGGGAAATGCAGCTGAGGAACAATTCCAGCAGTGTTATCAGGAACAAACAGAGGGAAACAACGGGGCCTGGTGCTCAACGGGGGCCCCGAGAATGGGTCCCGATGCTGCCTGTATGTGTTTCAAACAACTGAGCTGATTATATCTGATGTTTGCGTTGACCCACAGGTGCATCTGTGCTCGTGCTCACAGCTGAGCTGCAGGGATTTCTGTAAAGAAAACAAACCAAAGCAACATAAAATCTCTTTTCTGCTTTACTTGGTGATTCTGCTGTGTAAAACAAAATCATTACCTGAGATGTAAAAATATGACAGCATTTAATGGCCACATTTTTGCTGGTATAAATACTTGGAACAAAAAGTGATGAATCACCTGGAGCATGAGATACTGAGGGGAGAAAGGAGCAAGTACTAACATTCAAATTCATTTTAATAGCTTCATTTTAATATCACTTAATGCTCTTTTATATTGCATACAGATGTTTTGATAATAACTGCACATTTCAAATCACTTTGTTTGGATTTTATCTACAGAGTTGTACACATATACACAAAGTGCTAATTTTGAGAAGGAAGGGGTGATTTAAAAAATGGTAGTGTGCATTTGTGTTTGTTCTTTTGCTACATATCGTCTTGGTTATGTCGCCGCCAGCTTTGCATATCTACGGCTACATGGCAGAAATATTTTTTGTCATTCTTCTTTGCCCAATAGCACCAGATCAGTTAGATTACATTGGTAGCACCCCCACATCATTATACTGCCACCATCAAATTTTTCCACGAGGATGGTGTGTCAAAGTTGAGTTTCGGATAGTTTCCTAACAAAAGGTTTTATATGTAGGCCAGAAAGTTTAATGTTGGTCTCATCTGACCATAATGCCTAAGAGTTGTTTAGCTCTTCTGTGTAGATACAACTGTGGTTCAACTGAAACCAAATAATGCTCAAATTGAGGCTCCTCTCGTGACTTAAGAAAAAAAATTTTTTGCACCAGATTTAATTTACGGATATTAGGGTACTAATTTTCATAAGTAATAGAAAAAAAGAAAATTAATTTATTTACACTAATTTACATCCTTTTCAAAATTATTTGCGCTGATGTATCATGGAGAATCCAAAGGAAATTTTGTGTGTGTGACATGTCAAAATGTGGAAGGAGTCTAACGGGCATTGACACTTTACCAGGGCACTGTAATTGCAAATACTGTTTGTCTACAAATGAAAAACAGGGATGCACCGACTATCCTGTTCTAAAAGAAATAGACAAGGCGTTCTTCCCGACACTAAGAACTTTGTCTCAGCTATTTAAGTTTGCATGTCACACAGTCTTCTGCTTTTTTCTGCTTCTGTTTTTTCTCTCGCCCCTCTCTGCCCCTATTCCCTCCCCTCTACGTCTCCTTTCCGACACCCTATCGACTCGGACTGTGAAGCAGAAGTGAAACAAACAAGTTCAACGCACACTGGCCTGAATGAGATGGGTTGCCTAGGTGACAGAGGGACAGACCTGAGAAGTCTGGCGCTGGCTGAGAGAGATTGGGGAAAACTGAGGGGGTGGTTGTGGTGTGTGTTTGCCTTTGAGACGCTCCCGCTGGGACCCCTGGCTGGCGAGGACTGACTGCTGAGTGGGCTGATTGGCACGCCGACAAACTCTCCCTCCCTCGCCTGCTCAGCTCATCTGCCTGCAACTCGCCCTCCTTCCTTCCTCGCTCTCCGACGCTGGTTTTCCTCTGGTTCTACTACAGCTGAATAAACAAGTGGACCCTGTTTTGATTATTCAAAATAGAAAAGTAGAACAAAAAGATGAATACATGCCTGGTCAGTGTAAACTGAGCGTCTCAAATCTTAGTCAAACATTTTCGTCAAGCTGAACTGAAAAGCGATAGCTCCCACTTCAGACAACCAACTCTCTGATCCGATAGATATATCATCTGATCAAACAGAAATGTTTTTTCTCCACTTACATAGTGTAACAAGCTTGTTTTTGTTCTTTTCCAAAGTTTAAATTGTCTGTGTAGTGAAGATGACAATGTTTTAGATCATTGAATACAAAATGTAGAAAGCTTTTAGTGAAGTAGTTATCAATTTGATGTGATTGGATCTCAGATTGTTTATGCTAACCCAGATTACCTCCTTCAACGTGTTTACTGTGTGCAAGCTGTGTGCTTTGGTAAGCCGCAAACAAGATTTCTTATTGCTCTCTGTCAATAGCAACTTTCTTCTCAACATGTTTCTGTAAGGGCAAGATTTCTGGGACACACAGACACATTATTTCCACCTGAATTGAGAATCTGTGCAATTTCTCCAGAGCTACCACAGTCCCTGCTTTGCCTGACCTGGCAGCTTAGGTGGTCAGTCATGTCTAGGTAGATTTGCAGTTGTGCCACATGCTTTCCACTAATAAGGTGATGCATAGCCAGCAAACTGTGAGCTGTTTAAGACGTGGGGATATTGACTTAAATTGCTTTAAGCATTTTAATAGCTTCATTCTTGACCTGTATGTCCTGTGTCTTGCTCTTAATGATGTTGATCAGTCACTCTTATTCTCTTACGAACCAACGGAAACGTCAAAGAAAAGATGGATCTGACTGAACTCATGTCACAGACAGGAGTAGTATTTGGTTCTATTGAATTTTATTTTGGGGTATCAGACAAAAGGTGGCTGTGTTTATTTGTGAATAAATTATTGAAATCCACAAGTCATTTTCCTTCCACTTCACCATAATGCACTACCTTAGGTTGGCCTATTGAACAAAGTCCTGACCTAAGACTCTGAAGATTTTAATGTAACGAGTGCTGACCTGACCAAAACACCTCATCAGATACCAAACAAGGGAAGCTGAAGCGAAACAGTGAAACAGGAGGACAAACAGACCTTCATCTGAAAAAGGTTTGCACAACAAAAAGATAAAAGGGTAATCTTAACACCAGAATCTGAGGAGAACAGATTCATCTTCTTAACAGTACATCTTATCTACGATGCCCTTCTGGCCTTGAGGTTCTGTTATCCAATTTTCTTGCTTTCCTTTAATTTTCCACTCCTCCTCTCCTCCTCTGAGTGCCTCTGTCTAAACTACTCATGGATACAGACAGAAGCTAAACACACTACTTACGCTGCAATATCTTTAACAGTCCTGTAGCAATTTAGCGTAATAATGATGGATATTTCCTCCACCTACTTCACAAAAAATGTGAATAAGTGACCTGTCCTTGTAATGACAATTACTCATCTCATCACCAAGGTCATAAAGAAACCTATAAGCGTCGCCAATGGTAGGGTTATTGTGTCTTCAGCACTGTGGCTAATTTATAAGCTAAAAGAGAGTGAGAGCCAGAGATCCATCTCTATTACATTAAAATGAGCCTGTCCCATCAATGTGACCCCCTCCTCCTCTCTCACTGATTTATTGCATGCAGAGAGTAAATGAACATCAGGCTCAGAGGACAGCTTAAGTTCATCCACACATCACTTGTTTCACCATTACTCAGCACAAGTCTGCACTCAATAAACCCAGGACGAATGTCAGCGTCTAATCTTAGAAGGTTAAATCACTCGGTTGAATAAATTGGACATCTGCAACAGTAAATATGCCTGATCTGTTTTAGATTATAATTCTATTTTCAGATGGGTAGATGAGCAGTGATTCAGGGTAATGACTGGTGTCTGTCTGGCAGATTTTCTGATTGTCCCCAGGGGAAATATAACCACCAGCATGCTTAAAGCACCAATTATTGACTTCTCTAATCAGCTTGACTGATTTCCATTAATGTGATAATCTATTACTCATATGCAGTAACAATCGGACCGGCTATATATTCACTAGATGGCGCTCTTTGCTTGAACTGTTCCATCTGGTCCCTAAGCTTTGATGGCAAGAGATCAAGCACAGACTGTTGCTGTTTTTCAGATCAGCTCAACTTGAGATCTCTGGATTTGTTGCAAAAGATTTGATGTTAACTTGCACAATAAAATACAGCAAGAAGCTTATTCCCGCTATGATCTAGTCAAAATTTTTTAAATGTCTACAAAAACCTTCAAAAATGACCGGTGCTGACAGTGAATAATTTTTATATATGCATATATTTAAACTACCCAGAGTAAGTCCGTCTGCAGTTCCCTGTCATGCGGATCGGACAACATGATCTCCCAGAGAATAATTAAAACTGGTTTCAATTTGGGAAGGAAAAAAGGAGCAGGAAAGAGTTGAAAGAATACAAGATATTGGCAGGGTACCAAGTGACACAGATGTTTGCCTAACAACAGCCTCCACTGACACATGGCACGCTATCTGCAAGCACGGTCCGGTTCTGAGCAGGAGCTAGGGAGTATGGGAAAGCAAACTCAGCCTACAATGGCAAACATATAGGGGATGACTGTGCACGACAATGTGTGTTATTACTTTTACAGTGAACCAAGAAAACAAACAAGTAAACAAACAAACAAAAAAATCCGCCAGCAAATAACAAGCCGGTAATACTGCAAATCTGAAGGGAGAATTTGAAGAAAAGAGTCTGAGTGAGGTAGCTTGAAATTGAATAAAGTTACTGAATCCAACTGTGTACTTTAAGCCTGAAGCTGACACTTAAATTTAACCTATAACATGGAAAAATTGAGACAAAACAAGCATGCAAAAATGCACTCAATCATATTCTAATTTAGAGAGACTAATTAATCTAACATTCATGATTTTGGACTATGGGAACCCACACATGCACAGGGAAAATATGTAAAAGCTTATTCTTGCCAACCCTGTTGTTATACCTTACAACCTACCAGGATATCTTCACAGTACATATATAAATCTATGTAACAGCGTAAGATTTTATCATTTTACATTTTAAAGCTATTTTAAAGTTCACCAAGAAAGGACATAACTTAAACTCATCATTCAATTCATTCCACAGTTTCACACCAATAACTGAAACACATATAGATTTTATCTGGCTTTTCTCTTTTGCACATTCAAATATAAACAAACCTCGCAAATCATATTTATTCTCCCTTAGCTTAAATAATTTCTGAATACCAGAAGGAAGACATTTTTTTCAATGCTTTATAGATTATTTCCAGTATTTTTGATATGAACAATATCTTTAAATTTTAATATATTACTTTGAATAAAGAGTTTATCAGTTGGTTCACAGTAGGACAGATCCACATATTCCCTCCTAGCCAGTGGCCATCTTGAGTTTTAATAAATCCTAAGTCTTATTTTCACGTGAATCTGAACATGTGAACTATTTAGACTTTTTGATGACATTCTAACTTACTGAGTCTGCAGATAGAGATATAGTCTTTGACCTGAACAAAACATGAGTAGGTACACATCCCTCCTGCTACTACCAGCAGCTCATTATGCAGCATTAATTGTAATTATGGCCTTGGAGCCCTGAGATGGTCTCAGTTAATATAGAAAACAATTGACAACCACATAGCTGCAAAACTGGCTAAACCATTTTTTTCATTCAGTTGACATTCCAGTGTGCTTTTGAAATATACAGTACAGACCAAAAGTTTGGACACACAGTTGTGTCCAAACTCTTGGTCTGTACTGTAGATACTTTTATTCTACTTAAACTGTTTGGAGCATGTAGAATCGTTTGCTTGTTTATCTCCATACCATCGGAATGAGCTAAAATTCTGTGGCTCAATAAAAATGAATAAATTAAATGATTGAATAAATACAAAAAGATCTTTGAAGTTGTAATTAAAAGCAAATGCAACAGCTACTAGGCTGTAGTTCCCCTCCAGTCAAGTTAACTTAACTAAAGCTGGCACCACAGGAAGCGAGGTACAAAGAGGTTGCTTTAATACTTTATTAGAAAGAAAACATTTACTAGTGGCAGGAGGGGGAAATTGTAAAATGGTTACAAATAACAATACTTCATTCATGACTTTGGTTAATGTATTATGAGATTTCTTTTTTTTTTTTTTCTATTTCTGAAATGTTTCCAGGAAGAGGCACACAAAATGATCAAATCAAAACCATATAGTCTGGAAAACAACTCAAGAAATAAATGTTGACCATGGCGATGGTCAACTTTTATTAACAGTGTACTCACATTAAACAAATTAAATGCAAATGTTAACAACATGGCCTGAGTTTGTGAAACCTAAAACAACAAATATCAGTAGCTCAGTTACATCAAGAATTCGGAAAAGTGGCAAAAAACACAAACAGTTGTTAAAAAGTAAGACATTATTCAACAAATTGATGCAGACTCGCATAGAATAAGTGATATGCCACAAATATCGGCTAGAATTAAAAAAGCCCTTGGTAAATCCTGCTTGGGAGCATTCCTTTCTTACAAAAAAATGAATGGGAGTTTTACAAACACTGTCATGGACCTTTCATTGAACGTCCTCCAAGGAACATTGTACAAAGTTATCTTACTGTAGTCTAACTGATTGCTTTTGGAAAAAGATATAGTATGAAGAATTTTTTCTCAGATGTTCAATTAACTTTATCTTTCTTTTCTCCTTCTCATAAATAATCAGAGATGTTTTGAAGCATCTTTGGATTGACTTTGAGGTTTCAGTGTCCTTCAGTTCACAACTGCTTCAGTTACAGTAAACATGATGACTCTAAAATTATAAATATAAACCTATAAATATCTCCTATTTTTAAAGTACTCATTCCACTTTTAATCATTTTATTACTTGTGTATGATTATATCACATGTTTGTGTGCAGTATATGTACATCAGCATGTAAAGTTGTATTTGTGTATTTATATCCATGTACATATTTAATGTATATGGATGTGTAGAAGTTGCTTTATGAGTTTGTGCACACCAAGGTATTACACGTTTTGTTTCTCCTAGCAAATTTGTGTTTCTTGCTTAAATTGTACAGGAAAATGTCCAATATATATATACATGAAAAAGTTTAGAGTCAATAATAATAATATTAATATTTATATTATTATCATTAATAATAATTATATAATATTATTATATAATATTATTAATTATATTATAATATTATATAGTATTATTATTATTATTATTATTAATATTATTATAAATAATAATAATAATAATAATAATAATAATAATAATAATAATAATAATAATAATAATAATAATAATAATAATAATAATAAACATCCCTTGTAATCTTACTACTTAATATTTATGGTAAAAAAAAAAATCTATTACTGTTCAGGGTCAATGTCAATACGATCAGGCTTTTATTTTGAAAGGTCACATCGGAACCTGTGTGGATTTCGCGAGCCTTTCGCCACAGGCAGGTCAGGGAGAGCAAGAGAGCCCAGTTCGGAGGAGAGGATGTGGGTATGCTGACATCTGCACGCCAGCGGTTTAACTGGAAGACGACCGCAGGCAGGAGGACAGAAAAACGACCTTAGCGACTTCGGGACACTCTGAGAAATGTAACCTAGCCGAGAAGGTAAGCTGAGCCCGTCTTCTTTGAACAGAAACCACCTCCCCCAACTGTCACCTTCATTATATTAAGTTTGCTACAGGTTTCCCTCTTAACGTCGTTAAACTTCTTCTTCTTTTTTTCTTTCGCTAAGTTATAAAGTTTTTCTCGTGGAAGAGCGTAAGGGAAGAGGTTAAGTATTACTGGAAATAGCCCTGAAGAATTTTGCAAAGTCTAGATTAAACGTTTCGCTTCCGCATCACTTCTGCTGATGATCTTATAGATCTGCAGCGACGATGATCGTTATCGTAACGAACAGTCAAAGTTTCCTCCCTATGACTTTTCTCCCCGTGACTCAGACAAATTGGGATTGTAACAGTGATTTAGTCTGACAGATCTCTGGACCTGTTGCTGAGCTGTTTGTTGAGACCGCAGCCGGACTGCTTTCTCATCGTTTAGTCTGTCTCTTCCTCTTCTTCCACTACCACGTTCCCCTTTAATCTATTGCAATGTAACAGAAACAAGCAAGAAACAATAAGAGCGGGATGGCATAATTACATAGGTGCTGGGTGAAAAACGGAGCTCGAAATTAAGAGTATTTACCATGAATGAATTTATGTCACCTCTTTGTTTCGGTTTATTTTAATCTCTTTAAGAAAAGAGTCACTTTATTCAGCATATTTATTCACTAGAGTTTGATAGTCTTAAGATATTAAGACAGAAAGAAATCAGGTCAGACTTGTTCCTGTTGTCAAAATAAATAAATAATAATAATAAAAAAAATCTGTGATCCATTTCTCCTAAAGTCTTTAAAAAAAGAAGAAAAAAAGGAAAAAGGTCAGCCAGGGTGTGAGAGACACATGCCTTCCTGTCAGCTGCTGCTGTGCAACCTGTTCCACTGGTGCTTTTCTTCCCGGATATGACGCCCTTTATGGCTATTTGTCTTTCTCCTCTTGACTTATGAACGATAAATGAGCCATAGACATTTCATGTGCCACACATACTGTTCATTCCAGGCTAACTGGGAAAAGCTGGTGTACGTGTGTGCGTGTTTGTGGTGAGGACTTTCTATAATCTCATGTTGTAAAATCCCAAATCAAGGCCTTCAATTTCTGTCATCGCTGGAAGCGAGTGCAAATGTTAACACGTGTCTATCCGGTTTTCTGACCTTTTTAACAAAATCTAAAAAGCAAAGTGGGTCAGGATTAAAGCTGCATCCCGCTGCTCTCTTACAGAAAGCTCCCCGGTGTGGCTATCGGATTCACGGAGAGGCTGGAAGGTGTGATGGACGGCCAATAAAAGGGGGTTTTGTTTGCAGGCGTCTCCATTTTGAAACCTCAGGAGTCCAGAGTCCTCTGGCCAGAGTCCAGGCTGGAGTGAAAGGGCTGCGCTGCCGCCTTAAAGAACCCAGAGAAAATTAAGCTCCGTTTGTATCACGGTTCAACCAACGCTCACGTAGCAGCCTTACAATCTTCATTCTAATTGCCGCTCTTAGTTTGAAGCCACAACAAAGCGAACCGTTCTGACTATTTAATTTGTCTCTCGTGGAAATGGGAAACTGCTGGGCTCTTCTGTGCAAAAAGGGAAGCACTTTTGGCTTGTGCTGTGCATGCATCAGTACTACCACTAAGCCTGTCTGGCAGTGGTTAGCACAACAGTAAATGTCAACCTGCTTTAATATTAATGCAAGCCAATTATGTGATTACTTTCAGTCCATTGTCAGCCAACTAAGTGGGCCATTTCTTTTTCTTTTTTACAACAACCTTCTTTTACACTTTGGTACATTAAGCTCATCCCTCAGGCGTGGATATCTAAAGTTACTCAGCGTTTCACAAACTCGAGCTAATCCTGATTTTAACTAGCAAAAGAACATTTGTCCTTTTGCAAATATTTTTCGCAGCCTTTACTTTTTGGCTCTGTGGGAGAGAACTAAAAGAGAACCACTCTATAAGTGGTTCAGTTTTTTAAAATCTAAATTCAAACAAAACCCTCGCGTGGCTCTGACACAGTAAGGCCGTCGGATTTGAGAGATTGTGTTGCATTTCAAAAGAAAAGAGTTGGAGAGGCTGATACGGCAATCTTTTATCTTAGAATATTCTGGCGGCCTTTACAATGTCTTAAATAAAGCTGGAAGCAATTTTTTTTGTTTTTGTTTTCATTTCTTTTTATATTTGCAAAATTGTCAGTGTATCTCAAACAAGAAATGCATCTTTACTATTTTTGTAATTTCTGCTTTATTTTATAATATGGTCATAGTTTCTTAGAGGCACATAACCATTATGTAACAACTGTTTTGTCTCACACACTCTTAAAAATGAGAAAGACAGGAGAACATGCCATTACAGTTAGGCAAACATATTTTGAGCTGCCTAAATCAGTTAGTGTGTGCATGAAAATTGATACTTTCTTGAATTTTCATACATGTACAATCCTGGCTTTTGGTTACATGTCCGTCCAGTTAGATACACCAAACAGGAGTAAATATGTGGGAAAACACTTCATGCCATCCTTGGATGTAGTAGAAGTGAAATTTATCTATAAGCAGATAGACTTCTGCTTATAGATAAATTTCATAAACAAAAAAAAAAATGTGTTGTGGTTTTCCAAATCTTTCCTCAAATTCAAACAAGTAAATAATGTGTTTAGTCAAAAATCTTTTCATAGATCTCGTGGACAAATAGAAAAAAAAAACAAACATATGAGCTTTTTCGCAAGCGACTTAAAGCCTGTGAAGTACTTTTTAGTAATGATGCTGACATGAATAGGAATAAGAACCGCTTAATGATCCCTGTTGGGGAAAGCCTGAAAAGGATGATTAGAAACCTTAGATGAAAGATCAAAACTGTGCTATTTTCTACCCTTTTTTTTTTTTGTGGAGCCTTGCTGTGAGGTCTTGTGGTTCTTGCTACATCAATATAATGAAGTTCATCAGGCTGGCAAACACTATTTCTCATTGGGGTGTATCGCACACTCGATTTGTTCGCCGCATCGCTGTAGTCTCCACCATCATTCAGCGTCTTCCATCTGTGCAATTCCTACTTAATGAGCACTTTAGTCCTGCCCCGAGCGCGCGATTACGTTTATGATGTCGATGTTGATTACTGCTGGTTGGCTCGATTTGAGCTGTCTCCCCAAGGCGTGTATGAAGCTAGAAAGAGACCTAATCTTTCTGAGGAAAATGTGTTTTGTTCTGTTTTTCTGCATCTGTCAAGTGTAATAAATATGTGTAAAATATTTTCATTCAGCTTTTTTTTTTTCTTTTCTTTCTTTCAGATGGTTGTGTCCATACGGACACCCTAAAGCTCAGCCCGTCACCGTGCCTCTGCGGTTCTCGCCGTCATGAGGGGGCGCTGCTCCAGAAAGCTGGCCGTGTTGGCCAAGGCCGGCCTCTTGCTGTGGCTGCTGTGGCTGGGGTATCTTCTGCTGGAACGAGCGTCCTTCCCGTCGTCTTCCTCTACAGAAGAGGATGAGGAGGAGCAAAACATCCAGGCCAGGCAGCTGGCTTTAGAAGAGAGTGGGATAGACGGGCAGCTGGCCAGGCCCGTCTATGTTAAGCCTCCAGCGGACGCCAATGCGCCGGGGGAGTGGGGCCGGGCCACTCACCTCAACCTCAGTCCTGACGAGAAGAAACAGGAAGAGGAGAGCGTGGAGCGGTACGCCATTAACATTTACGTCAGCGACAAGATCTCCCTCCATCGGCACATCCAGGACCACAGAATGAATGAGTGAGTAGGTTAAAATACCAGAATCACCTCTTAATTTGAAACGTTGCCCACAGAGTGGCGGTGAGGGATAAGTAGGATTAAATGCAGGTAAAGTTGACCTTTTCATCAGGTTTTATGAGAATTTCATTAAGGTGCACACTTCCTGCTAAGCCCAATGTAGACTTGATGGAGTAGGTACCGTTACACCAAACAGCAAAAATATCTATGAAATGGACCCCAGACAAGAAAGCATAAATTATTGAGTTGTCAATAAAGTCTGACTTAATTCAATAATTGTCAGCTTAAAATGAAACCTTCTTTTTTTATTACATGTTTGCTGTTCATTCAGGCTGTGAGTGAAGATTGAGAGAAAACAAGACTTTCATCAGGTAACAGAAAGACTGAAGAAAGTCCAACAGAGCTGTTACCTTTTGTTCCTTGAGCGTTCAAACATTGTCTGTGATTTAAAATCTTTAAACGTAATAATAATAAAAGCACTACTATTACTACTACTAATACTACTGCTACTACAACTAATAATAACACATTATGTTTTGAAGCACTGAAATTATTACTAGCAGGCATTAAAACAACTGAAAATTAGAAATCAGCTAGGAAACTGGTTTACCTCTGCTGATGGAGTCAAACTACTGCATTTTTAAACTTTCCTAGTGTAAGTTTAATTGGCCTCGGTTCTCCAGGCCAGAGAAGATCCTGGATGATGGCAAAGTGTTTTTTATGCCTCTAGCCAGACCTGGCTTTCACTAAAATCGGTTTTCCATTGACAGATTGAAAGAGTGCTGGAGGCTCCTGAGATGTAGCACAGAGGTTTCTGAAGTTGGTTTAAGGATGTCTGAATACATTTACTCCATCCTCAGCTATTCTTAGCTCGACATCTGTGCTAAAACACAGAGTGCAACAACTTTTATTAGGAATTTCCCCTTCCGCCTGTGCTTCCGCTTTGCTTCGCTGGCTTCTGTCACTAATGAAAGCCAGATGTAGATGGAATGGATGGTAGAGTTTCTGTTATATTTAGATCTAATCTCCCCAAATCTTTTAAACAGTGTTGGCCTCCATGAAAAAGAAATAGACCCCCTATTCCACTGTGATGCCTGTATAAGCCCCCCCCCCCCAAAAATGGACTGAAAATAAACTTTTTTTTTCTCCTCATCAGTTTGAGGAAACTATGTGGGAGGTTCAATTCACACTGTGCTTAACTTTGAGATAGTGCTGATACGAGAGATATCCCTATCAAACACAAGCAGTAGTCCTGGGAGAAACAATCTCTCGAACAAAGAATGACTCATGTCCTGAGAAACTGCTGACTTACCATTTGGCAGGTGAACTTTTATCTCTTGTCAGAGTTTGAATACATATTTGAGTACCTGATGCGGGTAGGGTAGTAGAAGACATACGTCTGAAGAGAATTAACATGTTTAGTTTTGGCTTGTAGGAGTTCCCGAGAGACTCATGAGATTTCTTTTTGGATGTGACAGAATACACAACAACTCCCTGGTCTGTGTTTAAAACAAATCTAAACTTGTTTTTCAGACTCGTTTTGTGGACAATAGGTGGACTGATTTCTTATTAACACTTTGTAAAATTATATTATTTTACAACTAAGCTGAAACTGTCTAAATAGTACTTGGAAATAATGAAAAAAAAAACACTCCATATATATATATATATATATATATATATATATATATATATATATATATATATGTATATATATATATATATATATATATATATATATATATATATATATATGTATATATATACATATATATATATATATATGTATATATATATATATATATATATATATATATAAAAATATATATATATATATATATACAGTTTTTAAAGCTGCAATTAACAATTATTCTACTGATTATTTTTAACATTTCTCAATTAATCGTGTAAACAATTGGCACATTCTGCAGAGTTTTCATTTAACCAGGCCATATTTATACAATATCGGAAGAACATTAAGAATGCAAGCAATGTTTCAATTCTTTTTTTGAACAAGGAAATAATTTTTTATTTTGTCAAATAGAGAAGGCATTATGTTAGCTTGATTATTTGTAGCAAAAGATGCATCTGCAATTAAAAAAAAATATATTTCTAACATCAACAATAACAATCGATTCATCACAATTACTTTGTTTAATTAGTTCAGCCTTATTACATAATATAAAATGTATATTTTTTGTACAGTTTCAGCTTATTTACCGCGGTGAGTCTGTTGTTTGTTCACCATTTGGCCTTTAAAGTGTGCATTCTCCTTTAATGGTTAATTGATTACTAGAATTAGTTGATGATTATCTCAATAGATCCATCACAGTAAATCCAGTGAATCATGTCGGACCTACATTATTATTTTTTTTTATTTTTTATTTTTTCCCACCAGGGGGGCTTTTTGTGGGCTCTAGTGTCCCTTTTTTCATAGTAGGCTGACAGGAAAGGGGGAAGGAGAGGTGGGAAGACATGCGGCAAATGTCGTCGGGTCCGGGAATCGAACCCGCGACGGCCGCGTCGAGGACTGAGAGCCTCCAAATGTGGGGCACGCTAACCTCTACGCCACCGGAGCACGCCCCGGACCTACATTATTTTGACTCGGAATATAATCCATCATCCCAAACGTTGTCCTGGAGGGACACAGAGTAGAGCCACTGCTCCTCCTTATTGAGAGGAGACAGTTGAGGTGCTTGGGGCATCTTGTTAGGATGCCTCCTCGATGCCTTCCTGGTAAGATGTTCTGGGCACGTCCCACTAGACCCAGGACACTCTGGAGAGACTAATGTTTCTTGGCTGGTCTGGGAATGCCTTGGGTTTCGGAATATCTGGTCAAAGTGACCAGGGAGAGGGAGGTCTGGGCTGCTCTTCTCAATCAGTTTGCCCCCCGTGCCTTGATTCTGAATTAAGTAGAAGAAAATGGATGAATGAATAACTGTTTGGACCACTGAAAGGCTTTGAAAGCCAATATTTATTAGTCTTTGCCAAAAAATTTATAGTGTTGAGACAGAATTTATCAGTTGTATTTTTTACCTGCTTAACCTGCTGAGACTGATCACGTACCTATAAAGTGGTACAATGTTAAAACTCTGACCTTTAAAAGTCATAATGCCTCTTGTGCATGAGAAGCAGCAAATACTGCCGTCACAGTCCCATTTAGCATTACTTACTGTTTAACATTTACCTTTTGAGGTGGATATCTGCCAGAACGGCATCACACTCAAGCTGAATATGTTCTGGCATGCCAAAGCTGAAAAACAGCCCAGTCTGCTCAACAACATTTAATGAGAATAAAAATTATTTACTGACTATACGCACAGATAGTGAAAATACGTTTGTAGGCAGAAGCTGGAGAGGTTTTTTGTTTTTGCATGCAAATTATTTCATGAGAAACAGAAAAATGATTAATTTTCTAATTTTACAACTGCTGTCACCTCTTTACAACTTAAAGCAATCCCTTGGTGTTTGTTTAATTATTTATTGCAATTTTATGTTTTAATTGGTTAGTAAGTTATCCTCCATCTTCTTTTTGTCTTTACGAGTACCTTAAACTCTTGTATCATATCACATCCATAAAACAGACAGTAAAATGTCCGTTTTCTTTCCAAATCCCTCACTTTGTTCTTGTTCTCTGATCGTTCAAATTAAATCATTTCACATTCTTTTTTTTTTTCTTTTACCGATTCAGTTTTATTCCCGCTCCCTCTGATCTTCTTGACTCTTTTCATCTCTCTGTTTGCGCTCATTCCCGTTCTCTCTCTTCGGGAGAGAGAACGGGAGATGTTCTCTCTTTGTATGTTGCTTTCCGCCCATCCATATTTCTGCAACTCCTTATAGTTTTAATGACTGCCATCTGGGTTAAGACCAGACATTTTCTTCTCCCAAGCAGACATTAAAAAGAAAAGGAAAACAAAATGGAGAGTGTAGATACTTTGTAAATACACTCTGAAGATGTATATATTATAGCTTATGCGAACTCTGTCTTCTTCTCCACATGCGTTCCTCAGATGCCGGGCTAAGAAGTTTCACTACCGACATTTACCCACCACCTCTGTGATCATCGCCTTCTACAATGAGGCCTGGTCCACTCTGCTGAGGACAATTCACAGCGTGCTGGAGACCACGCCTGCCATCCTGTTGAAGGAGATCATCCTAATTGATGACTTCAGTGACAGAGGTCTGAAACTCTCAACAAACCTTCAGGTTGTTTTGCTGTCTGAGATGCGGGAGTTCAAGTGGTAGCTCCAAATGAAAGGTTTCTGCATACACTGTCTTGCAAAAGTCTTCAAAACTCTTAAACACTTTCACATATTGTCAAATCACAACCACGCATTTTATGCATGTTATTGGGTTTCTTTGTGATAGATCTACTCAACATACCTCATAATTGTGGGATGGAGTGAAAAAACAAATCCGAAAAATGTAAAGTGTGTTTGTATTTAACGCCATTTCAAAAAGGCTTATGACACTTTTGCAAGGTTCTATCAATTCCAAACGTAACTGGAAGACTATCTTCTGATAGAAGTCAATAAACATATTTTTAATGAGAATGAGTTGTAGAGTAGGGCATTTAAAACATACCATGTGGCATATTTGTATCGAGCAGCTTTTGCAGAGTTATTTATTTTACCGCAGCTCTCGGCTCCAGCCTCGACTTGCTCCGTTCTTTGGTTTCATGCTTGTGCAAATGTGTGGCTTTGTTTTGATAGCCGTCTCCTATGTCAGGTCACATATACGACAACAACATAGTGTGAAGTAGTCCAAACTTTCAGTGTGAGTATACTTGACCTAGGGTGGAGTTTCTGCGATATAATTGCTATTCAGTGAAAGTGTACTCTGGCTTTTTCAGAGCTTTTAGCTTCCTCACACAGATTTCATCAGCGAGTGGAATATCTACTTTCAGCAGACATGCGCTAACTCTGGGAATGATCCGACTTCATGTCCGAAACTGGATATAGGAAGAGCTGGATGTCTGTCTGTCCTAATGGAATTAGTATTAGAATCCAGCTGGTCTAGTCTGTCGGAGACATTACACCATAATGATGACTTCAGGGAGCGCTGAGCCACTCTGACATCGTTTCCACCCCTCTAACCAATGTTACCAAGCTGAGTGCTCGACATGCCACTCTGGAATCAGAAAATTTACTCCAGGGAGAAATTGACTCATACATTAAATACTTTTTCTTCAGTTTTCCAACCAACCAAACATGGTGAATCTGAATGTTTTTGACTTAATTCTATTTTTGCACAGAAGACCAAGAAAAACAAATATCCCCAGTAACTCTTTCATGTTTATCTTTTTAACTCAGTATTGGTGCACGTCACATTCCATGTGACAAGTATGTAACAAGTGAAGTTGGTGGTATTTTCAAAAATCATCTAGGATTAGTTCTTAGCTCTTGAGTCTTTTGAGCTTTTTGACATGTACAAATTGCTTTTTGGCTTAGTCTGGATGAGGTAAAACAGCTCATGGAAGCACGAATGATGAAGGATACAATTTTCAGTTTCTTGTACTAAGGGTGACTTCTTTGCAGTATTAAATTGGAATTGATTGATTATTTTCTAGGCTTTCTAATAGTCTTTTTGAAGATTTAAAGCTCTCTTTTTTGTTTTCTTCTCATGTTTGTAACATATTATTGCTCAAAAAAGGCTCCTAAGCTCAAAGGAATTGAGCAGTTTTATGCTTGTAATGGCAGATAGCTGGGCAAAGAACCATTTTTCTTCTTAAACCACTTATTTGTCCTGTCCAGTGTCCTCATGGACTTGTTGAATAACTTTTAAGCATTTTGGGGTAACAGTCAGGAGACCCGTAGTGTCAGTACAGAATTACTTTAAAACAACTGGTTGCTTGAACAATTTGTAGGTCTGTTTAAATGTCTTTTGAGACAAAAGTAAACATTTCTAAAAAGAGTCAGGTATAAAAAAAGCATGTAAACGAGTAAAAATAAGATAATCAGAAAGCCAGAAAACCTTTTGCTCAAAACTGGTTTGACGTTCTTCAAGAAAATGTGTCTATTTAGAAGCAAAATACAAACAAATAAGGAGAACTTAGAACATTGTTTGTGGTACTTTATGCTTTTTGAAATAGTTTTGTTGGGGTTTGTAATGTTTCTTACCGCTAGGAGACAGAAGTGTATCAGTCATCTCAAATTAAATGCTACAGTTGAAGTCGGTGTTAAAAAAATAAATAAATAAATAAAGTAGCATAAAAAGAAATTACTTTAATGACAGACTAAGTGTTTTGTTTTTAACAGGCTACCTGAAATCCCAGCTTGCTGAATATATCAGCAATCTGCAACGTGTGCGGCTCATTCGCACAAACAAAAGGGAAGGGCTGGTACGCGCACGTCTCATTGGCGCCACCTACGCTACGGGGGATGTCCTGACATTTCTCGATTGCCACTGTGAGTGTGTCCCGGGCTGGATCGAGCCCCTGCTGGAAAGGTAACCAATTAAGTTGAGTTTGATCTTTCTGAGAAGTTTAAAGACAAATTAGTGAAACCGTTTTCTAAACTAAAATTGTGTTTTCTTGTCATGTCATGTAGGATTGCTCAGAACGCCAGCACCATCGTCTGCCCTGTGATCGACACCATTGACTGGAACAACTTTGAGTTTTACATGCAGACAGACGAGCCGATGATTGGAGGCTTTGACTGGAGACTCACCTTTCAGTGGCACTCTGTTCCTGAAGCGGAACGCCAGAAACGAAAGTCTCGCATTGAGCCCATCAGGTTAGATCGAGCATGGGGCCTTTCAAAGGCTAATACTTGCACACACAATTATTTCACCAGAACAGCACATAAAAAAGGCAGAGATTGGCTTTTTAAAACCTCAAGGATGCATACAGCACTAACTTTTTTAAAAAAAATCAAAAACTATATCTGTCTCCTAACAGGTCTCCAACTATGGCAGGTGGATTATTTGCTGTAAGCAAAGCCTTTTTTGAATACCTTGGCACATATGACATGGGCATGGAGGTGTGGGGAGGAGAAAACCTGGAACTTTCTTTCAGAGTGAGTTATGTTTTCTAGATGACAGTGTAAACAACCATTGCTACTTAAGAATGAGGACTGTCTTTTTTTGATGAATACAGCTGAAACCAGTTGGAACTATTTGCTTCCTGTCTGATGTTAATTCAGACTTAACTTTTCCTTTTTTCAGTCAGTTAAGTATACCTAAAGTATCTCCATTTTCCAAATGCCAGACTAATGAGACAAAGTTGTACTATTGTCTTCAAATGTATAATTGTATGACAGGAATACTATGGCTTTAAACAATTTGGAAAATATTGATCCAGTGTCTCTAGGCATCAGTTTAAAATTTGTGGTTGTCATGCAGATTTAAATGGGTCTTTAAATCTCAAAATCAGACTAGGGATACAACCAGTCCCTAGTTGTATCCTTAGGGATTAGGGATACAAGTAAATACGTCACTTGTATTTAAAATTCAATGCCTTGAAGTTGCAAGCACAAGTATTTTTTGGGCAGAGCTAAAAAAAAAATAGTTGTACAAGCAAGGTAGTCTAAAAACCTTCTTCAGTTACATCTGTTCCGTCTGGAAGAAAGAGTCAAAAGTCCAGCAAACTGTTGTAAAGGTCAATTAAAAGATAATTCTTGAAAATACTAGTTAAATTAATGTAAACTTCTAAATATGAAGAAAACAACAAAAAATAAAAAATAAAACAGAAACTTCCTCCTTTGCTTTTTGGTAATCTTAACTGACCTGAGATGAGGAAAACTTGATTCTGATTGAATTTCAAACAGTGTGAATGAACTGATTGTGTCTCGTTTTATATAATGCATGTTAACTCCTGGTTGCAATGGTAAGTCCATGATTCATCAGTATGAACACTAACAGTCACTGCTGCGTTGGTGTTAGAAAGATTCATGTTAGTTTTAGATCACAGTGAGGTCTGGCCTCTGAAAGTAATGACATTATAATTTCGCTTTGCTTTTGAAATGTATGAGTCAGCCCAAAAAAATAAAGATTTCAGACTGCCTGTGAAATTGTGGATGTAGCCTCTCTTGCTGTGAAGATGAATGAGTGAGGTGATATGTATGTGAAGTAGAAAATGCCACCCTCTGGGACTTGTTGCTATGCATATTTAATGTTTTTTGAATTGGTTTTTGGCTCTGTTCTGGAGTGTTAAAGAACAACAAAGCACAGTGAAAAAATCCTTCTGAATCGACTGCCGATCTGTTCATTTGGTTATAAACAAACAATAGTTATGCTGTTGAGAAGTTCTTTAGGCTTTTCATTTTGAGTCATTGTTTTATTTTTTGATACTTCTTTGATGGACATTCAAGTAGCAAACGTCAATCCTGGAAACCATGTTGCTAAAATACCAAAGCAGGGGGCGATTTTCTGACAGATTGATGATACAGAGCATTTTAACACATTTGTTCAGAAGAATTTATCACTACAAGATCAAGGAAATGGTAGAAGATCTCACTATGTTCCAATGCAAATCAGGTATTTTTGGTATCTCAAGATTTTGAGCTGGAAATCAGCTGATTCAGCTTCTGATTACAGGAGGATCTGGAGACATATCTGATTCCAATAAAACAAAAAAAAAGGAATTTACAATATTTATAATGAAAAAAAAAATCAAAAATAATATACTAAGCGATTGTGAATAAAATAAAAATAGACAAATATAATAAATAACAATTAAAATGATAACATTTATGTTAAATTATAATAATTTTAGAATGAACAGAGAGCTATTTTCAACTACATTGTCTTTCTTTTCTGGCACCTACAGGTGTGGCAGTGTGGCGGCAGCCTGGAGATCCATCCCTGCTCCCACGTTGGCCATGTGTTCCCTAAAAAGGCCCCATACGCACGACCCAACTTCCTCCAGAATACTGTACGGGCCGCAGAGGTTTGGATGGGCTCCTACAAGCAGCACTTCTACAACAGGAACCCTCCAGCCAGAAAGGTTTGACGCTCAAATTCAAAATATTTCTAACATATTTCCTTATAATATTTAACCTTTAGCTAATATTTGTTCAGCTGTTACTGGATAGAAGGCTCCAAGTGATCCTCTGTCTACTTTCTAGCAGTATGTTAATGTTCCACAGAGAGCGGCTTACACTTGACGTCAGATTTTGATGTTTAATTTGATATAATTCACCGGCCAGCATGTGATCTCACCCCGTCTCCCTCACCAGGTCAGGCTTGGGTATCTGCATGGGCGTGCGTGTGTCGGCGTGTGTGTGTGCGTGCGTGTGTGCGTGAGTGTGTGCGGTGGCTCTCAGGTCTCAATGTTGGGCGACATGAAAAATTCATGAATCTCAGTTACACCTTTCTGAAAAAAACATATATTATTAATGTTGTGGATCTTTGATCAAACAATAAATTACCTGGTCAGGGGGAGATTGAACACAGCAGTGCTAGACTTGATCTCCTGCTGTTTGTAAAAGGAGCTCTAAACATGCCATTGGTTCTGATTGGTGTGGTAATAATAGCTATATAACTTTCATTGGGTACAATTATTCCATCAGTCAGATAACAACTTTGCAGGATTTCCCACATGTGTTTGTGGAAACACAGCTTTGACTATTCTAGTGAATATTAGAGATGCTGACATGTAGAGTTCTACAAAAGATAAAAATGAATAAAAAGCACTTAACTAATTTTTAAAAATTGCTGAAACTTGTGGTAAAGATGCATTTTTTTTTCTTTGTATTTGAACCCTTGGGAAAACAGAAAGTTATTGACTACAATTTAAAACTTTATAGAAATTGCTATGGCCGTTTTATAGATCTTTTTTTTTTTTTTTAAATCAAACCAACATACTCAAATTAAATAGAGTTTTTCTAATTGCGACAATATGCTGTGAAATTAAAAGATGACTACATTTAAAGAGTATTTTGCATATCTCTACTGTGAAGGTTGTTGTGCGTTAATCATTAATTCCTTCCAGCGAATTTCACTTTTAGTCTTGTCTTCAAATATTAGATAAGGCAGCTAAATTTGCCTTGTGTTTCTGCAGCACATTGATTTCCCATTCCACCCTCAGATAAAACAAAGGTCTGGGGTGTGTGAGGGTTATAAATGCTTTAGGTAGATCCCGACCACTTCATGCACACCTGCACATTTTGACCTGAGGACCTGAAACAACTGTGGTTGTAGAATCGCCCGGCTCAGTCGTCATATCCAGGATGTTAATATTTGCTTTCTGGATCTCAGTTTTTTTTTTTTTCTCTTTTAAATAGTAAACATTAGGAAACGTAAACACAGTGGCTCTCAAAAGTGGACACACCACTGTTAAATATCCAGGTGGAACTTGATAAACCTTTTTTCACATCCGGTACAGCTAATATTTTGTATTATTGTGCTCAGCCTTATCTGATGCGCCTTTTATTTCAATCTCGGCATCCATTTTTGTTTGCCACATTTTCGAGTCTACGCACATTTATGTTCCGTCAGTCTCGCTAGACCTTTTCTATACTTGCATTTCCCTCTCATGAATACTTGCTTTTGTGTAATTATGGGCCATTTTGGACGAATTTGGATGCTGAGTAAGGAAATATCTTCTGATGTTGAATTTTCTAGTGGGTGGCTGAATATTTTGGGTCAAAACTACTGGTATTCGGAACATATCAAAAGTTCATCTGGGTTGAGGAAGACACTAAGTTGCATCAAAATAAAAGATACAAATTAAAAGAGTACACACAGCAAATTACACCAATCCCTACAGGAGAACTACGGAGACATCTCGCAGAGGGAGCAGCTGAGGGACAAACTGAAGTGCAAAAGCTTTGAATGGTATTTGAAGAACATCTACCCAGATCTACACGTCCCCGAGGACCGGGAAGGCTGGCACGGGGCTGTAAGTCTCTGATAATCATCTGCTTTATTCCAGTATATGTTTTACCATGTTTGAGCAGAAGCTTAGTATTGTTTTACATTGTTTCTTACACAAGACCTGGTTGTAAGAGATGCAAAGAGATTAAGACAAACTGTTTTTGCAGGTAGTTGATTAGATAGGTGTGTCCTGATTGGACCAACAAGCAAACAGTTGGTAGAAGCCGGTTTTTTTTTTTTTTTGCTCTGTGTTTGGCCTCTCTGTAGGACCTGCCTGTAGAGAGTCAATCACAGGAGTTAATCTACAGTGTCACCTCTTTATTAGTGAAAATGTTATTTATTTATTTTTCTGTTCAGGTACGCAGCTCGGGGTTACAATCAGAGTGTCTTGATTACAACGCTCCAGATCACAGTCCCACTGGAGCCCAGCTTTCTCTGTTTGGCTGCCATGGCCAGGGAGGCAACCAGGTAATGATTAGTTTAACCCTTTTCTGTCGCTCTCTGTTGCCGATTGCAAAGTGAAACATCGGTGTTTTCTGCTCAAACCCCGCCCAAAGTCCACCCTGCTGTCAGTTCACAGATAGTTTTTAATCTGAATCCTGCCAAGAAGCAGATTATTTGTCTATCATGTTTATTTAATGCTTGAATCAGACAAAAAATATATATTTTTTTTAATCTTCCACCTGCTTGAAATCTTGGATTGTGCTTGCTTCACCACATCAGCTGTCCTCAGTCACAAACAGACATGCGGCGCTGAAAATCAATGTCTGGAAAGCTCCCTTGTGAAATAAAAACCTGAGAACCCTCCAGCAACCACCTCCTGTTCTCCCATGCCTGGCCCACATAAGAACCACGTTTCATTTAAAAGATACATGAGCCTCGCAGTTAGAGCGAGTGGCACCGCCTGGATAAACAAGTCAGAAGCCAGAAACAGCGGGCCACAAGTGAGCCTTTTAATTGGGAATGAGCGTCGCAGGCCTCGACGCACCTGAAAGATGGATGAGATGTGAAGAGGAGGATGGGGAAGTATGAAGATTGATTACCTGACCCTCTGTTTAAAGGGTAGCCCAGGGAGCGTGGCATCTTTTGTTCCGCCAGGTCAGTTTGTTGAAATGACACCAGAGGGGAAGAGTTGGGGTTTGTCTTCATGTCCGTTTGATTGAGAGGGCCAAGCCCTTCTCGCTGCTGATGAGCTCACTTGTCACAAAGACACACACACACACCATACGTAAAGCCTCCCGCAATAAGCGGTTACTCAGTTACTCACATGAAAATTAAAAGTAGCTCAAGAGTTTCCATTCTGAGGATAAATATTTTTTGAAGGGCAATTGAAGGGCTTCTAGAGATATCATAATTCCATTTTTTACGGTTTCGGTTGTGAGTGTTTTTTATTTACATTTTCTTTATTATTTTTGGTTGTTGTGTTTTGATTTGGATAATTAAAATATCGTCCAGTTAAGCATTAAGTGTTCTCTACAAATTTAGAATGTTTTGGTCTTTCAGGGGATGAACTGTCTAAGACCAATAAATAATTAGGGTCCAGCAAAACGTGTTATCGTGACAAGACTAGCCATACAGCACTGAAATAAACACCAAGCGCTTCCTTTCGACTCGTTCAATGTCTACCTTAGATGTTGGCTTACATAGTTCGCATTTAGAGACTGAAACATTTGACATTTTTTATTGTAAAACAGCTGAGGCGCAGTCAGATTTTGAACATCGGCGTTTGTGAACATCAATTTTAGAATTGTTTCTCAGATTCTTAGTTGGATCTAAGTCATTACAGGCTTAACCTAAATTTAGCTTTATATTCATCCTCACATGAGCTCTGATACGCTTTGCAGTCCTATCTGAAGAAAAACGTTCTCACAGCATGATGCCACCGCCACCATGTTTCACTGTGTCGACAGTGTGTTCAAAAGTTCAAGGGATGTGAATACTTTAGCTATTGCGAAATAGTTACATTGCGTGTCTTTCTTTCTTCTTTTTTTTTTTTTTTCAGTACTTTGAATACACTTCCCAGAAGGAGATCCGTTTCAACTCGGTGACGGAGCTGTGTGCTGAGGTACTTGACGGACAAACCTCCATCGGAATGAGACACTGTCCTCAAGACGGGGAAGCAAAGCCTCCCAGCATCATATGGGATTTCAAACAGGTGAGGGGTTGTTTTTCCAGCAGATAACTGCTCTGTCCATTTCTGCACATATTGCATACAAGGTGATGCCTTCATCCTACCTGACCCCCTGTGCCCCCTTCTCTTCATTCCCTTAAGGATGGGACCATCTACCACCCTCATTCAGACATGTGCGTGACAGCTTACCGCACGACGGAGGGACGCACGGACGCACAGATGAGGCGGTGCAACCCGGCCGACAGGAACCAGCAGTGGAAGTTTGAGTGGTAGAAAGAGGAATTAAGACTTTACCGGGAAAACTCAAGTGACCTTCTGTGGCCTTTGTGCAATTACTACACTGGTGGGCTTTTCTGTTACCCATGATTTCCTCACTCTCCGTGTTTGCGTTGGATCGAACTGGGAATGGCAAACAGAAAGGTCTTGAAAATGTCACTTTAAGCCACTGATTTGCTCTGCTGATTGCTTGAATGAGTGCAGAGTTGCTGAGAATTTCAATTTTATTTTAACCCTTTAAAAAAAAAAACTAAAAAAAACAGACTGTTCAATTCAAGTGCCTGTGCAACAATAATGGAGGACATTACAAACCTGGGATTTCTTGCTACAGAGTTGACAGTTCTGCACAAGAATCAAGAAGATTAATATAATTAATTCTTGAATTAGCTGCAAAGTCAAACTGCACTGCAATGTTTTTATGTGGAATTTATTTCTCGTTATTTCCTGTTCAATTCTTTTGCTTGTGTATGCAGTCGTCAAATTATGTAAAATGCAAGAATGCTGGCTGCTAAACAAAGAGCTCGGAATGTAAGGTCACCTGCATTTTGCACTGCACCGGTGATTTCCTAACATGCCCCGTCATGTGAGAGGAAGAGGGAGAATGAAGGAGGGAGCGTGCTGTTGTCATACTACACTTGCCTCTCAACTCTATCTCCTGCTTGTGATGCCAGTTTTACAGCAGAGTTCTGCCTGAACAAGACTTGAAGAATTCATTAAGTTCTGGAACTGAGGAACGTTTCGCCCCAGAGAGCTTAGCAATTTGACGGGAATGTTGTTATCTATTCTTACCTGCTGTGTTCGTCTAAGAATGCCCTTTCGACTCAGCTGTCGCTCTGCCTGAGGAAAACCTGTCATCCTAAAATACCTGTGTGTGCCAAAATGCAAAGTGCCAGCTTGTGTGGAATTTATTTTGGGGCATTTTTTTTTTTTTATGGAAAATAATAAACTGTATATGTTTTGTAAAAAAAAAAAAAGGAAAAAAAAGCCTTAAAGGGTTAAAGGGGAGCACCTATTTGTGCCTTGTTTTCTGGAACTCCTGTGTTTGAACTGTACTTGAAAGTCCATCCAAAAGACTAATCTGACAAAATGTTTCAGGTTTTGTTGGGATTTGACCCAGATACAGTGCACCTGCTGTTGAGACTGCAAACCAGTGTCTGTTTTTTTTTGTTTTTTGTTTTTTTTTGACTCAATGTTTTAGCCTAATTGCCTTTGTGAGTATACAATATTCACTCGGTACGGTTGGAAACATTTACAATGGCTTCTGTGTTGGGTTGTCTTTGTAAATAACTTTCGGTTTAAGGGACCAAAGGGGGCAGTGCTAATGTAAAGCTCTGAAACTACTGAAAATGTAAAAGGTAATTGCATCACTTTAGATGGATTGGATGGATTAAAGGGAAAGGGATGGACGTGATTCAATTTACTAGGATTAATAAATAAAACTCTAACCACGGATACCATTTACATTTTGCCTTTACCGTCTTTTCTGTCTATTCACGTTTCTCTCTGCACACACCACGCTTTTTAAAAAAATCTAACATGTGTGCAGATGTTGCATTTTTCTTAAGAAAGACATCTTCCCAAAAACACTTGGGAAGATGTGTCTTGGATGGCTTTCATCCATGTGCAAAAAAAGGAGAAAAGCATACAATATGCTGATTTCTGCTGCTCTCACATACATCACATGGATGTCACCATTCATAGCTGTTTACCACCACCTACTGACAGCAGAGCATATAACACTCACTGCAGAGAGCAGGCTTTTAAAAAAAAAAAACATCAATGGAGATTTTGCTTACAAGTCTGTATTCGCTTGATTCTCAAGCTGACTCTCACTGATTTGCATGTTTCACAAGTTTTTCCACTTCAGTAAACCTGATTTAAACGAGGTCTCTTAAATGCTTCTGCTGACCTTGATGACTTTCCGAGGAGGCAGAAGTGTATGTAAAGTTAGACATCCATCCATTTTCAAAATCTATTTAATGTTTGTAGGTTCGCTGGGTGCCACTGCTTATCTCCGGTGGTCAAATGATGAGAGGAAATGTGTGCGTCACAGGCAGGTCAGCATTTAATCTCAGAAACACTCAGGATAGGATGTACATGTCCTTCCCTGTGCCCAAGTAAGAAAAAATTAGAGACTTAACCAAACATGTTTCATTGGAATTAGGAAAAAAAATTTGAGTCAACCAATACATGCACAAGAGAAAATGGAAACTCCACACAGAAAACCTACGGATAAATTTGTAAGCCAGGATATTTTAAATGTAAAGCAATGTTAACTAACTACTACACCACCTTACAGCCCTGGAGGAAAACGTCTTAAAAACACATGAAGGACAACATATTTTCAATGTTTGGACAATACCAAGGTGAAAATACAACTTCATTTTAGTGTTTATTTGGGTACATTGTTACTTCCAAAACGTTAGAGGATAGCTCACGATGAAATGAAACAGAATGCTCATGAGACACTGGAGTTTCTTTGGAGGTTTTTCAACTGGGCGGAGACCCAGGTCCCATACGAGAATGCATAAGTCCCCTCTCTACTTAATTACGTATATATGTTCAGTTGCTATTTGACACAAATAACGAATCAGTCAATCACATGGTAGAGACTTATATTGGAGAGACTCAAGGTATTTCAGCAACTAGATGCATTGAAGGTGACTTCCTAAACAAGCATCAGAATAAGGAAGAAGTTGAATTTAAGTTGCTTTGAATATGCTGTAGTATCTGGCTCCAGTCTGAGTATTTCAAAAACGCAGAAATTCTGAGAGGTGTGAAACTCTCAGGTTGTGTGTGAACAACCATCTTTACAGCAAAAGGTCCGCAGAATGACGAAAGACCCGACATTTCCATCCAAGCGCCAGCTTGGATGGAAATGCTTTGTTATGGGGCATTTTCAAAGAGGAGAATGGGCAGACAGCTTTGAGACGATAAAAAGCCAACATTAGCTTAAAAGACCATCTGTTACAAGTAAGTTGTTCAGAATGTCATCTCTGAATGCACAACACTAGGCGCCATTTCTGTCAGCTTAGATAAGAAAAAATGTTGGCAGTTCCAGTGATTCTTGATATTACATTCAGATGGTAGGGTCAGCACAGTAACTCCTGCAGCCATCTTGCCTTTTATCGGTGGCTCTGCTGTTGCTGGTGAAATAATGACTTAGCGGTTATTTGCACACATTGGGCCCCATAACACACACTTCATTTAAATGCCACACCCTACCTAAGTAATGTTGCTTAACATGTCAATTGCTTCATGGCCACAGTGTATGCATCTTCTGATGGCTACTTCAAGCAGACTACTGTACAGTATCACAAAGCTTAAATCTTCTGAAACTGGTTTATTAAAGTTTAACTTGTTTTTCCAGTCTGTGGTGTACATAAACAGGTTGTGGGACAGCAGGGTGAGTCAGAAAAAGAAAGAACTCCTTCCTCCCTACAAACATCCAGACATACCTGTCTTATCGAATGCACAGTGACAATGGTCTATTGATAAAGGGAGGATAAAAAAAGTTGTGAATTTGTGTAACAATAGAGCTCCAGTGTGTAGAGGCAACACCCACAGCATACACAGACACTGACAGACAAGGCTACACAAGCAAACAAGATGAAAACTATGCAGGGGAAGAAATATAGAGGCAAAAGTATCCAACAGGAAACTTGTTGAAAATATGAAGCTAAGTGTTGAGATATTTCTGTGAGCAAGACATGAGTCAGATAAAAAACAGTTATGTCTTGAGCAGTGCAATAGAAACAGACATGATCACACAGCTGAAGTCACTGAATGAGCTCAGAAACACATGATGCAGTGTTTACAACAACACAAGGCTCACAACTTTTGAGGAAAAACATTTACATATTAGTAGCTTCATCAGTCTTTTACAGACGGCTGTATTTATTATTTGCAGAGAAAGTTTTCAATACAATGTATAATGTAATTGATTTTATTGTAGGCTCTAGTTTCTGGATTTTCTGCCTCTTTAATTTCATTCCAGATCTACTACCCATGATGCTGCCACCTCCAAGTTCCAAAATAGGTGTGGCATAGGTATTTTGCAGTACTTGAATTCCTCAAACAAATAGCATATTTGATTATATGGGCCAAAAGGTTCAGTTTTGCCGTTCTATTAATAAGGCTAAGGCCTGCAGTATGGGTGAAAATAAAAACATAGAAATATTCCTTTCTATAATACAACCAACAATTTGCAAATTGGAGCAAACAACTGTGCACTGTTACATTATACTTTACACATCCGTATTTATGTAGTTGTCCACATGATGTATTCCAGCCATCTAACAACAAACAAAATGATGTCTTCTTCTTTTACCCGTGCTCGTCTACCCATTAAAATCTTACGTTATTGACATTTAAACACACAGAAGGTGAGGGATATTCTTGAACACAACAGGGCCTGCAAGGGAGAACAACACAACAAGAGAAGATGAGTCAATCAGGCCATACTGCATATGATTCACATTGCTTAAAGCTCTCGGTTGCTCAATAACAGCCTGGTGGTTCGTTTGGATCATTCCTTTCATTCCCACTTTTAGACGCGTTAGTCATCTGGAAGCTTAGCTCGAACATTTCTTTTCACATTTGTTTGGCATTCCATCCTATGTGTCTAAAATCTAATATGCGAAGGACATGCTTGATAAAAAAAAAGGGCTTCAATAAAAATCATCTGAGGGAAGAGCCATCCCACGGTCTATGTAACTTGTCATAAAGGCATTGTCAAATTTGTATTGGACAGTGTTGGTTAGTTTACTCATTTAATAATTTCCAGTCCTAATAAAAAATGGATGAAAACTTTTTTTTGGCCATTAAACAGAAACCTGAGAGGATACAGCTCAGCTAAAGTCACCAGGGCTTTATTTTTCCATCACTATACCTCTGTGTTTGCACCAAATATCTCTTCCATGGAAAATTTGATCCATCCTCCTGTCCTAAATGAAAATGCTCTCATCCATCCACATTAACATTGTGCTTCTTGACAGACGCAACAAGCCCGGTCTACCGTGATACATTACAACACCACAACGGCTGACTTGTTGCCTTCCTACTTCTCTTTGTATGGTTTTTTACAACATGGGTGCTCGATCAAACAGCATGACACTCAAATTACCTTCTGGCCCTGAAAGATCACCTTAATTATTTACCATTTTAATTTACTCAAACATACATTTTGTGTCAAATTTCAGCTTTGGTGTCAAGAGTTTTCATAGTGGTTTCGTTTGAGTGGCAACTTGGTTGACAAATGGTATAATAAACCCTTCATAGTGAATGTACTGGAGGCTGGAGATGGGTTTTCCCAGGGTCACTGAAGGCGCTTCAGAGATGGTATTTATCACAAACGCTGCAGCTAAGGGCAACTGTGGTAGTTCATATGATTAAAAATATGTGTATGAAATCAAGTTAGTTTCAGAGCAATAACACTTTGTATGGTCTTATGTCTGATATTCAATAATGACAAAACGTCAGCCAACTTACTAATGAAATAAAATGAGGTAATTAAATCAATAAATCCAAAAAATACAACATACTTTTAGTATGTGAAATAAATAAATAAATAAATAAAGCCAGCTAAGTAAAATAAAATAAATGCATGAATAATAATAATAATAATAAATTAATAAAAAAATAACTACATAAAAATCTAGATAAATAACAGTTAAAACCAAAATCCTCCAAAAATAATAAATAATACATTTAACCCAGATTTAAATAACTGAATAAAACAAAAAAGATTATGCATATGCAGTTAATGAGCTAACTAATCAAAGCAGACAAACACTATACGTTTTGAAAATAATGGGTAACAAATTGTTGCACCCTTTTTGCACTCTCTGCAACAACTAGGTCCGTTTCACCAGTTACCATAAAGCTTCTCAGAGTTTTACCTTGAAATAATGAGATTTGTAAGAACAAGATTTAATGCCAAAATATGGTCAAATGTTACAAAATAATAAGTGGAACAGATACATCTGTATCTGTATCTGTTCCACCGATACAGAGAGGCGAGATCTGAAGTCATTAATTTCATTTTGTGTGACTGTCGCCAGTCTTATGTGCTATTGTTATGTAAGCAGCGGCAGCAGCAGCGGCAGCAGCAGCAATGTGTATATATGATCAGATGAGGAGACAGAATCATTTCATCCGTAATAAAAGATTTTATGGCGTTTGACTGTTGGAACATGTCTAAAAGATTTACTTGATTGACTTGCAGTAACCCCAAAGTTCCTCATCTGTTCCACGTTAAAGTCTACCGCCGTTAGTGAGACGATGTCCTTCAAATTAAAAGCGCTCTTTTTTAATAATGGAAATTGCATAAGTTATCTTTGGAATATTGTGTAATAAAAACAAAAACGACAACGCAATTTCCGTGTTTGTTATTCATAGAGTTTTCAAGATAATAATCCATGTAGAAATTCCAACAAAATTTCTTGTTTGTGATGTCACACAAACGAGTTAGCATCTAATGCTAACTTTAATTGGATCCCTTCAATATTATTAAACTTTACAATTTATAATATTTAAGGATCTTTATGAATCTTTGCATAACCAAAGAAAAACAAAATCAAGTTTATATTCCAGTTTCAAAGTAGGCTAAAGCACTATGTATATAGACGTTGTCAAAAATTTTAGAATTATTGCCTTTAGATTGCATGATGTTGAGCCGATTTTTCTTAAACTCATACACTTAAAAACATTTATAATTCATTTCAATAATAGTATGTTAACTTAACTGAAAGGAGTTGCTTTTGAAAAGCAGTGCACCTCGTTTTATTTTTTCATTCCCAAACCGGAAATTTAGCTGAGCCAACTTTACACAGCCTGAACTTCGAATGAAATGTTTGGAGACGACACAAGAAACAAAGTAGTGGTTCGACGCGCACGTACATTGAATTCGAGACAGTGGGCGTACATTTGATTAATGTCATCTTTTAATTTTCTTATTTCTAACGAAGCCAACTATTGTCCTTTATTTATTTATTTATTTAATTTGACCTGGATTTGTTTCGTTTCTCAGTTTGTCAGCTAACACTCAATCCAGGGAGATAATTTGCTCGGGTCTAATCCCGAGTCTGTGTGTGTTAATCCTTTCACACTTAGTGCTGCACAACAGTTGGAGGAAGTCCAACAGGAGGAGTGTCTATAATCTTATCGGCCGTGAAGTTAAATATACTGATGTTCCGGGTAAATGAGTAACAACACGGAGGCTCCTCTCTCAATCAGCTGGGACTCTGAAGATTCACAAAAACATTGAACTTTCCGTGGAAGTATGCGGGGCAAACTCAAGCGGAAACACGAAGTTTGAAAGAAACCTCTAGTTTGGCAGAGTAACTCCACCAGAGTCCCACAGGTTTGAAGGGGCATGAAATCCCGACCGAACTTTACTCCTCGCAAAGAAGCGACACGATGGCATCATGCGGAAGAAAGAGCCGAAACAAGTTAGTTCTTTGCCTCTTTGGCGTCACTTTGTTGGGGTATCTAATATTTTTCAAACACCCATCCGGGAACGTCAGTGCTGCAAACCGACGTGAAGTCTCCGGGGAGGAAGAGAATGAACGGCTGAGGAGGCCCGTTTACGAGAAGCCCCCGCTGGATCTTAATGCCCTGGGTGAAATGGGAAAAGCTGTTAAACTGAATTTGAACAAGGAGGAGAAAATAAAAGAGGAGGAGAGCATCCAGAAACACCAGATTAACACCTATGTCAGTGACAGGATCTCACTGCACCGCAGTCTGTCAGAAAGATGGAATCCACTGTAAGTGTCACCCAGAGCACTTTCATCACTCAGAAAGTTGAGAGTGAATCTTATGAGTATGGATACCTGTCATTTGACTTTCAGTATACTCCGACAGTATGGGCAGATCGCCGGAACGCATCTAGTTTTTAAAATATTGGGTTTTAACACAGCTAAAATGTTTCATCATACAAAATTCTACTTTTAAGTACTTTTAATAAAAAGCACCAATGCCTACTCTAGGAGCATGAAGCTCAGAAAAAGCCAGTGCATGAAAGAAAGCTACAAGTATTTCCCCCTTATCGGCTCCTTATGGCCGATAAGGAAGCAAAAGCTGATTTTTGGGAATATTTTTGAAAATATAATGGGGTCTAAAGAAGCCCAATTGTGGCACTTTATTATGTGGATAAAAAGATTATTTATTTATCCTGGAGGGAAATTTGTGTACGTAGTAAGCTAAAAGATATCAACAAAAAGCATACATAAATGCATGCATCAAGCATTAAAATTAATTTATGTTAATTGAAGTTATACAGTAATATCCGGTATGTTATTGTATTTCTGAGGAGGAATAATGGCTTTCCTGTTTTACATGGAAAAACAAAATGTTAAATGCTAAGATTGGCATAAAGTATTGGGAAAGTTTTTAACATTTTTACTCAATGTTATATATAATCACAAGTGCCTACTAAAAAATTATTTGATGAACAGAAAAAGCAGTCATTATATATATATATATAGAGAGAGAGAGAGAAAGAGAGAGACCTTCTTTGTTTTTTTTTATTGTTCCCATTTTATATAGATAAAAAAACCATCAACATTCGACAGCTGCCTAGATTCCTCTCAGGTCCGCAAATTAAACTTCCGTCTATGGGGAAATTTTTCTGTCATAATCCAAGAGCACGCAGGTTCAGTCTGACAGCAGGATTTCAGGTCTTTTGTTCTCAAAACGTATAATATTTTGCTTACATTTTTATTTTGAAAGCAGGACTTTGTGTCTAACACAAAACATCTGCCAGCAGTGTGCTACTGATCGCTAACAGCTACTGATCTTAGGCAGGATTTTGTTCACCAAACCAAAGACAACATTGTCACGACATGATGTCTATCTGTCTGTCTATATAGACATATATTATTTAAACTAGTACTATTTTTTTAAGGTATGGATAAAACTCCCTTTCATTAATTTATTTAATATATTTTATTTGCCTAGTTATTTTTGTTCAGCCGCAGAAGTTTTACTGAATCTGAGCTGAATTGTTTTGCAGTGGAAGTAGTGTCATTTGGTCAGTTGTAACGTTGTAGCTCTAGGAGAAGAAACTTTGTAACGTTCATTTTTGTGTGCGTCAGTGCCCGGCTGCTTCTGAGAGAACAATTCCCCCTCCCCAAAAAATCAAAAATACAAACGGCGTGGGGCAAATGTACTGAAGAAGAATTCTCGTCTGTTTTCGTGAGTGCAAAATATATGTAGATCGATCAATCGATAGATAGATATCATGTCGTGACTATGTTGTCTTTGGTTGGGTGAACAAAATCCTGCCTAAGATCAGTAGCTGTTAGCGATCAGTAGCACACTGCTGGCAGATGTTTTGCATAACATGGAGCAGAAAGCTGACATTGTTTCTCCCTAAATCCAGTAAGTGGCACAGGTTGCTACAATCGGTAGCCACACAGGCACACCCGCTACAAGGACACGAATGCACCCAGTACAACACTTTCATTCTAGCGGCTGAAAGGTTGCCAGGTGACTGTGCCAGAAGGCAGTTTCATATTCCGTAAGCGAGCAGAGTCCGAGCAGAGACTAAGTGTAAGCTGGAGGAGAAGTTTTGAGAAGAAGGACATGACGTCCTGCTTTCAAAAGGAAAATGTAAGCAAAAGTTTGAAAAGTTTTGAGAACAAAAGACATGAAATCCTGTTTTGAGACTCAAAGTGTGTGCTCTTGGGTTATGGCAGAAAAATTCCATCGTGTCCATCGTGCATTTCAGTTGCAAACAGCTCGAGTACGACTACAAGTCTCTGCCTACAACCTCAGTGGTGATTGCTTTCTACAATGAGGCCTGGTCTACACTGCTGAGGACGGTCCACAGTGTGCTGGAGACTTCTCCTGACATCCTCCTCAGAGAGGTGGTGCTGGTGGATGACTACAGTGACAGAGGTAGGCGATTGGACGCTTGATGGACAGGCAGCAGGACTGAAAAGCCGGCTGATTGACAGTTACAGGAGACGGAAGGCTTGTTATTGGTTCTTATATGGACTCACACGGACAGGGCGCACTCAAGCACATTAAGTATTATAGTGAAGTTAAACATTACATAGTACGGCAATGCAAATTCTTTTTTTTCCATCTTTTTTTCCATAATGCACGAGTTTCCACGTCATCAGATATTAAAAGGACGTGGCGTTTACACAGACAGACATATTTCTGCAGGTTTGTGTTTCGCAACTGAAAGGCTGGGGATCACACACTTAACAACAGCACCTGGGGAGGGATCACAGATTACAGCATTTCTCAACCACCAAAGGCAAATGAAAGCCTCAGACTTAGAAGTAATTGGTGGTAATAGAAGATATTTTAAGAATTTGGACAGACTGTGTTTCTGCACCACTCTCCCATTTAATGAAAGAGAGGCAACGTATAATACTATGAGTTTATCACAATTATAAAGAGAGAACTTTAACAACACATGTGCCATGGAAAACATTAGTGTTTCCAAACACACTAAAGTAGTGTGTAGCCCTTTACACACCAATGTAATTAGTATTTGTGTGTATATTCACAGACATACTCAGATAATAGGATTCACTGAGAGACAATTGCAGCAAGAAGGTCTATTGCACCAGTGACTGCTGGAGATCAGCTGCTAGATTCTCTTTAGCAGTCAAGATTTTATTCCAGCCTTAAAATTCTGATCTCAAACTATTTGCAGTGTTAAAGGTTTTAAGTGCTCACTTTTATTTGAATTTCTTGAAGATCACCTAAAGGAGCCCCTGGAGAAGTACCTCTCAGGGTTGAAGAAGGTGCGTTTGATCCGGGCCACGAAGAGGGAGGGGCTGGTCCGGGCCCGGCTGCTAGGGGCATCCATCACCACGGGCGACGTGCTGACTTTTCTGGATTGCCACTGTGAGTGCCACGAGGGCTGGCTCGAGCCGCTGCTCAAGAGGTGAGAAATTGCTTTTCAGGAAACTGTAGCACTCTTCAGTTTGAGTATTTCACTCCAGTGTTGACTTTAAAGATCATGTTTTCAAGTTCAGCTGTCTCCAAGCATTGCGTTGACTTGCATCGCAAATAAGCTGAGGCTATAAATGTTGACGTGTTTCAGTATTTACATGCATGTGCATGTGTCCCCATGCAAGTAAATAGTAAAGAAGGAAGCAAAGAAAATCAGAGCGATATTTTCAGAAGCACAGTTATGCAGTGCCTCGCAGATGTGTTCCCACACCTTGAAAGCATTTTCATTTTGTCACATTACAAAAACAAATTGGTGCATTTATGGCTGGACAAGTACGCTGCTTCTCTTGGCCCACTGGGGTTTAATTTTTGCTTTTAAAACTGATCTGATGGAATGCTGGAGAGGACTCTTGATGTGTGCGAGATGTAAAAAAGAGTTAGCCTTTCACCAAAGCTGCTTAAACCTAAAATGACGCAAGCACAGATGTCCCCAACGCAAATTTCATCGTCCACATTTCTAAAGAAGATACATGGAAGGTAAGGTAATTTTAGTTGTATAGCTCATTTTCAGTTGCAAGGCAATTCAAATAATAAACCAAAAGAGAGAGCAAAAGAAGAAAAATAACCTAATGATGTTGATCCAAAGCATATAAACTAGATACTCCTGTTCAGGGTTGCTAGATATGTATAAATAAGTATTCTCTGGACTTTTTAAGTATGTTCTATATTTGTAAACATAATGAGTATTCCACAGTTTCTAAGTAATAATAAGTATTAAATGCTCCTGTTCAGGAAGAATTTTTTTTCTGCCAGGTTAATTGGTCTCTCTAAATTCCCCCTAGGTGTGAGTGTGTGTGTGAGTGGTTGTGTGTCCTTTATGTCTCTGTGTTGCCCTGCGACAGACTGGCGACCTGTCCAGGGTGAACCCCGCCTCTCGCCCTGAATGTATATATATATATATATATATATATATATATATATAATATATATATATATATATATATATATATATATATATATATATATATATATATATATATATAGCAGATAAAGGCTTCCTGAAACACTTGGGAGCTGAATCGGTGTAATAGCACTTTGCACCAATCTGATGGTGGAGTAACCTGAGTATCAGATCAAAATCAATAAGTATCTCTATCGTTGAGCTCACATGCCTATTTATTTAGTTAATGATTTAGATATGTGCTTTTTGATTAAAATGCATTAAATTGCAGTTAATTAATTACTGACCCTGAAATGAACTCAATTAAAAATTTTAATCATGTCTCACCACTAATATTTTGACATTCGCATGCTTGCTGTATATGTTGCTCAGCAGATGCTAACAACAGAAGCCGCTTGGCTTTCTATCTGATGGATGCTCCGCTTGTCCAGTCGGTCAGATTAGGTGGAGGGACACGTTTTTGCAGATTTCATCATTGCCATAGTTGGTGTCTTTTAAGATAACCTTACTATGCTCTAGACTTCTGCCAAACTTCTTTCCTGATGTGTCTGCTGTGTCCCTCCATCTTCATGATGTCAATTCCCCTCTAATGTCGTCACAGAAGAGCTGTATTTGTACTCAAGTTGTACTACACACAGATGGACTCTGTTTAATCTGTGGATTTAGGAAAAATGGTAGCTCTAGATTTTATTCTGGGCGTGATGTGAAAGGTTGAATACCTTTTTCAACCTTCAGAGGATGTTTTGGCCAACTGATGTCAGGAAGTTACTGACGCCGGACCACTTTTTCAGTAACGAGTAATCTAACGCGTTGCTATTTCAAATCCAGGTATCAAAGACTACAGTTAGCCTACTTATCAAAAATCAGTATTTAGGCGTTACTATCTTCTTTTGTAATTTAATCGTATTTCCTCTACTCGTTTGTTAATGTCAACAATTTATTACCTCTCAATGACATCGACTGAGCTTCAGGTACTAGTTACAGAAAACTGCAAACATCGAGACCAATATAAACAGCGCAATAAGCGTGAAAACAGCCACGAATAAGCGTGTCCGTAGTTGGCAATAGTTATAATGGCAAGTTAGCACCGTTATAATTTGTTACGGTTGTTTTTGGCTGCAGGAGGAGCTCTGTGCTGCGACATCAAACTCAGGGGAACGCAGAATCTGGAGGCTGGGGGAGGGGGCTTTAAAATCCTTCTTAGAGTTTTCCAGACAACAGTGGACCACACAAATTACTCAGGTTTTTTTATACAATCTCCTCTTCAGTTCAACCTTATCAATGGAGACACATTGTTGATGTTACCATTATAAAATAACTTACAATTACGTATTGACAAAGCTCAATGTGATTTTCACAGGAGGCAGAGCGTTGTTGTTAGCAGCTGCTGAAAGTAACTAAAAAGTTACTTAATCCTGCAGTTAGTTACTTTCCTGCAGTTAGTTACTACTTGAAGAGAAAACAGAGTGAAGACCTTCAATGATTTGATTGTAGTGAAGAATTTGAACTAAGTTACTTTTTCGGAGTGACTATGACATCACTGGTTTTGGCCAGAGCAGGGCTGAAGGTGGAGTTTTAGAACTCCACCCCCCCTGCAGCAGGCATTAAGCTCCGTGAAGGGGGGCTCACCCTTTCATACTTTGAAAACCCCTGCTCTAGACTTCTGCCAAACTTCTTTCCTGATGTGTCTGCTGTGTCCCTCCATCTTCATGATGTCAATTCCCCTCTCATGTCGTCACAGAAGAGCTGTATTTGTACTGAAGTTAAACTACACACAGATGGACTCTGTTTAATAATTTTGCGATTTCTAAAGAAAACTGGTAGCTCTAGATTTTATTCTGGGGAATTGATGTGAAAGGTTGAATACCTTTTTCAAGGCTCACTCAGACTTCGGGGCTCAGTACTCTGCTGCCTTTTGACCAACTGCAGTACAGGAAGTTAACACAAATATTAAGTTTTACATTTTTCTTTTTGCCACAAAAAAATAGAACATATATTTCTTTTGACATTTGACATTCTTCTCTCCTTTCTCCAGGATCAAAGAGGAGCCCAAAGCCGTGGTGTGCCCCGTCATTGACGTGATCGACTGGAACACCTTCCAGTATTTAGGCAACCCCGGCGAACCTCAGATTGGTGGGTTTGACTGGCGGCTGGTCTTTACCTGGCACCCGGTCCCAGAATACGAACAGAAACGCCGTCACTCGCCCACTGATGTCATCAGGTACTAGTTACAAAAACCCTCCCCAAAAAAACTTCTGTGAGCAAAAGAAGATCACAAGTTTTTATTTAAGATATTGTATCGATTCCACCCATATCTTCTGATGACTTTTTTATGAATTAGTAAATAAGAGGTGGATAGTGGCACCAAGATTAACTTTGTTTTTTGTTGTTGTTGTTTTTGGTTTGTTTAGATCTCCTACTATGGCAGGTGGTCTGTTTTCTGTGAGCAAAAGCTACTTCCATTACCTGGGGACATACGACACAGGAATGGAGGTTTGGGGAGGAGAAAACCTGGAGTTTTCTTTCAGAGTAAGAAGTAATCTAGTGTATATCTTCATGTTCTCATACATTATACAAGTACATAGTGCTCAGCTGAATTATTACTTTGTACTTGTAGAGTTTGCAAAATGCTAGCACTGTTTATAGCAGTGATTCACAAAATGCAGCACTGAACAGACATTTGGAGCTGGATTAAATTAACTGTAAACCATGTGACAAATTCTTCTCCAAACCACAGTGACCGCATTGACACTACAAGAGAAAACAGAGTGAAGACCTTAAATGATTTGATTGCTGTGAAGAATTTGAACATTTCTTTGCTGGAGTAAATACAACGTCCCAAAAGAGTAGTAACCAAAATATGTCTCTGTAGCGGCAACAATAGCCTTTTTTTTTTGTTTGTTTGTTTCCAAGCTCCTCCACAACGTTTGCCCTTTGTGTAACCTGATTGATTCACAGCTGAGAGGCTAACCAAATCCTCGTGGTGCTGCGGTTCTCGCTTCTCTTAGATTTGGCAATGCGGGGGCAGCCTGGAGATCCACCCATGCTCCCACGTGGGTCATGTGTTCCCCAAAAAGGCCCCTTACTCACGGAGCAAAGCGTTGGCAAACAGCGTGAGGGCAGCAGAGGTGTGGATGGATGAGTACAAGGAGCTCTTTTACCACCGCAACCCCCATGGTCGACGGGTGAGTCCACACGAGTCATAAGAGGGTGTTCGATGGGTGTCAAGCAGAGCCGATGTCTCTCTTTAAAAACGAATTGAGGCACATTTAGATGGGATTAATTGTTCACTTCCGAAAGTCGCATACTTGTGTATTTTTATTTTTTTCTGCCAGTTGTTTACTGCATCGACATGCGGAGGCATTAATGACACCCATGCCTGCTTGTATGTTTCACTCAAACTACACACGTACAAGCGCAGCCGCTTCCCCACTGTGGTGTAAAAAGCTCCCCCTGATTAAGTGACTCTCAGGATACATGAGCGACACACACTCAAGGTGACAGGAGTGCCGGGGCATTCCGGTGTGTGATTACCACCTTTTCCGTGTCACTCTGTGCCAGCGGGTGTCACCCACCTGTCCTTGACAGGGTGATATCAGTGCTAACCTGTGGGGTGCCTTGTCTTAATGTGTGTGTGTGTGTGTGTGTCTGTGTGGGTGTGGAGTGTGTGACAGTGTAGTTAAGAGGAGAAGCTCTCAAAGCACAGATCAGGTGGCGCTCATCTCCCTGAGAGGAGGAAACCTTGCTGAAAGGGAATATTGCTCAAAGCAAGCAATGCTGCGTTACTTTTTACCATGAAGGGAGTCATTGGGTTTGTGCATTTTAATGTTTTAAACCTTCTGTGATTAAATTGTCGTAATTTAAAGCATAAATCGATGTGATGTAACTTTGGTTTAAGATGCAGCTATGCTTTTTTTTTTTCAAACCACAAAAGAATAGAATATATATTTCTTTCTGCAAAATATTTTTTTTAAATAGGTGATCGCTTTAAATACAATTACATGAATAATAATAAAAAAAAAAAAAAAATCCCTGAGTACTTTGGGTTTTACATCATTCATTTCCTCCAGCTCGGTACCCGAGTCCTCATACTGCTTTAAAATTAAAAACAATGCCATGTGCTTGAAAACCTAGTAGCTTTACCAGTCATTAAAAATGCAGCAAATAAGACCCAGATCCAATATCAGGGTTCAGATCGGGACTTCTGGCAGAAAAACAGACGCTGCATTCTTGTATTAAAGCCTTGCAGGCACTTTGAAACATGGTGGTTGCAGCATCATGCTGCGGGGATTATTTTTTATCTTTTATTTTTTAGCAGAGACAGACAAGGTGGTCAGAGTTGTCAAAAGGATTGCAACTTTAACTTTCTGCTACAATTGCGGTGAATGATGGTAGTACAAAGTATTTACTCGGGGGAGCTGATTACAACAGTTTTATTTGTAAATTTTTGCATACACTTTGAAGTTTACAACTTAGCTCTACTTTGTGTTGGTGTATCACATATAACTCCAAATTAAGATGCATCTATGTTTGTGCCTAAGGTACAAAAAAAAATAAAAAATCAAAGTGTTTCCTTTTCCAACACAAATAAGAATATCAAGCACATCGTCAAAGTACCGTTGCTTGTTGTCCCCCTCCCTCGTCCCCTCAGACATGACTCTTACACTGAGTGATTCCAGCTCCACCAGCCCTTGTTGTTCCCTTGTCTGTAGTGGTGCTAGCACTTGATAAAAGACCACCTCTTTTAGGAATCTGTCTTATGACCGGATAAACTGATAAAGAGCCAATTAGAACTGTGTTTGGGCACACGGCCAGCATCCGTCATTCTGCAGTGCGCTTCTAGCTTCTTCTTCCAGCAGTGAAGGTGTGGTGAGCATATGCTCACTGGCAAAAGACAAGTGTTTGTTTTCTTGTAATAATCAGCTAATCTTTATCAGACTGGTGATACCTGTTTGTTAAAGATATTTACATAAGGAGATCGCTGTCTGCACGTTAAACACACAGATACATCCTTCTGTTCTTTACCTAGAATTTAGGAGTGTCTTACTACTGTAGTAAAATATTTGATGTGATTAATGTTTGGCATATAAAAAATGGGCAGAGTTATGAAACAACTACAGAGGGTGCTGTTGTACACCCTTTCACATCAGGGATAAGCTATGACGCAGCAGCTGTGAGTGAAGCATGATCTCTGAATTTATCAAAATTGTTTCTAATTAGGTCAGTAAAGCTGAACTGTTATGTTTTTTGTTTTTTTTTGTTTCCTAGGAAGCCTTTGGAGATGTGACAGAGAGGAGGAAACTGAGAGAGAGGCTGGGGTGTAAAAACTTCAAGTGGTATCTGGATAACGTTTACCCCGACATTTTTGTCCCACATGATCGACCGGGCATGTTTGGAATGGTTAGAACGCTTCTGAACAGTCTACTGTACGGCCAAAAATATTCAAAATTAGTCAATCTGCATGTTTCAATCACTTTCTTTGCTCCATCAGTAAGGAAATCTTTCACCCATGCATGGACACTACCACTCAAATTCATATTAAAGCAAATACTTTTTGGCAAAATTGTGCTTATCGTAATAAGAGAAATATTGAATTGTGTGTTTGAATCTTTGTAATATACCTTTATGTGACTTTTTTTTGCTAGCTGAAGAGTCGGGGAAAGACCAACTACTGTTTTGACTATAATCCTGGGGATGACCAAGTGCTGGAAGGTCATAGGGTCATCCTCTATCCATGTCACGGCATGGGTCAGAATCAGGTAAGGCCCTAGGCTAACTTACATTTTGTGTCATATTTAGAAAAATTGCAGACAGCGATACACTCCCATTACACTGATCTTATGAAGAGGTGTGTTCTCTTTAATTTCTCTTTTGAAAACAAATGTCAAACACAAACATAATCTTCAGGTCAGCCATGATAATTCTGTTCATCTGCACAGATGCGGTTGTTTAATCTTAATCCTTATAGAGACATAATTGCTTATGCCTAGTGAACAGAGTTATAGAGCCTGTCTTTTAGTAACCACTTAAAGATGTATTTCCACTAAAATCATGGCTTTGTAATCTTAGTTTTAGAAGATAACATAGTTCTTACGTTTCTAGTTCTTGTATCTCCAAACTATTTACTCACCAGCTCTTTGTTTAGTAACCGTTTTTCTTCTAACCATTCTCTGTCCTCTGAACCTTGAAACAGTCACTCCCCCCTCATTTCTTAAATTTTTTAACAATGGACTTACCTTTTCCAGGTTCTATAATACATCCACAGTGTTGATCCGTAGAGGCAGACTGTCTATTTCTCAATTCTATTTCCTCTGTCAGTTGTCAGTAAACCAGGAAGCTCTGTGAGATTTAGCAGTGCTGCCAGAAACACCCCTCTGTGGACAGGCGCTGATGTCATTTCTGTCGAAAACGGCTTCTGTAGTTGTTGGATTGTCAGCCTTTTGGGAGTGCCCTGCATACCTCCGTTTTACATTCGTTGTCTGTAACCAGTGATGGTGGTTCTTGATCTCCACAAACACACACAGGCAAATTCTGTTGCACGGTGTTTATTTCTAACTGCTTCTTTGTTTGTGTCTTGCATCTGTGATGGGTTCTCCCAACAGTTTTTTGAATATTCGGTCAACGGGGAAATATGCTATAACACCAGAGATCCTGCTGGATGTGTTGTGCCTGACAGCATCAACACTTACCTGACTGTCCTACAGTGCGAGAAACGAGGACGACCTGTTCCCATGGACCAGAAATTTATCTTTCGAAAGGTATTGCAAAATCATCTCGGCGCCAAATTTATTTCCAATTTGTGTGTCTGTAGCTTTTCACAAAAAAAATAAAAAAATAAATAAAAAAATGTGTAAAGGTTTTTTTTTTTTATGTTTCGGGATTATCAAGTAATGTTAGCAGTCTGCTCCGCCTAGATAAGTTCTTACTTCATAAACTTATTCATATTTTGTCACACTACAACCTGACATGTATTTTATTAGGATTTTATTAGTCAGCAGAAAATAGTGCATGATTAAACAGTGAAAAGGGTGAGATGCATGGCTTTCAAATAGTTTTTACAATCAATTTTATTTGTATCCTCAGGGTGTTAGGCCCTCTTACTCTTATAATGACATATAAAGTCTGTTTAGTGATTATAGTTCACCTATGTGTATTTTAATCTCAGTATAAGTCAGCTATTTTGTGAAGGCCTCAGAGGTTTATTAGAACATTGGTGAATAAATAGCATAATAAACAAGCCAGAAAAGTCAAGGAGAAAGTTATAGTGACATTTAAAGCAGGGCTATGTTATAAAACCAATCCATTAGCTGAAAATGGGCAGAGAGTGACACAACTCAAAAGTTAGAAATCCAAAAGTTTGTGGCACAACTTTGCCTCCTTCCAAGTTGAATAGAAAGGGACACAAATCTGTTAATGTGAGGACGCCAGCAACATTTGACATGTGGAAAAACGACATTAGTTTAAAAATGTATTACAAAACTTTGAAACTCCCTGTCCAATCAGACAAAGATCTCTAGATGAACAGAACTGGCAGAAATATATCTCTGAAAAGATTTTCAAATGTTTATAGTAAAAGGTCAATGTGTACAACATTGACTCACTAGGAGCTGAATGCAGACCTATGTCCACTTTTCAGATTTCTGTGTCTGAAGGAACAATTAAATTGTCTCATTATCCTTTTAGTTATGCACTGCAAGCTGCGTATTTACCACACATTGCTGGCAGCTGTTCAACATGTGCTGAATGTCAGTGTCTGACAGCCTGCCATGCCATAAATGGATCTGAAAAGATGAAATGTATGTAGGAAGAGTGAAAGATGCTGGAAAGTGGAAAAGTATTGGGGGATACACTGATCCTAGGAAAAGGTTGCTGGATTTGCATTTCACTTGTCCAACTTGTCTTGTTCCCTGTTGTTGTTCCATGTTTTTCGCATAGTAGAAAGGTTCACATTGCAGAAATGCATTGAGTAATTTACAAACCACAAAGTAGTGAAATGTGTTGTGGTATCTTTTGTTGTAGATATAAATGGGTGTCCTGTTTACTGAATGTTTTTTTTTTCTTTTTCCCAAATGGTGGTTTCCAGGATGGGACTCTGTTCCATGTCCAGACCCAGAAGTGTATTGAAGCGGTGGACCAGACCGACGATGGGACACCAGCCCCGGCTCTGCAGCCCTGCTCTGACATGCTTCGCCAAAAGTGGTTTTTTGAGGAGAAGCTGTAAACTCTTAGCATACATGAAACATCTCACCAGCTGAGGATTCCTCTCTGACCCCCCTTTCTAATCAAATATCCTCACCTTCCATGCAACTGCAGCAGAGTTTATATTTTCTAAAGCATCTTGTGCACAAAACAGACGATAGGAATTCTGACTATTTTTCAAAGTGGGCCAGACTTGGTCTAAGACTAAGTGATTATCTAAATTACATATAGATCATCACAATAACATCAATTCATTTCATTGCTGTTGCAGAGACTGTTACAACTTTCTTTCCTCTTTGCAAACAGAAATAAGGACACAGAAACTTGCGCATCAATCTGACGGAAATCACGCATTTATGAATCTGCCAAAAGAGCTTTTTGTGTGGCTGGCTGATATTTTTTTTGATAACATCATCCGAGCTTCTTTCTTGATATTTAGATTTTCTCCTGTAGAGGGGGCTAACGCTCCTCTCTGTGTTTGATCCTTTCTGTCAGTGTGTCCTCGCTTCATCATGTGCCAGTGAGGACAAATGATCGAGTGTTTTAATAGGAACCTTTTGAAAAGGTTGACTGCTTGATGCTTCATTATAGCAGAAACTTGAAAGCAAAGTCATAGATCGCAGGTGTTATGCTGGTACCTAACCATAACGCATTACTACTGAAAACATGGGAAACCACACTGTTACTATGCTTCGATTTCACCTTTCCAGTGAAGTCAAATGTCATGGGTCAATTTTGAACAGTCCCACTCAAAAGTTTTCATACACTCATCATTCACGTGGAATGCTAATTATCCTTTTATTAAAACTGTTGCTTCACCAGGGTTGACTGTGATGTGACCTGCAGCTTCACCGATTTGAAAACACAGGAGTCAGACTTTGAATTTATTTTGGATATTCCCTATTCCTCAGATTTATACATTCTCCTCAATTAATATGTGAGTAAATGTTCCTTAGCAGGTTGCAGACAAACATTGTAATTCTTTGTTGCCCCCGATGAGCTTCTGGCACAACTCTGGTGTTGGACCACTTCTTTCATTAAAAATGACGGAGCTCATTTAAGTTGCTTGGTTTCCTGGCATGAACTCGGCTTTTAATCATAGTTTATAAATTTTCAAAACGGTTGAGTTCGAGGCCGTGGAAGAAGCGCAACAGTCACATGTTTGATCCCCTCTCAAACCAGTTTTGATGTGTGTTAAGGATCTTTTCCTGTTGGAAAAGTTAGATGTTAGATTTATATATTTGTCATCGGCCCAATAACGCAGTACTGAAATGTGTTGTGGTACCTGGAGCCAAAGAAAAAGACAAAACAGCAAAGGAAAGCAGGAGTTCACACAGAACAGCTCTTAGTGCTGCCACCATTTTTGCCATTAATTTCAGTGTATTTAGGTTTGATCTGATTTTACTTCTCTAAACTTTCTTCTCATTTTTGCTTTGTCCATTTAGGCTGCTGTGAATTTCCATTTAGCCAGAAGATTAATTTTACCATCTTCCAAGTCATGACTGGCTGGAGTCTTGGAGATTCCTGGGTTAATCCAGAACAATCCCAGCCATTTTCAGTTCATCACAGGGGGGGAGCTTGGGTCAGATGATCAGATGGTAGGGTGTTCCAGTATCATAATAATCCCAAACTGGTATCAAACCTGGTTTTAGAATGAATAAAAAGAATAAACATTAAGCTGCTTGAATTCAATCTTGTAAAAAAACAAAAGAACTATGATTTAAAACCAGCTACGTGCAAGGAAGCCAACCAATTAAAAAAAAAAAATCACCAAGACATATTAATTTAGAGTTGTCAACAAGAACATTTGTGTAGGTATTTGTGGGTTGTAATATATTTAAACCTACACACTATCATGTGTGTATCTTGTTATGTGTGTACGGTATTATTGCATCTTGTTACTTTGGTAACAAGATGCAATTCCCACAGAAATCACCAGTATACTTTGCAAGAGACGAGCATGATTCTTATGTAAAGAATGGCACATTTGACAGGTTCATGAAGGCCTTTTTTTGGACTTTGCTTTCTCCTGTGCAACGTCTTCTGACTCTAATAGCAGTATTACAGTATTTGCTACTTTTGCACTGAAGCTGTGCACATCTTGTCAACCCTAAACTCAAAGCTCTAAGCAAAGTCTGATCTTAAGATAAAGAAATGCCAAAATCCATAGAACTCCTACTGGTTTCTGAGAAAAGCACTGCAAACAATAAACTTAAAGTTGCTGCCGACCTTTTGACCTGAATGTATCCATATTGTGTCCTGGAGTGGATTTGCAAAAAATCCACAATAAAATTCTAACTTGTCCAGCCAGTTTGTGTTTTTATAAGCTCTATTTTGAATCGTATAACCGTCATAGCCTGACGGGAAACATTTTAAGCAGCTTCAAATGAATTCCATGACTGCTTGTGAACTTCTGAGTGAAACCGTAAATTCCCATTTAGTGGCTGAAATAATGTATACAGCTATCTAGGCTGCGAATATATTCTTTCACTGTTGCGTTCATGAAGAGTTTCTTTAAAGCTTCTCGTCAGATTTGCCGTAACAAGAGTTAAGTCATCTGGTGATGGCTGCAGACCAACATTGTTCTGCACTGAAATTAGAGTAGCAGTGTTCTAACTCACCCATGTGTGCCTTTTTATAAATAAAATACAAGTTTATGTAACATAATTTAATAGCAGCGGAGGAAAATGCCTTTAAGTGAGATAAATTAGTATCGCTAAGATCGCAAGAAAAGAAATTGGCTGCACTCTAAACGTTTGCACAGGCATGGGGTTCTTCCTTTGCTAGCGCATTTTTACTCTGGCGGGTCATACTGATGTGAATACTGACGCCGCTTCAGCATTCATCTGTCAGAATAGACTTCCTTACTTGTGTGGGTCTCCCTCAGGCCATGCGGAGGGAAACAGCAGAGGAGTAGACAGTTGTTGGTGTCTCCAGAGTGCCGCCATGCCAGATGGCTTCCTGATTGATTTTCTGGGCTGCTCCCAATTCTTTATCACATTTTTCCCCTCCTCTGTATGTCACAGGACTTTATATTTTGCACCTGTATATACACATTCTGGAGGGGGAAAAAAGAAAACAAAATCAGGAGTACATTTTGGATAATAGAGCTGAGTGAATGAAGCAATCTGTGACCTCTTCCATACCATTAACCTTCACAAGCTCTTTCACCGTCAGCCTCAAACGACTGCTGTTAGAAACTAATGGTAAGAGACCATCATGCTGGAAAAGATTGTCGATATTGATTCAGAGTGTTTGCTTACAAGACTCTAAATGGCAGCGTTTTCAAAACACTAACGCTGGGAATTGAGCTGGACTAGCAGCCATTCGTTCTCGCGAAAATGAAATAAAAAAATAAAAATGAAGAAGCACGTGTGCTGCTGTTACAGGAAGTTGATAACATCTGTACGGTTCGGCCAACGCAGCGTCAGATATTTGCTACCATGCACTTACGCTTAAGAGTTTTATTGCACTGTGCAGAGCATTGGAAGAATGAACTGCGATAGCTGTGTTGGACTGGAGGGAAGCACAAAATAAGCACCAAGCTTATTGAAATATGGATGTAATTACTGGGCTTCAGTTCCCTGTAGTCCATAAGAAGGCTTTTTGTTAGGATTATAAGTAGTACACTGCTAAGTGCTAAGTGAAGTGGACCAAATGACCGGTGGGGACAGTATCATTCATAGTAGGAAGCAAGAAATGTTTTTTGTCACAATTGTATGATGTGTGATAATAAAACAGCCAAAGTGAGGTGATCAAGTTTAATAATATGACCCTACCGTTTCAGTTTTTAAGCTTCATTTCTAGCATGATGTCTGATTAGCCTATTCTATTGAAATAGATCATCTTACTGTAGTTTATCAATGGAAATTTTTATTGACAGTTTTTCTTTTGTTTGTTTTTTTTAAATAAGACGCACCAAAAGTAATTGAGCAGTCTTTGGTATTTTCTGTTCTCTTGGCTTTCTCAGTAATAGAGCTGATTTACCAGAAAATACTCAAACTGCTCCTTTAATTGATTTATCACATATATGGGGGAAAAAAAAAGTTATTTATTGTACCTGTGTTGCCATCTGTTTTGAAACCATTTTGAGTGTTATTTTGGGTGCTGATTTGATGTGCTACAGGTTTCAGCTGCACCGCTTCGCCAGTTCAAGGTTATATATCCATGATGTTGTATCGTATTTCTTTTGCATAGCAGCCAAACCTGTGTTGTCAACATATTCCAGGACTTGTTGGAGCAATGTTATAATGTTGTCGTACTAGACCATGCTCTGTTTCACAATAATGCAGAGGTTCCTATTTGTAATGAAAATAACTTCCAGTGGGAGATGTTTTTTTTTTTATTTTTATGTTATTGCTGACAACCGTGAAGGTATAAAATTCCTCAAAAATAAATTTTATCACAGTAACATAAACTCACACTGATAATTTTAGAAAAAAAAAAATCAACCTTAAATCTGAGTACATGTTGTGGGCGAGAAAAATAAATCAATTTAAGCAGACAAATGCTACAAATATTAATAGCACCATACATATGTAAATTGAATTGAAGATTAAATTTTTTTATCTTAGCATCAAGCCATTGTTTCTGGTTTCCTGGAACGTGAAAATAATACAATGAAAAGTCCATCAAAATAACAAAGACAAGAGTACGTGCTACAAGTATGTTACGGGTGTTTCTGCTGCGTCTGTTTGTTTTAGCGAGAGACAATTTAAAACAGTTTTCTATATTCTACTCATAGTTAACTATTGGGAAATGTTATATGACTACACCAAATATAAGATTCGGACATTTAAAGGCATTTCAGTTCAATCAGGAAGTCTTAATCTAATGTTAATAAGACTGTTGTAAGACTCAACTGGCAAAACAGAAAACGAATAAGAACAGGATGTGTTTCAAAATTTTGTGATGGCTAGGTCATGAAAGTACGTACAGAGTAATAAACTGAAAGGCACTTTTTATTTATGGGTAGGAATCAATAATGTGACAGTCAGTCGAGACTATGCTACTGCTACTAGAAATTTATTTTAGACCTCTACACAAAATGTAGATTTTTTTTTTCTGTGTTTGGACATTTGAAACACAGGAAGCCAAGCCCTACTAAATATATATATATATATATATATATATATATTTTATTTTTTTTTTATTTCTGTGTTTGTCAGAATTGTCAATTTAACAGTGACTCATCTGCATCCACAATGATTTAAAAAGACTCATTTCACCCACATTAAACTGTCGGAGATGTGAATCAAGATGCTCAGGGGATAATGAGGGAAGGAGAGCGAAGTTTTTCCAACCGTATCTGATTGGATTGGTCACCAGCTGCTGAATGAGATGGTGAAACGTTGTGCCAGAGCCAAGCTTCTCGGTTTCCTATGAAGCTGACAGTCAGGCCTGCAATCAGTCTCGGTTACTCACTGGAGATTTTTGGCTGTTTATTTGTCTGGGCTTTGTTTATTGTGTGACATGTTTCTTCAGCATTTTGTATAAGATATAAAACGCATATATTCTTTTTGGTTATTTTACTAGGCTGTGTCTTTCGCTTGAAGAAATAGCAGCGAGGAACATATGTGCCCCACTGAAAGCGCTGCATGCATCAAGCCGGCTTCTTTCTCGTACAGGATGACATGTTTTGATGCAAAACAAGCCACCCCCCCCCTAAAAAAATAAAATAAATAAATAAATAAAAATCCCCACATTACACGGCACCACTCGGCTGCTTGCTTAGAAGAAATGAGAAGCACTGCAGAGGTCTGTGATGCCACTCTCCCTTTTTTGCACACTCTCCTCTTCATCTTTTATACACAAGTTTGCAAAATATGCAGCAAAAAAATGGCGTTGAAAAATCCTGCAAATGCATTCACAGAAACCCTGCATGTTGTCGCAGTCTACTCGCAGATTGTAGGCGTAGTTTTTGTTCCAGTGAATAGATGCTGCACTACAGGCTCTCTCTCTCTTTCTGTCTCACACACACCCCATATGTGTCTTTAATGGTAATGCAAAACAAGGCTCCCCGTGGAGAGAGTCATTGGAGATGCTTAGGCTTCAGTTGTCAGGGAGCTGGAGAACCATAGGAGGAACTGAACACGCACACACGCACACCAACTGGAAGTCATTTCCACACTGTTGTCGGTTTGGTTTATGTAATCCCCCAATACCCAGAACAGCTCAGGAGCTGTAGCTGTTGGCGGCATACTCTAGATGACACACTTTCACTTTCAGGAGGGACTGAAGACAGAGTACAAAACATGTGAGGCCTAGATACAGAGATACAATTACATTTCTTATGCACCGGGTCTGATTGACGCCTGATTAGTGTGGATCGTTCGGCGAATTGAGCCTTCCATCAGTCATCAAATCAGCAACAATTAACTGTTCTTGAGCAGTTATGTCGAAACAATACTGCTGCTGTCTTTGCTGGATGACATGTTCTTCCATTTGGCGGATTTAAATAGAACCCAGTTTTTTTTTATTTTCGGTGAGCAAGATAGAGCTTAAAAAATCTGCTTCAGCACTGCAGGGAGACACAATTGTGGGGGGGAAAAAAAACATGCCGCATATGATGAATATTACTGTGCACTTAATAAAAAGTCAAGCTAAGAGCATCAAAAACATCACTTTGTTCTTACTGAACCACAAATGGCATTTAAAAAAATTTTTTTTATGAAACTTTAACTTAAGAAGTAGCAACTAAGTGCTAAGCGGAATCAAAATTGTGCATAGTTTGAAGTAGATTTATGAATACAAATATGAAAAATATGCTGTGCATTTTATTCAAACTGCTTACCCTGAGGTAAATGTAATCTATAAATGATCACTTGTTAGATTTCTGTGTAATTTTGCGTTAATTCATCTCAGTAAAAATCCAGCTGTCCTGTGGAAGAAAACAGAACAAACAGCATCATAAAGGCCAAGAAAGACAAAGCAGACAGCTTGGAGATGAAGAGTTGAAAAGCTGGGTTAAATTCTGAAGAGGCCCGCAGTGATTCTAGTGGAGCCACAACGTTCCACAGTTCAGATGTGAGAATCTGTTAATAAGTTTTTTTTTATGTACACTTTGGCCGTTTAGTGTTTAAAGATGCATCTATATGGATGGTTGATGGTTGATTGATGCTTGGTTGTCTATGTTATAGTGAATTGACTTTTGCAAGAATGACTACATTGGAACGGTTTAGATCAAAGCATTTCAGAAAAGCCCTCTCAAGGTTTCCCAAATAAAACGTTTGTGGCAAAACTTGCAAAGCCACAGATTTATTTTACTAAGGGGCAAAAATTCCAGTTTCTACTTGTACTTAATACCTGTACCCATTTAGCAGAAAAGGGAGTCTTGATTCAGAGGGCTAAGTACATATCTGCCACATTTTAATTTGAGAAAAATTGTGAAAACGATATACTGCTTTCTTTCTCTTTACAAAAACGCACTAGTCTCATAAAAAAATTCCCACTGAAATACATTAAAGTCACCAGAAAAAAACAGTCTTATTGGATTGCTCTGAACATCCTTTTTTTTCCCCAAGTCTGAAACAGCCAATATTTGAGCACTGTTGAAATGGGAACAAAAGATATTTATCTAAACACTTAAGGGGCCATTCTCAGAGACATGAGCTGAAAGCCCTCTTCAGCTTGTAGGATCAAGCTCATCTAATCCATGTCTGCAAAAACAGCCAAAACAGAACCAAAGGAGGGTGAACTGTTCCGCTTTTGCCTCCAGTCCTCCCCTCTGTTTTTCCAGTTGAGTTAGATCCCACCAGGAGCCTTAGCCGAGCAGAATTTATTATTTTTTTTTCTACATTCAGTGGAGCAATAATCTGAAAGCAAAAGTCCAACCAGCAGACCTAATGCCACCCTCAGTCTGACATGTGAATTGTAAAAACAATTCACATATTTTTACAAACAATTAGTAATGCTGACTTTAACACTAGCATTACTAGGGATTTTGACCTCCTCTGGGCTCCAATGGTAGAAATGTCAAATGACTCTTCTCTGGTAATTCTAGTGTTAATCAGGAAAAGTATTGGTTAAGAACCTCTCGTAATTTTTCCATTTAATCTCACAGTTGGAGTAAAGATGCAAATTAGCAGACTTCTGATTTCTAACTGACATCATTGGATAAATCCATGTTCATGAGTCAGCTGCCACTTACAGCACAGATGATTTTTTTTTTTTTTTGCCCAGGCGCTCCAATGCACAATGATGAACAGGAGGTGTTATTTCATGCAAAGATCTATTGCTGATTATTTAACTGTTTGTTTTTTTTATCCACAAGGCCTGAATGCCTCTCCAGAAGCAACGATTAGTTTGTCCATGAGTTAATTTCCAAAGGTATTCAACTATGCTTTGAAAAATGAGCCAATTTCTGTGTAATATGCCTTCTTGTGATCAATTGCAGATGTCTTAATCAATGATTATTGAAGATTTTAATGAGTTTTCTTCAGATTGTGCCTGCTCAAACTCAAAGTTTGACATTCCTACAGTTGTTTTGCAAATAATTAGTTAAAAGATTACAGCACTTACAATTTTGGGTTCGTGTTGTAAGGCTTTATTTAATCACCTTAAATCTAAAGGAATTTATTATCTCATTGGTAAAATTCCACAAAATGTTATATCACTGACTGTTTTTTGAATACATTATGGGATATTTTGGATGCATATGAAATAAACAGAACACTCCTTCTCTGTACATTAGTTTGTATTTTGCTCCAAGCTTCTACACAACACTACAGCTTTTTGTGGCAGGTTTTGTAAAGCTCCATGGCACAATGCAGATCTTGTGCGATAATTATGGCGACACTGTGGAATGCAGATGGATTTAATTAGAAGGAGCATTTCCATGGTGAGAAAGGAGAGCAGTCACAGCACATGTTACACTTGTCCGCTCCAAAAAAAAATAAAATAAAATAAAAAAATGGAGCCTGTCACTCTTTTTCTTTTCTCACGTGGCTCGACAGAGTCTGGAAATGTGAGTACGTGTTGTTTGTACTATAGCTGACAGCTGATATAAGTAGAAATCGAGACCGCAACCTGGATGAAGGTCTTAAATATTAAAATTTCACATGCTGATGTTTGTCTGCCACGTTTGCTCCACGTCGGACTCTCTCCCTGCTAACGTTGAAGCCTGTCACGCAAGACTTAGTTGGCTGAAATTATGTTTCTTTGCCATAAAGAGCACAGAGTCATGTCAGTTCACACCCTGGCAGACTGTGATATTTCACAGCCTCCTCCAGAGTAGGCTACACTGACAGAATAGCACTTAAATGTGTTCCTATGCGATAAAATGCTTCCACAGGCGATTAACCATTCCAGCCCATTCTCATTCATTTTACTTCATCAGATTACTTGATTGCTTGCTAAATGGACTGCCTCTCCCTTCCAGGGAAAGATAACTGTATGCAATTCTCTTAGAGCAAAAGTGAGTGTTTTCTTTTTTCTTACATGTGGTGTATTGATCACAATTTGATCTGTCAAGTTTACTACACACTAGAATTTTTTCTCCAACAGCTGTGATGTCCTACAGTCAACAACATGATAAAGACTTGTTTTTAGGGTTCCAGGTCATGAAAACCATGACTCAGAGGGTACACATAATATATATACATATTTACAGCTTTTCCTTTGCTTTGGGAGTGATTTGGTTTATTACTCACGATAACAATATGTACATTCCCACTTCCAAAGTTGAGAAATGTATTTAAAAAGCATGAAAGAAAAGCCAAAAAGTTGCCAAAGCATTGTGATCTTACTTCCAGAGCACCAAACTCGGGCATCAGTGCATAACACAGTGTCCACCCAAGATGAAAGCAAGGGCAGCAAAGTCTCCAGCAGTTCCTGTGTGAATTCATAAGGCAAAGATTAGTTTTGTTTTTGAGTGGATAAGTTTAAGATGAACATAAGACTTTCATCCTTCCCAGTGACAGCCATAGTGGTAAATGATCACTTATTGCACAAATTGTAATTGGAAAAAACCCCCAAAAAACATTGAGGTAGATGTCTAGATGCACAGAGGAAAGCAACCACCTTCCTGTGACTAGGAGAAGTTACATTATGAACAATTTGAGGTCATTGTGTAAAATGTTGTAGCAGTGAAAGGAAGCAGCTGAAAGTCAAAATTTTTGAAACAGTCTTTGTTTTACTCATGAAGATTTAATGATGCTACAATAATTGATCCATCAGCACATGTTTCCTAGTACGCCATTTGTCATATTGTGTAAATTATTATTTTTTTTCACATAGCATATAATGCCCTAAAATATTTCTACGAGTTAGTATTACTCAATTAATAGAGGGCGAGGAAATTAAAACATTAACAAACAATTTGGGTGCTCACTTGGCTCAGACACTGAGAAAAATTAATCACAGCAACGGCTAATTATCACTGGTTAACAGGGAGAAGGAACATACTGGGCAATTTTATTATTTAATACAGGACAATCAGCAATGAACATACACAGATGTTTGTACAAAACATAAGTGAAAACCCATGGTAAAAGAAAACATTTTTCTGCCTCTTGACTCTGCTGGAACTGTCTGGGTTTTGAATAGACAGGATACATTTGGTGGGTGAGAAGAAATGTGCCCTCCTCACCTATTTACTTTCACAAATCCCATCCAATTTTCTTGCATAAAGGATCTTTGGGAACAGTAAAAGGCATCCTTTGTTGGCATTGCAAATAAGTGGCAAATCATTTGTTTGGCATGTTCTCAGCAGAAATTTATTTTTTGACAAGAAAATAATCCACTCTTTATAAAGTCACTGCCTAGAGTGACTTTAAAGTACCTCATTTGAAGTGCCTCTAAAAGTCACATTGGGTTAGAAAAGTTCTTTAAGTTTATCTGATTTAAAAAAAACTGTAGAAAGACCAGTTGTTTCTGAAAAATGCCACATTTCCTTCCTTTGTAATTTTTCATGTTTTCATATTTCTCAGATGGCAAGCAAGCAGATTCAGTCAGACACTAACGGTATTCAATTGCAAGCTCTCTAATTAACATGTTGCACATCCATAAAGCCAGAAATAATAGAAAAAAGGAAAAAAAGAAAACAGCTAGTGGGAGTTTTTGCAGGTCCACTTTATTATGAGCTTCAAAGATTCTGGCGAGCAGATTAATTTTAATTGATGGAGCGGGGCCAGCCGTTTCCAGCTGCTTCCAGTAGCTGTGATAATTACTTACCAGTCAGATCGAAGTGAAATATCAAACTAATTACAGTGGATGTGGTTTGTTTGCTCACTAATAACTAAATGCAAATTGCGAACAGAAGAACAATTTAAGATGATGGACGATCAATAGACAAAGACAGACAATCCCTTTTAAAATAATTGAGGCTCCATTAGATATTGACAAAATTTATTGTTTTGAAGATAAGAAAAATCACAGGAATTTCAAAAATCTCATTATTGTTCTTATTCCATGTTATCTCTGATTTTTTTTTTTTTTTTTTTTTTTTATCTAGAGCTTCTACCGGCTTCTTTATATGCTCTCACATGAACTTATAACAAATAAACCAAGTATTGAATTATCACATCATATAATACCTTAAAAATAATTTGGAGAATGTTTCAAGTAGATAATCTCTTCAAATGTTTTTGCGAGTTGCTTATATTTTTCTCTTTAAATATCTCAACAAGAAACATTGTCAGGAAAGGTTTTCAATTGTAAAATTTGTCCTAGAATAAAATTAACAGCAAACACATGACACTGAAATAAACACACACCTGGAGAAGCCTTTAGTAAAAATGAATAAATAAAAGCATGCACACTTACATTTAGTAAAACTTCGAAATACTTCAAAATAAAAGGCCTTTATTACCAAAAATGATTTTTGTCTAAGTTGCTCAGAAAGCAGAACTAGACATTATCCCAGAGTGTCTTTGGTTTGAGTGGTGAACTGCTGGTTTCAATAATCTCCTTTAACTGCTCTCCATGTCCTCCGTTGAGGAGGAAGAGTCTGAGAACTTGGAGTTTGTTGCTGTGGCAGACAAGTCGCTGAGCTGAATCTGCAAGCTCTCCAGTGGCATCGCGTCTGAGATGGACAAGATTTGCACTGAAATGCAAAGATCTATGCACATTGAGATGGGATGTCATGTCTGACACACCTTTCAATGTTGCATCGGGCAGCGTGGCAGACCAGAGTGTTGGCCCAAATGACCAACAAGGGGTAAAGAAGTGTGTGTTCCAACTATTAAGGATGACACATCTTACTTTCCTTCGATAGGTTCATTATAGTATTGGAAAGTAGCAACGTTTGATGGAACGTTCCATCATGACAATGTACACGTATTTTGTCGAGGGATGACCAATTTTTCTGAGGCATTTTGTGTGGGTTTCAGTGGGAGTTTTTGATATGCTGCTCTCATCCTGCAGAAGTTAAGACTCCCACCACCGTGTTTCATGATTATGGTGTTTTTAGAGTGATGTGCAGAGTTACTTTTACACCACACAGAGATCAATTTGTTTGCTTTGTTCAGGGATGAAAACTAAAATGACCCCAAGAACAAATGCTCTCTATATTTTTGACATTTCTCATTTTGAAACAACCGGCCTTTCATGAGGTGTTAAAACTTTTGAAAGGAACTGTGAATGTTCCAACATGGAGCAACGGTTTAAAGGTCTCAGAACTCATGCAACGTTGCAGCAACATTCCTTGGATGCTGAAAAAGGCAAGTGCGATCTCACTGCATGACAACAGCTCCTCATTCTTATCCCCGGGAGATTAAATAAGTCCAACACCTTAATATGTTCTTGATTTGCAGTGTTAAAGACACTGACATTGCTTTTCACAGTGTACGATTAAATTAGATTTTGCCCTCTCTTGAGGGCTTTTTTTCCACTTAGGGGAGTTACTGATGTGGTTCAAATGAACAGATCCCTTGCTGCCTGAGTGTAGTCATGTGTGAATCGAACGTCTCATCACTTTGCAGAGTCTATGTCGGGTGTTTAAGCTAATTGTGATGGTCTTCCACAGAATATGCTAAGTGGTTGGTGGGTTCTTTCATACCAACTCAAAATAAAATGTAAAATAAATAACCTATTGTACTTTTCAAAAATTGTTTAGAGTTCTAAGTTTTGAACTTCATACAGAGTTCATTCCAAACCTACCAAAACAATGACCATCCATCTGATGGCAGGGCTGGAGAAGCAGTAGGCGCCTTTAAATCAATTGGCAGAATCTGTTGAGAAGCAAATATTGGCCTTCATAGAAGCTCCATCACAGGTTCTGACAGCTCCATACATTATAATAGATGATTGTGTTAGAGTGACCCAGTCAAAGTCCAGGCATAAATCTAACTGGAAAAAAATGATGTTCACAGACACTCATCATTCAGTCTCCTTGAGCTTGAGCCATTTTGCAAAGAGGAATGGCTAAAAATGTAAGGTTCTTAATGTGCAAAAGCGGTAGAGACATACTCTGAAAAAGTTGGAGCTGTAATTGCAGGTAAAGGTATTTCCACAAAATATTGACATTTTTCAAACTTAAGAAAAAAAAACATTAAAAGAAGATAGAAAATATTTCCCCCATCGGACAACTTGTAATGGTTTATCATACAAAAATCCATCAAAATGCATGGATGTTTTTTGTTTGCAACATGGCAAAAAAAATGCTAAGTTACTCAAAAAGTATGAATATTTTTTCCAAGGCAATGTATGTTTCAGTTAAGGACAGCAGTTATGTGAATTTGAGTCAAAACACTTTCAGTTTCTGCAACTGTTTTCCCCTTCTGTTTGACGGAGAGGCACTGAATAGGTGAGCAGCAATGGAGAAAAAAAAGTTGCAGGAAGCATTCAAACTCAAAGCTGAAGCATCTTGAAACTGGGTGATGTTCTTTTAAGAGAGAAGCAGCACTTAGAGTTCTTCAGCAGTCACAAAGTCTGGTAGAGAAAAAAAAAATAAAATGCTCCCTGCCTCTGCATAATTCAGCACTGATGTGATGATGATGTGCTTGGTCAGACAGACAACCAACTTCCCTCGCAGAGGAGATTTAACTTAGATTGATGCAGCACACACACATAGTGTTAATCATCTAAATCATTGAGCTGTTGCCTTATTCAGCCTTGATAAAACATATTCATCAGGGGGGATGTCTCTCAATGTGGTTTCACTTCCTCCCAGGGTGTATTCCATCAAAGTTCTGCTTTCTCTTTTTTCGTCAGGAGAGGCCCTGACTAACATTTGAAGACATTGCTCCCTGCTACTTTTAATCATCTCGGTGCGCTTCCCGAATAGAAGGAGGTGGTTTTAAATTGCTTGACATTCTCAGCATTGGTTCTAAATTCTAAGAACCTCAATACAAACAGTAAATTATGTTAGCACAACATTGTTAGCCAATGATTTATACGATGCTTTCCGCCACTTTTCCCACTTTGTAATGATAAAGAATGCTCCGTCTTAGACGTATGGTGCCAGACTGGTTAGGCAGTTCCATTGAATGCCGGAGCAGAGGGATGTTCCGGCAGTGAGCCAAGTCACTGACCTTTCCAGCGTGACGATCGATAAGGCTCAGCATCGCAGGGCTCCGGAAATCTCTCAGCGGAGAGTGAAGGAGCTGAGGAGTCACACTGTCAGATCAGGGCTAATTGCTTGTGGTTTCCAACCTCAGGAACCCCTGCTTGGGCGGATCTGTGTAGTGGGAGTCGGCCCCCATGGCTCCTGGGCGTGGAGTGCCAAAACCCAAATAACCAGGGCGTTGGAGGGGGGGACTGTGGGTCAAGTTGCTGTGGTTCTAAAAGGTCACAGGAGGTGGCAATTGTTCAAGCTTTATGTGTAAAACTGAAAAGTTGGTAGAAAATATGTGCAGTATCATATGCGTTTCATATATTTGCCATGTTAATTGAACATATTTGTGTTATACAAACCAAAAACTCAAGCCAGATATAGTGCTTTGCAATATAGTTGAACTTTACCATGATGCAATGTTGGTCTATCACATAAGATCCCAATAAAAAATACTTTCAATCTATTAACACAAAAAAATCTGAAAAGGTTTGAGGGGTAAGATGACTTTTTACACATTTTACATGCTAATCTCTTTCTGACATAAGCTTATGTCAAAAAGGGTATTTGCCACAAAAAATGAATTCCTTTTGCCGTTGGACACAAAACCACAGGTTCTCCCACAACTCCATATAAATGCTCACTTCATTGCCACACAGTGACAGGCGAGCAGAACTTAGAGGGTAGTATTATAAAAAATGGTGCATGTAGGACCGTGCTCATTGACTCTGCTTACCGGTAATAAGCCTGCAGACGTGTGGAGGAGTGGCACTGAGAAAGGCCACCTCCTCTGACTGCCTAACTCTGCTTTCATAGCTCTGCTTTCATCAAGCTCAAGTGCCACAGCTATTAGACCTTTGTGAAATGTTGAATGGTAGAGAGGGTGGGTTAATGTACCAGCACGGTTGGCTAGGTTACTCCCAAACAGCTTTTTTCCACAGCGGATCTTTGATTAATGGCTGAAAATGATCATTAGCCTGAAAGCATTTCGATTTCTTGTATATACATGCATAAATAAAAAGACCTGTTTTATTTTATATCCAAGTTGTGGGTCATCTATAAATCTCTTAAAGGTGAAGAGACAGATAAGTGATGGATTAGGGCAATTCTAAACCAAATAGCACAAAGAACATGGAATTTAGCTTTATTACCTTTGAAAAACGGTTAATCTTTGGGTAATATGTTGGAAAATTAATAGGTGCAATCCACAGCTTCTATTATAGATAAGCATCAAAAATTTACATGCTTCCCTTATCACTCACTTTAGTTGGTTTTGCACCAGGTTTTATGAATTCGAGAGGCTCGCCTATGGACTGAGAGCATAGTACATTGCGCAATTTTGCCACATGTGTGAAACACACCAAAATCTGCAATTTAAGCCATTTGAGCATAATATCTACTGAGAGAAAACAGACGGAGGCAGACTCTGAAGAGGAGCTGGTGAGTGAGTGGCAGGTAGCCTGGCCCCAGGGACTTCTAATGAAGAGTCTTCCTGCCTCTTCATCGATCCGGCCCGATCTGATTCTCGATTGACTGGAAGATGCCACACGAGCAGAGGACAGAAACCCTATGCGAATTGCGCGGGGCTGCATTGTTTGTCTTGAAAGAGGAAACCTGAATGAGCGTAGATTGTGACTAAACGTGGTGGCAGAAAGCACTTGTAAGCATAAGTACACATGCAGACAAGATGTGTCTCCTTAAGTGGCTGCACTTATGAGTCACTTGTCTGCAGTGATGAATCTCTTTCTTGTGTTCACTTTAGCAGTCACACTGTGTGACCGCATTGTCTAACAACTGTCCAACAAAATCCACTCTTGCCAACAAAGAGATGTTCTCAGCGATTCGGAAGACACAATATTGTTTGAACCTCTTTCCTCAACCCATTTTTACAAATTACAACTTAAATAGCTTTAATATTTTAGAATATTTATTCTATATCTGGCTTTTAGTTTGATAATGTGCACCATTCCATCACCCTAGCCACCACTTCTAGCCCAGCACAGACCAAGAAAATAAAAAATCTTTTATTAAGATGTTCTCTTTAAAGCAAAGGTACAAGCAAACTATGTAGTTGCAAAGAACCAAGAAGGGTTCTCACACAACAATATACTTCTTTTACAGAAGTCAGGTGGCAAGCAAATGTATTTCCTTTTTAAAAAAAAGTGATTTCAGTGGTAATTGTATGAAAAAAAACAGATTTAAAATGTGTTTCTGTCAGGATTGTCAGTCTTTAAATACTGTGTTCTGTATGTAGTAAATTGAGAGACAATATTTTTGAAATCCTCTGGGGTTTTTTATACTCAACCTTTCTAACATGTACAATCACCTAAAGAACGAAAATACGGACAAACTGCCTGAGCGTATGTCCATATTATTGTTTTCTTTTAGTTTTTTCAGACTGCTGTTTTTTTAAAGAGCAATTTCCATCGTCTTTAAGATAAACTTTGGCTGTTGTGAAGCCTTGTTCCAACTGCTTAAAACATTATTTTTGCTGCTCATCTCAACATGGGGGCATGTTGAGATGAGCAGTTAGTTTCTTGTAGTTATTATCTGAATGAAAAAGATTCACCACAAGTCAGCAAGTTACGTGTACATCATGTCGCACCCATTTTGAAATGTGGTTAAGAGAAACAATCCTTGCATCAGTTCATAGTAAAACCTGTGGAATTATAGTCAGGGATGATTAATTTAAAAATATGAGATACTCTGTCCAAATTCCAAAAAGAAATTATTGCAAATTATGAAAATGCATTTAGCTAATCTTTATCAATAAAAGTGGAGTGTTCTGCTTGTTAGAGATAAGGGTCACTAGTGATGGTTCTGAATGTATTTATTTTGAAATGATTAAAATTATTTCATTTTTCCATGTTTGTGTTCATGGCCTTTACTGAATACTTGATTTGCCACACTTTCTCATTAAAATACTTTTTTTTTTAATATTTACTCTGTCAGCACTGAGTTAGGTTGTAATTATCTTAAACTAAATTGTACCAAAATGAATCAGACTTTAATTATATTATTTAAATTAGAAACACGCAATTTCAGGCCAAGCTGCAACCTGGTCTTTTATAGTTGACAGTTGCTTTTCCTCTACTAAGAAAAGTGGAATCCCCATAATTATGATTAATGTCTCCATAACATAGGTGGAATATCCATGCTCACAATGACAACACTCACACACCCAACCCTCCTCCATCACAGATGCTCCTTCAAGCTCATTATTTGTGACACTGACTGCGCTCGGGCTTGTTGTGTTGGTCGGGTAATGCATCTTAAGCCCAGCTATCAAATATGAATGAAGCGCTGACTTCCTCATCTATCTTTCATTGCTTTCATTTGTTAAGCTATTTGCCTCCGAAAATATTTTTGGATGTTCCCCGCTGTTGTGAATAATGCGCTCAAACAGCGGTTGGTCCATTATGAAACCGAACGCACTGTTCTTGATTATGTGCGTTATTTACAGAGGGTGCTGGGTGAAACTATCGGCGTGAACTGGGCTTTTCATCCCTAATTGAGATCACAAATTTTACAGTTTGAACTGCGTCAGGCTTTTATAATATGGAGGGAAATTTACTTGTGTTACAGAGAGCATGAAGTTACAATATATTTTAGAAACAAAATATTAATGTGCTTTTCAGTGAATACTATTACTGTGTAAATAGGCATATAAATGCAATATTGCACATCAATATAATATGGTGGTTCTCTCCCCATGCATGCATGGACTCTCTCTGGCTTCCACCCACAATCCAAAAAGATGACATGTCATGATCTTTAAAAATTGTCCTTAGATCAGTAAAGTTTTTTGTGTACATGATTTTTTTTTCTGTCCTATGTGTCTCTATGTCACCTTGCGACCTGCTCAGGGTGAACCCCACCCCCGGCCCAGTGACCACTGGAGATGGGCACCAGCTCCCCAGTGATCCCACAAAGATAAGCATGTATAGAAAATAAACAACCCAGCTGTCTAATTGAAATGGGCAGGAGAATAAGGACTAATTGGAGATGAAAAGTCAAAAATTCAACATTTATTGCATCTGGAATACATTAAGCTATTCAAGATTTGAGAAGATGCAGACAGAACACTGAAAATTAAGCAGTATTTATACATAGACTCTATAATTAACTCTTCAGTTCACATTTTGAAGTCAGTTAGATGAAGCCATTTATAAGCAGAGAATGATCAAAATGCCTGTGTAGGTTGGGCATCATGTGTCAGTGCTATCCTCCAACTCCTCTTCTTTCACCATGTTGGCTCAATTTCGTGCCGCACCGTTCACCTCACACATATATTTATAAATCACCCATTTGCTTTTACGGTCGTTACAGGGCACACATCTTTGTCCCAGTGGACATAAAGTGGGTTCTGTATAATTAATGCAAGTGGGGAGAGATGAGGTGGGAGGTCTTGATAATCTGCAACCCATCAGTTCTTTCTCCGAGCATTTAGAATGTGGGGGGGAGGATACGTATACATGCATTAGAGCATGGCATTAACTTTACCCAGAGAAAGACCTGGGGAGTCTTTGCAAATTTTGTTTAAATTGCTCTTCAACTCTGTTTATTCCATAAGTTTCTAAAAAGCATCTGTTTGTTTTTCTTGAACTGTTTTAATAATTCTTGCTTCTCATATTAAAACAAGAGATTACCTTCCACAGGGCAGATGTGAAAGGTGGCATCTGCCGTGTGCATGCCTGTGAGCATGTCGGTGTAAGTCAGTATGCTGGTGCTTGTTTTCATGTGAATGTGTTTTTTTCATACCCACTAATTAGAGTGACAGTTTTTATTAATAGTTTGGGAGGGCTAATGTGCAATAGCGTGACTCCAGCTTTCTTACCAGCTCGTTCAATGACTCTCTTGCCACCTCAGGCCCTAATTATCGAGCTGAAGATTTGACATAGACCACTAAAACAGACTCAGATTGTGGACTAAAACCGAAGGTCATACTGCAATCAGCAATGTCAAAAAAAACCCCCAAAAATAACTACAGAGTCCAGATTACAAAACACAATTAATCATTATTTATTTGGTAAATTAAACAAAGAGTAATTACAAGTAATTGGGTTTTTTCTTAGATTTTTAGAAGTTTTTAAATTTCAACTCTTAAATTATGCAATAAAACCTATTTTACTAGTAAATACCATCGTGTCACGGAAAAGTATCTTTGTGGGAAAATATCTCTGAAACTATCAGCTCGACAATCCCTTCTTCGCATTCACTCAGGTTTAATCCCATTAACCTGCAGGCAAGTGGAACTGCTATTAAAAAGATCAGCCTCGTTGGGGAGCAGCACTGCTGCAGCTGACGTTTGAAACATTCATTGTAAGTGTGATTATGTAAGTCACAGTTCTTGCTATTACTAGGACTTGACAGTAATCAAAATAGCGTCCTCCCACAGCACAGCCGCAGCCGGAGCTCTTTTGAAGGCAGTGCCCTACTTTGTACCGTCTCCTCTCGTGATTTAATTTCAGAATGAAACAAGGAAAAAGCTATGATAACCTCTTCTGGCCAGACCAAATATGGCATGACCATTCAGGATTATCTCTTCAGAGGTCAGACAAGAGGATAACTTTTAAATCAAAACCCAGTAAAGATTTATTTTTTTCTTTTCCCATTGCAACTCAGACGTTCTTAATGCATTGAGCAGTTCTGAGTGTCAAGTAGTTTTCATCCTAAGTCTGCCCCTGAAATATTTTATTTAATTTGCTCTGGGACAGTTTTCAAGTCAAATGTATAGCAGTTATTGCTGAAGTTATTGAAATTGCTCTGCTTTTGATTGATACACAACTGTTGTAAATTATGTGAAACAATTTAAATACATTTGATTGAATAAGTACTAGGTATTATAACATCACTGTAAGCTTGAGAACATCTCTGTTGTTTTGCAAGGAATGAATTTGGACGAGTAAATTCTCCTCTCAGAAGTCCATTCTTACAAAATATACTTTGAATATTCTCGTTATAATCTTACTTATCTATCTAGCAATTCTGTACTGCACAAGGATAAATAACTATAGCATCCAATTTCTAAGATTTGATTGTGTATCTAGCTACAAACTGATGTTGACCAATTTTAAAGCTTTTTCTGAATTTTTTTTTTCACCCACATAATGCTACTAATAGTCTGAGCTTGAGTTCTTTATAGGGATATTAAAACTGTGCAAACCCATCTTTTGTAAAATACTATAAAACTCGTTTAATTGTGGAAACCAATTATAGAGGCTAATAATGTAATACCTGGAAATAATGTAGTTCTGGTCAAAATAAATGTTATGAAACTGAAAATAATAAAATAAGAACACTATGCACTGTACATAAACTAAACTCTATTCATTAAAATATTTTTTTGGAGTTTTTGTGCATGTTGTGCATCAAAAATAAGTAAAATGAATGTCTTAGTCATCATTCATGCAACTGAGGTAGACAATGGAGCACTCAGTCCACTTGATTGTGGTTGTAAAGTAAATAATTGAACTGATATTAATACATTAATAATATAATATTATTTAAATGTTCATATAATTGAATGTATTACAATTTAGTTCTTTTTTTTTAGTTACATTTTCAAATGATTTTTTTTTTTGTAACTGTAACAGGGAGACAATAAAGGCAATTTATTGCAAAATTGGCAAAATGTTATTTTGTTGTTGCTTATATGACCTAACTAGGGTGACCAGACGTCCTCTTTTTCCCGGACATGTCCTACTTTTCAGACCTAAAAAAATGTCCGGGGGGAATTTCAAAATCGTCCGGGATTTTGGTCAACTGCCTCAAAACACATTATATAGCTTATAGTGCATTGTGATTACATTGCCACTCCGTTCCACTACTCCATTCCAGGTTTCTTTGTATGGCAAAGAAATCGGTAGCACATGTGTGTCCGCCGATTCGACCCCCCCGCCAACAAAAAAAGAAGTGTCCTCCTTTTCAGAAACCCAAATCTGGTCACCCTAGACCTAACTGACTGAATCAGATAATGTTAACAGAAGGTGGACCTTAACGCTGAATAAATCTATTCCCAAAACCTTACTTTAATTTGTAATGGGACCAAACCCCAATAAGCCTTTTAAGCATTTTAACTGACAAACATTGTGACAGGAGCATTTTGTATTTTACAACATGAGTCACTTCAGCCAGCTAACGACGCACCTGGTGCTCTGAATCAGGTGTTCCGGTTAATCATGTTATTAATTCCACCTGTGTTCATTGTATTACATCACAGAGAATACATCTGCTTTGAAGAGTATTACGCCATTAGCGGTTTTTCTTCTCATGCTAACCTGATGAAAACCGTTTTAGAGACGTATTTGAATAAAGTACATATTGGTTTACGTTTTTAATATCTTTTTTTAAAACTTGTTGGGTTGGATTTTCAGCTACCCTATTTTTACTTCGATTTTATTTGCAGTACTGTTACATCCCTTGACCAATGCATTAAGCAGAAAAATAAATCTTTCCTCACTTACAGTTACATATTAGTCAAAATCAGGATTTATTTTTCTCGCTGATACTGATCTGATATAGTTGAGAAGTGACGTCATGCAGGCTCCGCCCCCAAGCGGAAGTAGAGCAAACGTCCGACAAACCAACGGTGTAGTAATGCCAGAGGTCGAGGAGCTCAATGTTTCACTTCACGTTTCTTTGCTAACCGTCAAGAAAAGTCAAGAAAAAATCAGGTCTGCAAGGATATTTGCGGGAAACAACAGAGAAATCTACATTCAAGCTGAAGTCTTTTGCAGCCAGAGGAAAAATGAGGACCACCAAGTGTGAAAGCTGTGTTGGATGTACTTTGCACTTACAAAATGGTTGAGCAATGACTTAAAATACCAGCTTGTGAAAATATGCCTTCTGGAAAATGCTTAAAAATAAACATTAGCATAAAAAAGTGCTTGAGTGTAAAATCCGCAGTTACTAAATATTTGACTATCAATAAGTCTAGTTATGACCAAATATGGGATGTTTACTAGCAGTTACCTTTGTGCAGAACATGTGGTTGTTGCCTGTGATCATAGTTCCATTCATTCATGTAACAACATGAAGAAATGAGAACATGAACTGTTACATTCACGTTCAACTGGACATGAATGTAACAATTTACGTTGCTACACTTAACAAAAGATGTTAAAAAGTGTTTTCTCCCTCAGTAGAAGGCATACTAATGTTCAAAGAAATCAGATTTTTATAATATTTGGAGCCCAATAGACAGGAGAGGGGATGTTTGAAATCAGTACAATTTCTTTTAAACATTTTTTTTAAGTGTTATTGAATTTTCAATTCTCAGCATCCCATCCAAATGCTGTTCTGTGTCCCAATGGATACATTTATTCTTCACAGTAGTTTTATGTTTCCTGACCTCATAAAAAATGCATTCTTCACCGTTTTGTGGAACACGCTCAGATGAGGAATCTGTCTTCAGCTCCTTGGTATGCATGGAATCTGCAGGACTGTGACTCCAGATTCACAAACCAATTATTTAAATCACCTCTACAGTAACTGGCAGGGTAAGCGTGTCGAGAACAAGGGATAGAAGCATCGTAGGGATCCATAATAAAATGTTCCCTGCCATGTTGTGGGTTTATTTGTCAGGGCCTTTCCAAGATAGTCTGTTGTCTTTGAGGTGATCAGTCATGTGTGGAGTGACTGAGCCAAGGTGCTGATCTGGGATGAATAAAAATGTACTCCAACCTTTACTTCTAAGAGCACTATCCAGGTCCTATGATGCCAAATTAAACTAAGTCCCGGTTATTTATGAGCAGAACTCAACATTGTGTTCCCGAGCTGCTAAATAGTGAATTAGTCACATGGATGGATTAATTGAGTAACCTTTCCTCCCTTTCCTCCACTCCCAATCTCAGAATTATTAATCAAAACTGTGAAGCTGTGCTATAAGGAACATAGTTACTGAACGAGTTTCTATGAAAGTGGCATTAAGATGATTAATTATCTGTCAGGGCCTTCATCTGCTCATTCTGTAAACAGCTCACTGAAAATGTACATGGATTTTCCTTTGATGAGCACAAACTATCTGCGCTATGAAATATGAAAAATCATTTTTCATTTGTCTTCTTCTGAATGGCCTGCATTGAAAATTCACAGTGTGTCTTGAGGAGTGTTGTTAGTGTTTCAGGAAGGGAATGTTGTCAGCTTTTCCCAATACTTTCTGTAAGGGATCAGTAGCATCGAGCCATCTATGTGCAATATGTATTCATACGCTCTGAGCTACTGTTTACACTTTCCACAGATTTAATCACAAACTACAGTTTTATTTAGAGTTTTGGCAGACTCTGATTTTGCACGGCAGACTAATGCAAAGCAGCAAATGATTGTGAAATAGAATAAACAATATGCTTTTTCTATTTATTTATTTATTTTTATTTTTTTATTTTTTTTACAGAGTAACTCAGAAATCTGAAAACTGTGAGGTACCTTTAGTGAATGAGTGCAACTCCAGCTCTGCAAATTGTTATCAGAAGTCAAGATTTGTTAGGAAACATTAATGAGCAAACAGCATCTTAAAGACCCTAAAATAAGTTGGTATAGACAATGTATTGGTGGATGGGTTGATGGACAGATGGATGGATTGACATATCACAAATCACAGTAAAATCCATTATCTGATCATTGAAAACCTGTAGCACCTTTGCAAATTCACCAAGAGATGACTGTCCACCCAAATTGATAAGCCAAGCACCCCACAGTCATATGCAGCTTTGTTTTGGTCTGTCACACAAAGGCCCTGAAATTTGTGGTTGCCATGTCATAACCAGTTTTCCAAGGTTCTGTAAACATGAATAAGTGTTTTCTATTAACTTCTACAGCCGTCTATACTATGAGGATGACAGACTTTACATCGTCAAGCGCATTCATAGCACCGGCAAGCTGTTGTCTTTAATTGCCACATGCTGTTGTCATGGGTCATAAAAATTTCATCTGATTGCTCAAGTGCCAACATCTGAATAATTATTTCACTGTGCCCTTCATCCTACATGAGTATGTTCTAATTAGTGCTGAGTTATTGCCTTGACACCTAGTTTAGGAAAGAAGCACGAGGACTATGATCGAAATCTTAATAAAGGACTCTTAATCTGACTTGAAATTGACATTTTCAATTTGGAATCCACAATAATCACGACCTAACACATGGTATTTCGATATCAGACAAAATTTTTCGCAATCAGGTTATCGGTTAATCGATCATAGTAATGGATAACTGTAACTTTGTTACTTCAATATTTTCAAAAATTACATTTATTGCTGCTATATGTGATTAATATGACTTATTCAAAGCTGTCTTGGCGTGGGAAAACATGTTCTGAGCAGGGATCGATGCTGTCTTGTGTAAAGCAAACAGATGGGGTGTCAGCTCGACCTACTTCCTCATCTGGACTTCTCAGAGTTGAAAAGAACAACTACAGAAAGGAGATGATTACCCAGCAACATGGTGACTATTGTATGTTTGAAAAGAAGAGCATAATTCATTTTCTGCATTTTAACATTTTCATCCTTATTTTTAAATTCTCTCCAGCCTCAGGGAGCCACAAACACTCTCCTCCCATAATCTTTTGTTAGTGAAAGAGTGGATGAAATAGGAATATAACATAGGCAACCTTTAGCCAGGTCAAGACCTTTTCTGAAGGATTGACTTAATATGAAACAATGTCTTTTAAATCTCAAAATGGAGATGAGTTTTGTTTAAAGAAACATTTAACAAGAGCAGCATCAGAATGTAGCTGTTTGGACTAAAAGTTGCTAGGCCTCATATTTCAAATGTCATATATATATATATATATATATATATATATATATATATATATATATATATATATATATATATATATATATATATATATATATATATTTAAATATTAGAGTTAGCCACATTTCAGTCAAACCAGCATGACTTTTCTCTGCTTTGGGTTAGTGTTAGTTCATTGATGCACTTATTATCCTTTGTCCTGGGGGTTGTTTCTTTAGATTAATGTTTATAATATTGTCTGGGTTTTTTTCTTGGTTAGATCTATGGTCTTCCGTCCATTAGTCCTCTCTGTTCATCTTTCACCCTTCCTCAGGCTGCTTCTCAGCACAGCTGTTACCAATCACCTCGGTCTCCTCTGCCTGCAATCTCCCTCAGCTGTTTCCACTTCACTCCGATTAACTCCTCTGGTTCCTCTATTTCCAGTCCTTCCACAACATATACATAACTCCCTGACTTCATTGTGCTCCACTCACTCCTCTCTTGCGTTTCTCTGTGGAGCTGCTGTTGTTCTCTGCATAGCTTGTTGTGATTATCCAGCACCTTGACTGTTACTCATCCCATTGATGTCCTGTTATCTTGGGTAAAGCTACAAATATTTTTCTTTTTTAAAAGATTGATTATAAAAACTTAGTTTTTCAGCTGCTACTAGTGATGGTGAGATGAAGCCTCATGAGGCATTGTACCACTTGAGCCAAATGGTTCGAGAAAGGGTTCATTTCTTGAGGCTTCATGTGCACACGACACCACCTACTGGCCAGGTGTACAATCACAGCCCGCTGTATCTTAACACATGTGATGCATTGAATTTTTGTCTATTATGGGTCTTGGGAATGACTTCACAAAAGGTGTACATATGTGTACAATAAAATATTGTTTGAACAATAAAATATTGTTTGAATGTATTCTCTGTGTGTAATTATTCCCAAAATAGTAGTGTCATGTGATATGGCATGTTCTGTAATAATGTTTTTCTGTGACTCTAGAAAAATGGCATGAGCTTAATCAGGCAGAGGACAGTGAAAGTGCTTGTGGAACTAGGGAGGGGGTAGTGAATAGGCTAATGCTTGTGTAACTTGGATGATTTCATTCATTTTTATTAAGAAACAACAATTTCTCCACAGTTTTAGGTTTCAAACGATTTCTCTTTTTTGACACTACTTCTCCAGCCTTTGAAAAGACACGCTCACATGGCACAGATAATGCCGGGGTGCATAAGTAAATAAGTGCAAGTTTGTACAGATTGGGGTACAGTGACCGATGATTATAGTATAGTATATAGTAGCTATAGTAATGAAATACCTTGGCTGGGTGAAGCTCCAGTTTCCTCCCTATTCTCATGCAAGGCACGGTAGTGTCTTAGCATGGATGAGGTGTTATTATTGTACCCCAACTCCTTGGTGCACAATAAACACCTCACCTTTACAGAAAATAAGAAACAGTGAAAAATACAGTTCCTCATAAGCAAACCTAATGCATCTGCAAATGTTCAGTTCACCTTACTGGCTCCATCCTACTCCTATCCTGTCTTCGCGCTCCTAAATCTCCTATCTATCTATCTCTCTCCTAAACTCTCCAAACACCAAACTAACTGTCTCAAACTAAATAAACATTATCCAAACTCTGCTATCCAAACTATCAAAACTCTGTCCACTCTCTCAACTGACCATAACTCGCCTACAACAACCCACATTTTGAATGGAGCCTGTGGGGTTTATAAAGCTGTCAAACCGCGCGACAAAATCTGAGCCATTTCCCGAAGCAGTCACGTGGTACAGCCGGGCAGCGAGGCTTCGGACGTCATCGTTTTCGGCTCCTCCCCTAAATGAAGCAAGCCTCGATACGCGCTTTACGGAAACGCCCCCTCCGTTACTCGACACACGCCTCGAAGCCTCGGCTCATCACTAGCTGCTACCCTTTTCCTGGTTCTTGCCTGCATGTTTCTACCATAAAAAACATGGGCATAAAATCTCAATATGACAATTACAGCAATACATTCCATCTACTATTTTGAAAATGAATTATACATTGTGGGTTAATGGAAGTACAAATATATGCTTCTGTCTTTGCGTTTTAAAAGCTTGTTAGAATTTGAGAGTTGACTTTATGAATTTTAGTTGTGCTAAAGCTTGAATGACCTGTGAAATAATTTCTTCTCTTTGAAAAGTATGTGATGGTTCTTTTCTGTGGTGTGTGTGACTGACTTTACAGAGAAAACTTTGTTTGGTTTTGATTGGTTTCAGTTTCACCTCTTGTCAAAATTTCTTGGCTTTTGTGATTTGTATTTGTCTTTTCTTTTTTGTTAAAGTTTAGTTCCTGTTTTACTATATTTTGATACTTTTGTTACCTCCACTGACACTTGGCAGAGTTCGGTCTTGGCAAACTCCTGAAGGACTAAACACAACCTATAATTTTCATAAAAGTTTGGCACTGATTCTGATTGCTGTAAAACATTTGAATAAGTCAGATGTAAATATTTAAAATGTTTTTCTAATGATTTGTCAGAGCATTATTTTGTCTTTTAAGTTGAACACTAAAATATGCTCCAAGCTGTGCAGGAGAGGGAGGTAGGGGGAATTAAGTGGTAAAAGAAGGAAAAACACTTTTGCATATGGCCAGATCTTGGCCTAGTCAAAGCCCAGATATCAAAGTAATTAAAAAAGGTTACTTGAAGTGGGCTGTACATGTGGAAAGAAAACCCACAAACGTAGATGAAATTGAATGACGGGCAAGCTTTCTCCAGACCAATGTTGGACTGGTGCATGGGGCATTTCACTGAAATTATTTCACGTAATAAGGGGAAACGCTACCTTTTTTTCCCCTCAACTAAAAATAATTGTCCTCTTATAATTCTTTTTGTCCCCAGCTAGGTTAAACAATACCCTGAAGTATGAAAAGCTCTCCAAAAAAGTGTATCTGTGTGGGTGTGTGTGTATATGTATATATATATATATAGAGAGAGATTTATTTATTTATTTATTCAGTGCTGCTTGAGAATAGAAATCTGTTTGTAAGTAGCCAGGAAACAAAATGTGCACACTGCCCCAGGGTAAAAGCTAATTTCCACATAGAAACATGGTCAGCAGAGCCGCAGCAACAGAATGGCATGGACAGTTCAGCACCATGGACAGAGCTAATGCCTCTTCATTGCCCAGTTGTTCCAAAACAGAAAAGCATGGTTTAACATTCCGTGTTTCCCAAATAGTGGGGATGGATAGCCATTAGACAAAGTCGGTGTTTCTCAGTTCCAGTTCTCAGGGAGCGCTGCCCTGCACGTTTTAGGTGATTCCCCTCTACCACACAGGTGACTTGAATAAGCAGGTGATTAACAGGATTCTGCAGCACTTGGTGGCTGCAGAGGAGGTCATGCAATCATTTAAATCAGGAGTTCTGGAGCAGAGACTTGCATAAAACATGCAGGACAGTGGTCCAGGTGAAGTTATTACTTCACCGTCTTCTTTGGACAAAAATATCCAAATCCAGTTTTAGTATGCTTTGGGACGTTTTATTGGATGTTTCATCTCTATATACAATTTTGTCACACTTCCGTGATAAATCTTTAAATAGGCTGTTTGAGGTAATATCCCTGGGATATAAAAACAAACCCTTAAGACATACAGTACAGTTATTTTTCTCTAAAAAAGTATGTTAGAAATGAACAAACTTGGTACACTTTTTTCCGCCCCTGGGTAAATATTGTTTAACACATAAAAAAAAAGAACCCGGCAGGTGTTATAGAGCTGCACTGGGAATCAAATCCCAGCTGCCTGTGCACGGGAACAATCCTCATCCCGAGGATCAGCAGTTCTAACGAGGAACTAAAAATATAGCTTATCTCTTTTATGTGACAGCGCGACATGCTCATCACTTTCATTTGAAAAAAACTTATACATTTACCCAGCCCGCTCTGTGGTTTTGGACCTCCGTCTGTCTGATGTAACATAAAAGCACAGTAAATCACCCTTTGGTTGTGAAGCCGTTGAGTCTGCCCCGCAGAAAGCCTATGCAGCCTTTTCCACCCCCCTCCTTCCCTCGTTTCCTCTCCTCCTCCACATTCAGTGCTCCCTCTTGCGCGCACGGTGAGCAGCGGCGGCGGCAGCAGCGCTTCTCTGACGCACTATCGGAGATGAGCATCCCAGTCCCGCAGGCTGTCAGGACAAACTCTCCCGACCTCTCTCTTTTTCGGACTTGTGCAATCAGCCTTTTTAACTTCAGCGCTGTTCCGTGTTTTTTTTATTTTTATTTTTATTATTATTGTATTTTTGTCGCATTACTGTCTTACCTCGATTTCACAGCTTCTGTTTTCCCCCCACACTGACTCCGCGTTTGGCAGTGATGCACAAATTTGACATCTCTTGGCTGGGGATTTACTTCGGAGGAGAGAACTGTCAGCAAGAGTGATTTCCATCTACATCTATGGGCTTGTTTTTCTCCGTGTTTCTCGGGCGACGTTCAGAACATCTTGTGATAAGTGCTTCAGATTTAAGCTCGAGGAGCTGTTTTGAATTACAGAAAATCGTTTAGATGACGGACACGGGGAGGCTGTAAATCTCCCTCCGCAACGCGACTCTGAGCCCTTGGAATATTCTCACGGAGGTGTTGGTACAAAAGCAGAAATATTGTTTCAGTTTGCCTGTACTGCGGGGTGGCTGCTGCGCATGTTCTGCTTTAAATTAGGAATTTTCACTCAGAGGTGGGCATCTGAGCATCCCGAATTTGTGATGCCCGGGCAGTGAGGTCTACGGTGGGATTTCATTCTGGTCACCCCCACCCTCTCCCCTCCCGCCCTGCACGGCAGCATGGCTCCAACCCGGAGGGACTGCAGCGGTTGGGAGATGTTCCTCCCAGCGGGACGCCTGCTCCTCTTCGCTTTGCTATTTCACCCCGGCGTGGCAAAGGTGTGCAACGACCGCACCAAACACGAACAGGACAACAGCTGGTTCCTTAAGAAGGAGGAAGCGTTGAACATCATGGTGCTGATGCCAATGAACGAGTCGGCCCTGATGAGCAGCATCAGCCAGGGAATCGAACCAGCGGTTCAGCTGGCCATCGAGCACATAAACGACTCCGGGGAGTACCCGTTTTCACTCATCACCAAAATCTATGACACTGAGGTAAGCGGGCGTGTGTGTGAGTGCACGTGTCGCCCGATGCGTGCACGTGCGTGTGTGTGCACACCCTCGCAGCGCTTTGCTGCGTGTGTGTCCAAACGGCGGATACGCTGCTTCTTGTTTTGTTTGGAGTCCGTGCCTTCCTGGTTTTGGTGCCTGTGTTCCCATTGCACCAAAGTGATCGACAGTACAGTATAGGGTTATAATGCCATCGCTGATGTCACCATCAGCCACTGCATCATCCTGCCACTCTTGAGTCATATGCTCTGGTGTAAACATTTCTTTAGTTGCCACAATCTTAGGATGTCATTCACCAAACTGGCTTTCAGTCAAACGCTGCGCTCTTTTTTTTTTCTTGTTGCAAACGTCACTTTCTACGCTGCTTTTTCAGTCACGAATCAGTGCATCTTCCTGGAGATTAAAGAGACGCTACTTATCACGCCTGAAGATGGCGGTAATCGGATGCGCGATGCGTCCCTCTTTAAACGGCCGCAACTATGCATTTGCACAGTGGGGGTTCTGGCTTTGTAGCCACCGTGGACGATTCCCTCCCGAATATAAGATGAATTTTGAATTTTATTGTCAAGAGTTGTTAAATTAAACGTCTCTTACTGAATTCCTCAAAGTGTCAGTTCAGTGGAATGTGGGGAAAAAAAGTTTATATAAATGTTTTTATTGCATTTCACACAGTAGTGTCATTCAGACATCAAAGTGTTTTTCTCTAAACTACTCTTAGTTCTTTCCATCAGGTCCTCCTTCCTCTTGTTGTTTATGTTCCCTACTTTTTTCCCCCCACTCCACTATCGTTGTAATTTCTTCCTCTACCTAAATGTTTCAACTTCTATTTATGCACACTAACAAACCTTAACAGAAAAATATGAAAGTACAAATTCTGATAAAAAATTATTAGGGTGATATTAATTGACACCATTGTAGCAGACGACACATAGTAACTCCTGGCGTAACTCCTGGCGTAACCCCTGTTGGAGAGCTTAGTGGTTCTCTGCCTTTAATTTTGTTACTTTCCAACAGTTAATCGGAATTTGTGCAATCTGTCTCACCTTTAAATGCCTTCCCAAATTACGTGAAACAGTTTGCTCTATACAGCCTCAGTGCATATGGTAAATTGGGATGACATGAAAATTTACTAACAAAAAAAATGTACATAATTTTTAAACAAACCATGTTTAAGATGCACCGATGCATCAAATATTTTGTATGTGTACTCTACCTGTGTAATTGTCACGGTCATATATTTAAATCCATTCGAAGCACATGTCATTTCGCTTACTTGTCAAACATTTATTAATTCTTAAACACATAGAAGATGTAAGAACAACTTTAAACTTTCTTTTTTCAAGGATTCTGGCCTTGAGTGATCACTATTTATATTGGAAGCAAACAAAATTACAGCATTTAAGACATAGTTAGCATTATTAAAATGGCATGCATGACAAAAATACCATATGACACATGTCATTAAAACCTCAAAAGTAGGCAAATAAACATTGGTGTACTTCAATCAGTCCACTGTATACAGTGAAACCTTTGCTTACAGATTAAACCACACACACACAATGGGATAGTAAACATGTAGCTAACCACTTTTTCACTTAGCAACAACATCCTCACTGAAGAGTTTTCCATTTATTGTAACCTGGTTGTGTGGTGTGTTCACTGATCATAAAAAAAATAGAATAAAGCTTCCGAAATGCAAGTTAACGTTAAGAGCTGATTAAAATGAAATTCGGGTGGCCCATGAGTTTTTCTTTGTTTCTTTGCGGACAAGTTGTTCTCAGTAAGATCAGGTAATTCGTGTTCCCTACAGGCCACATATTACCATGTTTGCCAATTTAGCAGACTGTCTTTATGCAAGGAAATGAGAAACTGACTAAGCCATGGGTGTCCAGCTCAAGTCCTCAAGGTCCAGTGTCTTGCCAGTTTTAAACATGTTTCTGCTCCAACTCAGCTGATTGAAATGGTCAAACTAACTCCTCACCATGACAGTTATGCAGAGGCCTGCTAATGAGCCATCATTTGATTCAGGTGTGTTGATCCAGAGAAGTAAAACATGCAGCATAACCGGCCCTCGAGGTCTGACTTTTGACACTACTGAAATAAGCTAACCAAAGTACTGTCTCAGATTTGCATAAGGTTGCAGATCAAATACAGGTACAACCGTGTCATCAATAAGTTGACAGTGACTGTGATTTTTCTGGCACACATACCCTTGTATGTGCACAGGTGTGTTTGTTGTGGGACACAGACATATAAAGCTCTGTTGACCAGGGTAAGCCCTCAGAGGCGACATGCTTAGAAACCAAAGGATTAATATGTTACGTGAGGTATGATTTCCCTCCTCCAATCCCCTGGAGAAAAAGATGAGCTGGAAGCAGGAGGTCAGTGGGTCACCCTCACATCCGCTTGTTGGGAATGCCAGTGTTCTCTAATACTGCCAATCAGGGACACTTATGAGATTGTACTCCTTTGTTATGTATAATGTCACGGTGAAAGGGAATTAAACACTGCACTCTATTGCAGTGTTTAATTTGGTTTAGACACCTGTTTAAATTAGAATGCTGATCAAGTTTTTGAACAACTCTAAAGTAAAAAAGAAATAGTAGCCACCATATCTATTCTGTTTTTAGAGGTTGTGCTTTTAACAATTTAAAATGTTTTCAATAAATATTTTCTTCTAAATCATCTCTGACTTACACTTGATTAAATGTTGTTAGACCATTTGCTTACACAGACACACACTCACACATATACATAGTTTTCTGTATACCACATGCTTATGTCAGAAAACAATACATGCATGAGTGCATTTGTTGCTGCTAGCAGCAGGCCAAGTGTGTGCCCATGTGATGTTTGTACATGTATGAGTGTCTACGATGTGGGCACTGGGATTTAGCTTGGCAGATGTAAGTAATCAGTCCCTGAGCAGAGGCTTTTTATCCCTTTATCCCCTGTCAGTGGAGCCATCGGTAGACTGAGCAGGCCCAGTCCATTTCCCCTGGTGGTGTGGAATTGGGTGGTGGTGCTAGTGATGCTGATAGAGAGGCACTCTGGGGTTTTTTCGGTAGTGAAAGACGTGAGAGCAGAAGGTTAGTTAGAGCAAGGAGGAGGCTGAAAGTGCTGCAGAGGAAAATGGGCTGTAGATAAGCATCTCGGAGATGGTGTCAAACTGTTGTGATCAGCTTACGCGTCATTCCTCAGATGTTTCAGTAATTTAGGCATTTTAGACTCAGAGTTCGACTGATAATGCATCTTCTGGGTTGAAAGCAGACTGTTTTTGGGGAAGACAAGAAGCAAGAAGGATTATATCAACTGAGAGGCTTAGCAGTGAGGCACATGTTGGTCCTCTGTTGCAACTCTAGATGAGTGAGCTTGGGTTTTAGTGTAACCAAGGACTGATACTGAAGCTCTGTGGGCTTAGAGGATCAAAGCTTTGGAGGGACAGGAAGCACCGGAAGAAGATGGAAGAGAGACTTTGGGTGTTCAGTGGGTGCTAGGCTAGTTCACCAGCTTATGGGATGAGTGATAGGACTTTGATATTGCTCTGTCAGTGGGACGAAAAATCACCTTATTAGGAAAGAGATAAAGTGCTCACAAACGGTTTCATATGTTATCACGTTATGACTGCAAACATTGTATTGTACTTGGAATTGATGCTAAATAACTACACAAAGTGATGAAGTAGATGGAAAACAAAATATAGTTTTCATAAAAAAATTTTTTTCATTTGCGTTGTTAAAAATATCACATACTAATTTAATCGCCTACACACTGACTCCTCTAAATATACCCTCCATTGGAACAAATTGCTTTCAGAAACGGAGTTAAACTCTGTGTAATTTGATCAGGTATCAGAAATGCACAGATTAATCAGAGAAGCATCCAAAACGCCCATGGCAACAACTGAAGGAGCTTCAGAGAATCCCAGCTCAGGTGTGAGAATATGTCTACAGAAAAACTATTAATCATGTGCTCCACTTTTTTTTTTTCCTTATGGAAGAAAAAAACAATTAAAAAAAGCCAAAGAAAAGCACAATAGCTCCTGTTCAAAGTTTGTAGTGGGACACAGCAAATGCAGAAGATGCTGTTCTCATCAGATGAGCCAAGAATCAGCTTTTAAGTGCATGGCTCAGACAAGCCCCAGACCTTGCTCCCACTAAGAATCGGTGAAAACACCTAAAAATTGCTGTTCAGATTATCTCCATCCAATCTGAATGTTGTTATATTTTGGAAAGAAGTTTGAGTCTCTAGTTTCTAGATTTGCAAGTGCAGATCTATTCCCAGTGACATACAGCTGTACAAGTTATAAAAAGGGGCGAGACTATCGACGGAATGCAAATCTTTATCATTGTTCAGATTTTTTTATTTGTGAAACATCTTAAAACACAAATCCTTCACATTCACAAGTAACACTTCTTTCTGTTGGCCCATCAACTAAAATCCCAGTAAGATATATAAAATGGTGCAATATGAAAACATTTATGGCAAAATAATATTTCAGCAAAGTGCTGTAACTGCTACGTGTTGGAAGAAATAGAGAAATAGCCATAAAATCCTATCCTGCAAGTTTCCTGTCATTGACATTAAGGTTCTAATTTCAACTATTAAATAGACTTTGTAGCTTGTGAAACCCTGTGACTAAAATAAATTGTTATATTTCATTATAATGTTATAAAACTAAGACACAAAGTGGGTTTAAGAATGTTAAGATGGATTTGATAGGACCATAAGACTACCGTAATTGTCTCCTTGAGGCTTTTGATGAAAAAAAAAAGTCATTTTAATTAAATAATGTGAGCTAAAAGCCAAATCGAAGCAAAAGCAAACACTCAAAGGTTTGCTTGATTATAAAAGCAGAATTTAAAAAAATTCCTGGTCCATGATCGGTTCAATCTGACATTTTTTTTTTTTTAGGTGAATAACCTCAATAACAATGTGGTCCCCTTGCAGTTATATAAATTTTCTACTATAATAAACGTGCCTCAACTTACATAATTTAGAACAATCATCAAATGCTAAATTTGAGACTTTCTCCTCATTTGAGCAGCTTCATGAAATTTAAATGAAAACAAGGGATTTTCACAGTCATCCAATTACCTTTTACTTTCCACGTTTGTGATGATTATAATCTCATCTGAGACAACAAGAAAATCATTGTAATCTCCTCAAAATTTCACTCCCGTGAGGACTTTGACAGCACTTTTCCATTTTGTAGAAGAGATTGCAGGCTCAATTGGAGTTCTTAAAGGGATTGAACTTTCGTAGCTCTCATGTTCCTGAAGTTCTGGCTTGTCAAAGAAGAGTGATCTCATGCATCTTTTAAAGGCAAATCAATAAAACCTCAACTCTGCTCGTTCTGTAAGCTGGGGATGCATCTCCTGTCAATGTGTGCTCCACCAGATGCATTTAAATACATATATGCATTTATAGTATATGTCTGGATACAGTGGACCCCTGAGACTGTGATGGTGGTGACCTATGTTCAGAGATAGTGTGGGCAGATCTGAAATGCCCACTCTGCTCCTCCTCAAAGGGCTAGATGCGACATGTCATGTTTGTGCACATGTTGGCAAGCCTGAAACCACTGTACAGTACACTTGTTCACAGGAGGCTGAACACCCCCCCTGAGCGTCTGTAAGGCTTTCTGTCATTTTGTCAGAAGAAGTTAGATTTTTAGTGAAAAGGCATTACCATAATGGAGGTCACTGTGCTGCTAAACATAGGTCTCAAGTCAAACCAAGCCAGTTCAGAGTTGTTGGCCCTCTTGTGGCTGTGAAGAAACTGCTGTGCCAAAGTGTGGCAAAGCCATTGACTTTCGCGGAAAGCGCGTCGCAAAGTAACCTTTGGTTGAACTTGCTGATTCAATCAATTCAACTCACCTTGGAGCCGTCGCATAAAAGAATCTGACGGGCTCAAACGAAGCAGCGTCGTCTGTGTCAGGGCTTGATATCGCATGTTATCTACATATCTGACATCTCCTTAGTGCTGCGTCGTGACCCAGAAGGCTCAGCGAAGATCACCCGCCACCACTCTCAGTGGAGTTTGAACGTTCTGGGATAGTAGGAGACAGCAGCGTGTCACAGTTAGGGTTCTCTCAAGGCATACGGATAGTGCTGAGCTTGGCTGTAGCCGCTGACCTGGCACAGATAGCAGGGATCAATGTGGAGCAGCCTTTCTCATAGAATGAACAGGATCTCGGGGGAGAATGAGAGAGTAGAGAGAGAGAGATGTGTAGGGCTATTAGATGGAAATCCCAAAATAGGGTTATGTCATCTTCAGCGCAGGAAAGAGGAAATGACCAACCTCCTAATTCTTATTGGCTCTTAATGTAATACCATTTGCATTGTTTCTCTGGGGCTAAAGAGTTTAATGGCTTTTTTTTTTTTTTTTTTTTTAAAGGTATTGCTCCACGCAATCAAGTATGTGCAAGAGCTTTCGAGATCTAATGCTTTGTGTTCTAGTCCTCTGCAAAAGCATTCAAGTATTAATTTTCCAAACACAAAGTTTTGTAGGGATCCAATGGGAAAGACCAACACAAAACTGTGCATGAATACAAACTGGACAGGGGAAATGATACATTATCAAAAAGTCCAAATTGTGAGATGCGGATCTGGATTCACTTCCACAGAGTCAGTACTTTGTAGAATGACTTTTGGGTTTGATTCTCTACCAGCTTTGTACATTAACTACACTTTTTTGTCTTTATTTATGGATTACATTGAGCTTGATATCATTGGATGGAGAACAGACTAAATCTGTAGCAAATTCAGCTTGACTTTAATCTGACTTTGACTTGGGCCATGCTAAAACATGAATTTGGTTTGATCTAAACTATTACATTAGATCTGACTTCCTTTTGCTTCCTCAATCAGATTTACTTCCAGAACTTTTATTTAGCTCCACCCTCTTTCCCATTAACTCTGACAGACTTCCTTGGATTGCTGAGGAGAACACCATCATGTTTTATCGTGGAATGAAACTCTGAACCAGGGCATATAACCCAACCCTGCTTTAAATGTCGGCGCAACTTTGTGTGCATCTCGCTGTTTGTTCTGCAGTGTTCTTTAACAAACCTCTAAGGCCTTCGTAGAACAACCATATACATATAGTGGAATTGAATTGAATGCAGGTAAACGTTCTAATTAGGCGACTTCTGAAAGCAATCGGTTGCACTGGATTTTAATTAGAAGTACAAGCATAAAGGAGGCTTAATACAAAAGCAGACAACACTGTGAAAACCGTGTTTAATTTCCCTATTCCCATCAACATTGTGAGCTACTTTGATTCACGCAAAACTCTAGTAAAATACATTGAGGTTTGTGGTTGTAATGTCAAAAAAAAAAAAAAGAAAAATTTGATGAAAATTATTGCTTTTTGTGAATGGAATTTCTAATATATATATATATATATATATATATATATATATATATATATATATATATATATATATATATATATATATATATATATATAAACATGTCTGGCTTTGCACTGCAATAAAGTTTACTAAATGTGAGCAGTAATTGCTGACCTTTGTCTGAGTCAGGGCCGCCAGTGGCCTGAAGGGCTTGAGCGAGACGACTGAGTCCTTGTGATAAAAGTCTTTTATAAGCCCTGAAGCTGGCTTTACAACAGATACTGTGACACACACATAATTGTAACACACAGACAGACGTGCCGCACATACACTCGCACATATGGTTATGACTGTTCTCAAGTGCCTTCCCCGTAGCAATGCCTACAGCCAGGATATTGTAGTTATTTAAGCAGTTATGCGTGAATTTTTGTTAAGCTCCAGTAGAAACGGACTCACTGCCCCATCACATCCTGCCACACAGTATCAGTGCCTCAATCTATGCTTTGCTTCATAATGGGAGTGGTGAAAAACTAAAACCTCTCTAAAACACAACTTTTACTCTATCGCAACAGAGCAATCAGAAAAATAATTTACTTTTACATGGAGTTTTATGGCTATATTTAAATTTGGAAAAGGTCAAGCTGGGAATGATTTACACTGTGTCTGACTGAAATTCACTGACTTTTCACAATCTCGCTTATTTAATGTGAGCTTGACATTATCCATCCATCCATCCATTTTCTGTTCACCTTTGTCCCTAATGGGGTCGGGAGGGTTGCTGGTGCCTATCTCCAGCTACGTTCTGGGCGAGAGGCGAGGTCACCCTGGACAGGTCGCCAGTCTGTCGCAGGGCAACACAGAGACATACAGGATACACAACCATTCACACACACACTCACACCTAGGGAAAATTTAGAGAAACCAATTAACCTGACAGTCATGTTTTTGGACTGTGGGAGGAAGCTGGAGAACCCGGAGAGAACCCACGCATGCACAGGGAGAACATGCAAACTCCATGCAGAAAGACCCCGGGCCGGGAATCGAACCCAGGACCTTCTTGCTGCAAGGCAACAGCTCTACCAACTGCAACACTGTGCAGTCCGAGCTTGACATTATTTGCAATGTATATGTACGTGCTGATGTCCCCAAGAGCCTGGGCAAGTACTCACAATAAAGGCAACAAGTAAATTTAATCCAAAACCACAGTAACCAGCTGCTGTGTTTATTGCTTGTAAAGCAGTTGAAATGTGCACACAGCAGGTCGGAGAAGAATGGGAGATATTCTTTGAGTGGATGTGTAGGTGGAGGCACTTTTGAGAATATCTCAGCAGTTGGTAAATGCAATTCTTCAAGATGGACTGATTCATCCCACACTGACATTGTTGAACATTAAGGCAATTACTCTGGAGCATTTTGCTAAAATAGAATAAGAAGAATGCTGCTGTTGACGGTGCTATTGTTACACAATTGATTCTTTTTGATCTTTTCCTGCTACTGATCTGCAGGGCTTTTTAAAAAAACTTATTTAGCTCATAACCAAGTGCTTTAATATTATCTGTTCTCATTCTTGGTGTGATCTTGTGTGTTAAATGGTTAACTCTGGTATTTTATTAATTGAAAGTCAGTTTAAAATTAATACAAAAAATAATCGTGCTTTTCTTTACTTCAACCCTTTTTGACCTCTGGCTCTCCTCGAACAGTTCTGTAAAACTGCAAGCAAATCAACTGAGACATTCGTGAGAACATCACATGGGTTTCATAACTTGGCATAATTTCAATGTTTGTGAAGACAACTGAAGTAAACAACCTGAGATGTGCAGCATCAGTTTGACCCAACTAACATGGCCCACATTCAGCTGAACTGGAAGCCTTCAGTCACATTCAAACCTCATTGTCTCAAACCTCAGACTTACAGTGAGCCCTAGGCTTCCTTTTAGTGCAAATTTTATCACCATCATTCCAGTAAACTTGAGTTGTGAATAGTAAGGAAGAGGGAAATTGTTCCTAAATGATGAGCTTGATATAAAACTACAGGCCTAATACCGTTTTGAAGGCTGTTGTTGTTGTTTAAAGGTTCTCTAAATTTGGCAAACAAGCCTCATCAGGACACATTTTAATCAGGGAATAAAGTGACACCTTCTACATAGTTTTAATCAATATTCTATTGTATTTAAAAGGCACCTTTTTTTTTAAAAAAAGTTTTGCTTTTTGTAAAATCTTTCTGTTGAATTTAATTCTTCAGAATTTTAATCAGTTGACACAAATGAACATTTTTAAGGAAATCAGACGTGCAAATTAGTAGATATGTAAATGTCATTGTAAAATCACCCATGTCTGTTGGTGTGTGTTCTTAATATTTTGTCTTTAAAAAATAATCATTGTGATGCATAATGACTCCAGAAGGTGGCAAATCAGACATCTGGCTGTCATTAGCATTAAACAAATAGTTACTCTCTGCCTGCACTACAGTACTCAGAGGGACAAGCACTGCAAAATCACCCAGGAGATACAAACAGGTTGGTAGGATGGATGATGAGCTCTGAAAGGAGGGAATAATGGTTGCTATATAATGGAGAGAAAGCATTCTATCGGAGCGCAAAGAGATGGAGGTGAAATAAGATATGCTACTTTAGAAAAGCAGGGGTATGAAGAAAAACACCCAAGTTGTTGTTCTGTGCTTGCTTCTGCTTGTGCATCTATAAAGTTGCCATTGATTCCCAGCCAAACTATTAGTGCTGACAATTAACACCCCAAATGCTTATCTGCTCTTGCAGCCCCTTTGACTGCAAGTTCCTCCAAAGCAAACAGACAAAAAAAAGGTAAAATTTATTCTCCAGAATGTTGTGGCATTTGCAGGGTTTTTGTCTTTGCTGCTAATTGTTTTTGTCATATTTGTGATGCATGAAGTTCCTTTTCAGCCGGCAGATGATAAGGTGTGTTGTGTGGTCATGGTTACCAACCTCAAGAGAAATGTCCTACAGAAAAATTTCCATCACTACTGTTTTTTTGTGTCACTTGTTGAGCTGAAGAGACTGAGGAGATTAAAATATTTAGCTCCTCTTTTTACTGTTAAAACCTTTCAGTGCAAAACAGCAACTTTGTCCATGTTTTTTTTTTTTTTTTTTTTTTTTTTTTTTTTTTTTGGAAAATTATTTACACCACTTAAAAACTTTTACCTTTTGCCTCATTACAATGACAAACAACGACGGGCTTTACTAGTATTTTGCAGAACAGAACAACACAAAGTAAGACATACTTGTGTTATGCAGTTCACTTCTTTCAATGAGTAAAATTTGAAAAGTGTTTTGATTTTGCTTTTACTTCACTTACTCTGAGATTCTTAAAGGACATCAGGTGGAACAAATTGACCTCACAAGTTATCTAGTTAGTATTTTAAGTCCCATTATGTTGTGGATGCAAAGGTTTCTGCATTTGAAAACTCAAAATAACTATAGCCTCCAACCAACTGTTCTACTTCTCCAATATTCCATCCGTTATCTTCTGCTTATCTGACGATAACGGATAAGCTTCTCTTTCCACCTCATAACAGTTCACCATTTTGTCTTGATTTAACCAATGAAATCCCAGAAACAGATTGGTTATAATAAGACACACACACACACACACGCATGCACACGCCCACATACACCTCTCTGGCTTGCTGTTCTCCTGCAAATGGATAGAAATGAACAGATTATGGTGGGATGGGTGTGCTGCAGTCATTAGAGATTGGACGAAAACTCTCTGCATGTTCCTGTCTGTCAGGCTCAAGAGGACATAGTACAGATCAGTAAGCAGAGAGAGTGTGTCCTTTCTGCTCCTGTAATTACATTAAAGCTCGTATAATTCTTTGCCATCATAAAACAAAAACAAAGAGCCGTCACCTGCACTGTGTGCGCGTGTGAAGTCAAGTGTGCGATGCATTCTTGAGTGTCATCCTAAAGCGATTTTTGCCTGTATCTGTATTTGTGCGTATGTTTTTGGTAGGTCGTTTGCTGGAACCTGGCAGCATGACTGTAACGTGTGTGTTCGGTTTTAAGGGGTCAGAGGCGTTTAGTGCTCATTCCCTAGGGCAGCTTGGTTGTTATGGTCACAGCTGGGATGTATAGAGCGGTCAGGCAGGTGTCAAAGAAGAGTAATGGTCCCTCTTTCCTCTTTGCTCTTTTTCTCGCCATGACATCAATACACTTTGGAAATCTTCCTTAATACACGCCAAGTCACACACAGAGAAACTTAGCTGCAGCTACACTTAAACATAAACACAGGCATCTATGCCTCTAGTAGTTAATCTCAGATCCTGATGTAAAAAAAAAATATGATAATTTTGTGCTTATGACAGAGAAACTTTTACCAGGCAAGGTCATTCTTGAAAAGGCTGTAGTCCTCGTTGTTTTTGGTTCAAATGCAGCTTTTATGTGTTTGTCTGCTCATCAGCTCATATGATAAACTACACAGTATGTTTTACTCTTAAATTGTCTGCCTTTCCAGTAGTACACAGTAGGCTTATTAATTGAAAACTCCCAAACAAATACAATTAAATGAATTAATCAAGACAAGGAATGTTTAAGTGCAAATATATATTTTTGGGGGATTGAAACCTATGAGTGATATTTTGTTATACACCATGTAAAATCAGGTATCAGCACAAATTATGTTCCTGTAGGTCAGCGTTTCACAATTCCGGTCCTCAGGCCCCCCTGCCCTGCATGTTTTAGGTGTTTCCCTTCTGCCACACACCTGGTTTGAATATGTGGGTGATTAACAGGCTTCTGCAGCACTTGATGGTCATGCAGTCATTTGAATCAGCTGCTCTGAAATAGAGGTACATCTAAAACATGCAGAGCAGGGGGCCTGAGGACTGGAATTGAGAAGCACTGCTGTAGGTACTGTCCCTTTTCTTATTTAGAGAGTGAAAGCACTTGATGTTCTACTTTAAGCCAGAGCATAAGCAGGAAGTCTTTACATTACTTGGGATTCATTTGATAACATCCCATTTTATAATTCTAAGGTTTATGGCACATGTTTTGCAGGTTTAACAGCTCTGACTCATTTTAAAGGGCTAGTAGTGCATCTCTTAGGTCAGGCAGGGTTGGGGTTCTGTGGTGGTCAGTCAAGATATTCCACATTACTTGAGTCATTATGGACCTTACACTTTGAAGAAGTTTCCAAAACGTTGCATTGTTAAGTATTCCTTTCAATGGAACTATGGGGCTTCATAAATGTTTACAAAAGCAGTCAGTGTACCTATGTATATGCATTTGACTTTATACAAATGCATATACAGTATAAAGTCACTGATTACATTTGAGCTCAATGATAGGAAGGGGCGACACAATCTTTTTGGAAATATGATTTATTTGAACTCAGTTGCAAAACATTAAATGTGTTTGTGATTGCCCAGGAGAGAAGAAATATATTTGTTTAGAATGCTGCCTGATGTCAGTTTGATTTTGTGATGGTCCTTTTGCTCGAAGTATTTTCCTGCATTAATTGAATGCATAATTCGAGATGGAATGGGTGTGATGCAATCTGTTGTTGGTGCAATCAGATACACATCAGGCTGTTGTCCATTTGCTGTGTCCTTGTGGCAGATATCATTTCCTCAGGCCCGTCTATGAGGCCTTGTTAGAGGAAATCAGTTGCTCAGGCCATTGTTTGCTAAGAGCGATGATAACCCACATGAGGTTGCCAGATGTAACCGGATCCATAATGAGTTATAGTCCCTAAATGTCATTGCATATAGTAGTAATGGCATTCTATACTGAACACATTTGTCATGCCTATCTAAACTAGGCAATCAGGCCTCATACGATAGTAAAAAGCTGTGCAAAGATGATAAGAGATCATTTCCACCAAAGCTCTGTCCTCAGTGACTCAGCTCGAAGCTTTGCACATGTGTATGTCTCTACTCATGTCTGTCTGGGTGTGCGTGTGTGTGTGTGTGTGTGTGTTCATGGATGGATAGCTGGATAAATGAATGGCAGTACAGATTAAATTGTTCTATCTTATGTCGTATCAGTGGAATTGTGTTCTGTCAGAGCACTTTGTTTTGAGCGATTCCAGCTATTTGGAAAATAAAATCCCAATCCACAGCTCCAAACACACACACCCACACGCATACACACCCCTGCTCAAAGAAATAACCAGACTGTAAAGATATTGCTCTCAACTTCTCTGCACATTAAAATGAACTGATTTCCCTCTGGTTAATGCACTGTCAAACAAACAGGAGAATATGGGCAGGACATAGTGGTTCCCCCTACTAAGCTTGTGTCATAGGGCCCTGATTAAAAAGATATGACTAAACTGCCATTGTCAGTCAAGAGCCTTTGACTTCTCTTTGCAGCTTTACTGCAAAGAGAAGAAATAGTCCAAGGTCTGTGGTCTCATTTAGCTCTGGAAAAAACATTGGAAACTGCTTCAAAATTTGTTTCAAGTTCCAAAAAATGTCCCCTTTTTTTGCAGTAATGCTGGATTTTTAGATGATTAATTAACACAAAGGAAACCAGATCATCATCAACATTTTTTTTTTTCAAGTTGTAGCCTACTGATGTTTTCACTTAGGGGTTCAGACATCTGAATTTAGTTAAAGAATGCTGATTAAAGTAAAGATGTCATAATTTCCACCAGTCTTTTACATTTTTTTCAAGTTCAGGTGATCAAATATATATATATAAAGAAGTTACCTGAATGGGATTGCTATAATGCATGTAGACCTGCAAGTTTCAGGGAAAATTTTCAGCCATGTTTTCATTTTATCCCCCAAAAAATGAAGACATTTTTTCCCAAACCAGTCTCTAGATTGCTCTTCTGTGTGCATGCACGCAATACTATATTCTGTATTTTGTGTGGGTCTCCCTTAGGATTCATTGAGAATAACCATGCAAATACGTACAGTTAAGATCAGTCAAAATTATTCAAACCCTTGGTAGATTTAGTTGAAAATAATCTTTCAATTTAACAAGATTTTTCTTCTGACTAGACGTAATGTGAAAGATGGTAAAAGAAACGTCAAAAAATATCAGTGGCAGACGAAAAGGGTAAAAAGTAATTTTTGGAAAGCCATTTTAATTCAAAATGGACATAAAATCAGATGTTTATTTTTCTTAAGAAATCTGTACTTTTTCTTTTGAGAAACTCCTATCTCATTTCTTTTAAATGACAAACGTCTGAGCTTAATAAAAAATATCTTCTGGTAATATGCAAATAGTTTTTTTTTATTATTATTTTAGTAAATCTAATCTGCTTTTATTCAGTTTTTCCTTCATTTGTTTGGATGAAGTTGGATTCACTTACAGCTGAGCCAGTCTTGTTCTGCCCACTGCAGAATTTTCACAGTATTCTTGTTTGACTCCCTGTCAACAAGGATGTGTAATGGTAACAGTCACTTGGAAATACAATCTTTTTGACATTTACAGGAGGAGGATGATCAGGTCAGCCTCAGTTCACAATACTTGTACAACAATACTCCTTGATGCCCATTTAGAGTATGTTAATGAACTAGAACAATCCCCAAAAATTTGTTCAGATTTTGTACACGTCTTTTTATTTTTTATTCTTCCATCCCTCACTGATCTGATTTGACAAGTAAAAATCATGGAAGTGCTTGACTTCTTTTCTGCTTAAATTAGATGCAATTCAGGTAATTTTGTTGTAGTTTCTAAAAGAAAAAAAGTACCTTAGCATTTCTTTCCAAAGGAGACATGTAAATTTGAACAAAACAGATGCATGCCAACATATTGTGCCTCACAATTTCAGGACAGAGATCCTCATTTTCAGTTTCTCCAGCTGTCTTGTGCTGTAGCGACAAAACTGCTGGACTTCTTTATTTTTACAGAAAGATGTCATATGTTCTCTTAGCGCTTGCATCTGTTTTATTTATATGCAGGATGCAAGCAAAGTTAGAACACTTGATATCCAATGTACTTTGAAAGTACATTGGATATACAATGTCCCGTTATTTCCACAGAAGTGACCCAAATAAGCTTCCACAAAATGTAGTAGTAAAGTTTCAATTTAAATATAATTGCATACAAAATTATTTAAAGGCACTGTCAGAAGTTTTAACAGTGAAATGCTGTGATTCTAATGGAATATCATTTTGTGGATCTAATTGAAAAGAGCTGCGAGGCAGAAAATTCCCTGTGTAACAACAGCTTTAGCCGTCATCAAGACAGACTTGTTTTGACAGACCTTTCTTGCATTATATATTAAGATCTCAAGCATCACAATGAGATAATAGAAATGCGTAATTTTCATTTTCTCAATCATCCACGTCGCAATAAAATCTATTCCCTGACAGAAGCATAAAGACATTTGGGAGGGGAAATTTTGACATTAAATGTGACGTTGTTGATATATTTACTGTGACGGTATTCCAGTGCTTATAAAAAAAAAAAAAAAAAAAAAGCTAAATTATTTATTGCCAGTTAATGTCAGCCAGTTTTCTTTTGATTTTATCATCAAGAGCAGGAGGAGAGCCTGTGTTAATCATGATTTTGAGATTTATCCAAGAACGGTTAATGCCACCCTTCTGCTTCGGCTCAAATAAGCAAAACATCAAGCAGTCCAGCTTTAAGTCCAGTTTAGACATATTTTACCAATAAAATTAGTAAGTTGGAACCAACCCAACCATTGACAGTTTAAAAAAAAAAAAAAAAAAAAAAAAAAAAAAGAAAATTGATTAAAACAGGAGTATACATTTTATTTGAACCATAACCTGAAAAAAAAAAAAATTAAATCTAGCAAAAACGTTTAAGGTAAGTCACATTTTAAGTAGACATTAAATAGTGTTCTATTTTTATGTTTTCTTTCCGGCTATGTTTCATGGACACAGTGGGAATGCACTCCTGGGGTTTTTTTTTACCACCGCTGCCAAGAAACATTGGCCGTCAATATCTCAGCCTGCCATCTTTTATGAGCCGCTTTCATTTCGTTTGAAATCCCAACGAAAAGCCCATCTGGGCTCAATTTTGTTTAACATATTCTGCCCGTTTAGAACTATACAAGAACCACACGACCTTTAGGAGGCGACTTCCATTTTGGAGTATTGCAAGAACATCCTTCCTATGCACTATTTCTGCTTTTGATATTCTAATCATTATTGGGCTTTAGTTCACCCAGCCCCAGTAACATGTGAGGAATGAAGAGGGATCACTGATTGGATTGATGACACATCAAGTTGTGTTAAGGAAGGATGTCTATTCTGTTAGTCTAATTAAAAGCAGTTGACTAGTCCGTAAAATTTCATGATTCCATGTAAAGCCGACTATTCTTGAGACCATTGGGAAATGTAATTGTATGTAAGGACTTGCAGACAAGTCCTTACATCATGTTGTATGAAGGAATTCATACCACATGAATTTTTTCATGTTACAAACTTCAGTGTGTTTCATTGTTTTATTTGTGTTGATATATGTGATTGGTGGAGACAGTGAAGATGATTAAAGTCAATAGGGAGCTAAATGGAGCTAGATACAGGGTAAAGGCTGCAGTCTGACTAACTTGGATCTATTTTGTAGAGAGGAACGTGCATCTTTAAAAAGCAATGATACTTCTATAAGCATACTCCCAGCCACAAAATACATCAAATGATTTTATTTTTGTAATCTTTTTATTCATAAATACTTGAATAAATATGCACTATCGTAATTTCCACCTAAAATTTGGTGAAGTGGCACACAAATTTTTTTTACATATTCTGTGTGTTTGAGCTACAATAAAGAAAAATAAACAAGACCCCCCCCCCCCCCACACACACACACACACACACACATACATATATATATATATATATATATATATATCATTTGTTTTTTTTTTTCCATTTTCTAAGATTTAAAATGTGGAACTGACTGGAGATTATGTTTACTTTTTAAGGGAATAAGAGAAAAGAAGCAGTTGGAGCCAATTTCTGGATCTGTGGATACATTATACCACTATAATCGCTTGAATTGGTCAATGTAAATGTTTAAGATATTTTTTTTTGTGCCCATATTTGTGAATAAAGCACATTTTAATATGTAGACAACCCAGCATACTAGTTATGCATGGATGCAACATGTGCAGCTGTTGGCAGAATTGTCTCTCATCAGCAGTTTCCTCCAACTTGCACCTTATGTGATCTGCAGAATTTGAGCTGAGTGGATGCTACCAGTAGCCCTTTGATTATTTTTTTTTTCCACAACCTGTGATGCTTGCACTCCTCTTGAAAGACGCAGACGGTTTTGGTTTGTCCCATTTTTTCCATCTACTGTAGCTGCATTAGAAACCTTAATGTTCTTGAATAACAGTTTAGTGATAGCTGAGAGTCCTCTCTGTTTAGAAGTCATATTTTAAAGTTGCATTGCATGTGGTCAGCTTTAAAGCCGCACCATACTCATTCGCTGATGAAGGCTGTATCTGGATGTTTTCAGTAGGTACAGTATGTACCATCCACCTCTACTAAAAATTCACTAAAACTCGCTGTTGTAATGCAAGAATACATTAAAAACTTTAAGTGATAAATTCTTCCTGAAAATGTTCTAGTTCCTCTACTTTTATTCAGGTCTGAATCCTGTTCTGATGGAATTATGAACAGGCGACTGATCCTGATATCAGATTAAAAGTTTTGCATCTGACAGGGGACAGGAATGAAGGTCTGCCAAGACGTGATGTCCTTTGTGTTGCGGCTGATAATAGAGTGCGTTGCGGTAAAGCCTAACAATCCAAATACTAATTTTGAACATCGACTCCCTGCAGGGGATTTTACCTCCCTTTTACCGGCTCTTTAAAAGCCAAGTCCAACTCCTGTGCACCCTGTGCTGTGGTTCATGTTACAGTAATTACTACACTTATTAGTATTCCTGTTTGAACATAGCAATTAGCATAGCCATTAAAACCACGAGGATCTCCTAGGAGAAACAAAATAGATAAGAAAACAGGAATATTTGTTTATCACACTCTGATGCATCAGTGGGATTTCACTTTTTTTGGCTGTGGCAGAAACATGTAAATGCTACTTAAAGGGGACATCAATTAGTGAACGCTGTACACACGCTGTGCGCTTATTCAAGAGGTTGGTAATTTTGCTAATTGTACGTGCCAGAGTTATCCATTATGGAGGTTGTGAGCTGAATTCAAGTGAGCACAGCTACGGAGACAGATGCACACCCACCCTGTTGTTGGATCTTTAACTCTCACCCTGTCAACATATGTCTGCACATTTGACTTGACTGGAAAAAGAATCTGTAGAGGGTGGAAATGAATATTTAAATGTGGGATACTGAACAATTCTCTGATGCGGACGTGCTTATTATCATTAAGTAAGTAAACATGTACATCTGTTATATTTATGGTACCTCTGTTGTAGGATTTATAAATCAGAATTAAGCATGGTCCCTGGTGGTTGCTGGCAGCCTCTCTCTACATAAATATTATCTGTGTGCCCGGACTCTGTGCTGCTCTCTGCTCTGTTGACTCGCTCCTACACACAGGAGAGCCTCTATTGATTTCTAGGAGGCCGACATGCCGGCTTATTTCACTCACTGGAATCACAAGGTAGGAATGTGCCTTCAACCTTTGGCTCTGTGAACTATCCCTTTTTTTCTGTCTTTTCAGCTTGAAAGTTTACAGTCATTCATCTGAATTTCCTTCTCTTTTTTTGTCAGTCGAGTATCCCATTAATCTCTTTCACTGCAAATATGCATAAAATGCGTATTAATAAATAATTTTGGGCCTAACATTACAACGTTAAACCGATGAGACCATCAGTGTCAGATCCATCATTCTTCAACCCAGAATGTGCGAAAACAGAGGCAAAAGGGGGTTGGTGGGTTTGTGACCGTTTTTCTTTCCTTGATAGAAGCCTAATGTAAATGTCAGCATTGTCTAAAAAAGAAAGGCCTTCTATTTACAACATGGAATGAGCTGTGACAGATGCAAAGAGCACTGGATACACCAATATGAGGAAGGAAAGCAGACACAGCAGAAAATGAAACTGTTGAAACATGAAAAGAGGCTGAACTAAAAAGCTAAATTCCTCCAATTACAAAAAACTGTAACTTTTTAAACTTTTGCCACAATACAAGCGTCAATAATTATGAGAGACCAACACATCGTTTTGGAATGTGTTTATGTATAAAACTATGAAAAAGAAATATTTTTAGCCTTCTTGAGTTAACACTTTGCACCATTTGCGGCAATTATATCGGCAAGTACTTTGAGTTTACATCTCAGACAGCTTGGCATATCTAGAGGCTGAACATGCTGACCAGATTTCTTCACAAAATATCTCAAGCTCAGTCAGAAATGGACAGTACAGGACTGGCGCTCTGGAGTACGAGATTCTTGATTTAAACTATTTAAACTGGAGGGACAACATGCTCTCCTGTCTCAGGTTTTGCAGCCCGTAACAGGTTTTCTATCGTTTTTTTTTTTTTTTTTTTTTTTAATTATTTTTTTTTTTGGAACGCTTCTTCTATCTTCCAATTAACTGTGCTGAAGAAAAGTCTCTCCAAACATTACTGTGCCATTTCCATGTTTCATCGTAGGCAAGGTGTGTTTAGGGTGTTATGCAGTGATTTTTTTTTTTTTTCTGAAACTCATGTTTTTCCAGTTTTATATTTTTTAGAGGTATCAAGAGTAGAAGTTGCAGACTGTACTGTGGATTCTTGCTGTGTGGTGCAGAAGTGAAGCAAAGGCCCATACATAGAGGCCTGGGTTCGATTTCTTCCCCTGAGAAAAATGCTCCATATCGTAGCCCCTCCTCTTGCCACCTGTGTCCTGTCTGGGGACTACCAATAAAGGCATCGATCGATAGTCAACAACAAAACAAACATTTTTCTTCCTCTTTATAATAATATCTTACTTATATCTGCTACCCAAAATCTTCCCAAAATGCAGTGAAATGTAATAGAAGCATAAAAATACTTGAAGCTTATTCACTGCATTACTGTCATTTTGTTTGTTTTGAGAATACATTTTTTTTACTAATTTCAAATCAGAAACTTTCAATCTACTCTATTCATGTTTAGTTTATTTGCAAACCTCAAATTAAGCATGTATTGCTTACCATTGTTTAGTTCTAAAGCTCCAAAAATACAAATACAGACTGAAAGCCAAGTCTTTGCACGTCCTAATGTGTTCAAGCATTTGTCTTCTATGATCTAGTCAATGTATCTAATAAAGACACTTCATTTCTTTCAATGAGCCCTTGTAGAAATCAAGAACTCATTATTTTTAACAAACTGTGATTTTATTCCATCCAAAATCCACCAAATTATAGTGGTAGTAGAAAAGGTGTTGACAGAACTCTTGACTTGTGTTACAGCTTCCATCCACCTCAACGTAGAGCACCCTAAAATAATGTTAGTACCTTTTGAATTTATTTCTTCATGAGGATAATTGAAATATTAACACAGCTTGTTAGGGACCAGAGACTTCAGTGCTCACATCTTCCTCAACCCACTAAGGAAATTGTCTCACTTTTAAATACAGACTCTATCTCACACTGCCATGATTAATTCAAGGATTTTTTCTAACCGTCTTTGGATATATTCCCCTACTTGGCAAAAAATGCAAAAAAAATTCTTTAGGATATTCTAAGTCTTGCAGTTGATTAAAGTCTCTGACATGAAGCTTGTCTCTCTGAAGGTGAAGCAGGAGGACGTGGTGATTTGCATAGAAAGCACAGGTAAGGAAGGAGGAAGAGATGCGATGTGAAGAAGGTTTAGGGAAAAGAGGATTTGAGGAAAGGCGGGTGGCTTAGCCCCGACAGCTGGATGTGACTGGTACGAACACAAACTGGCATGTTTACCCCTTTCCAGTGATGTGAGAGCCGTACCAGAAAAAAAAAAAGAAAAAAAAAGTAGTATGCAGTGAAAATTAGACGGAGGCATATCGTCTCTGCATCTGTGAGCTGTTTGATCTGAACAGGCACATGACTTTATGCTCACCTACATGCTGCATCTGCGTGTCACTGTGTGACTTTAATTGCAGAGATATGCTTCTATTCATATTGACTGTGTGGTTGTGTGCAGAGTTCGCCTCGCAGATAGTCATTTGGGTTGGAGAGGGAGTGTGACAAGTGAGCCGGGGCATGTTGAGGGGTATTTCTCAGACGTTTGAGGGGTGGGGGAGGAAACAGGCCTGCAGAGGGTTGGGGTGCAGTGAGGGGGTGCTGGAAGGCCATGTGCTGCTGCTGTCACATGTCACGTTTGGCACGGCAGAGGGGCGAGCGGCAAGAGGGTGAAGGAAACACCACCTAATGGGAACTGTGGGCATTGGGGGTTAGGTGAACAGAATGGTTTTGGAGCTGGTGATACTTTTTTTTTTATTTTTTTTTTTTTTTTTTGCTGCGGGCTTTATCAGAAAGAGCAAAATAAAACATGCAGTGATAGATCTGCCACTAACAATCAGACTTCTCGCACCGTGTGTGTGCCAGAGAACGTCAGAAAAACATCCTAATTTGGAATGTATGTACTCAGAGATTACAGCGACAGTAACAATCAAGTGTTCATTTTCCTGACAAACCAGTGTCAAAGCGTACCATCACCTTCCTAAAATAATGGTTTACGTAATATTTTTGCCAAAACGAATTGTTATTTTATTTATTTTTTTATTTTTTTGCTAAAACATCTTTTGGAGAGAAAGAGGTGATCCTTTATGTTTTTTTAGACAAAAAAATGACTTGGGCCATTATTTAGAAACCTGATGATATTAAATAAATATTTTAGTTTTGTTTGTTCTAACTCATCTCACTGCACTCTGCATGAGTGTCTACATCGATTGAATCATGCATACATTCCAATTCATCCTAATTATCGAACAGGAAGAATTGTTCGACTGATTATTTATCATTTATCAAATTTAGCTTTAAAATTTGTTTTCCGTCTAAGGAAGCCCAAAAGATTTCATCAAGTCACCGACTTGCAGCATTCACGATCGCTTGTGTTGCGTCATTAACTTTACAGCAATCCCTCATATCGGGCATGCAGGTAGCGACAGGGGAGAGGAAGAACTCCCTTTTAACAGGAAGAAACCTCCAACAGAATCTGGCTCTTTACGAGCGGCCATCTGCCTCGATCAACTGGGGTTTTGAGAAGATGGAGCAAATACACAAAAAGAAACAGATGAACTGACGTAGTAGTGCTTTCTATGTCAATGAAAACCAAAACGTTAGTGGCGAGATGGAGACAATATTTAGTTCTAGACAGGATTATCTCAGCCGATGTCTGTCTCCTCCAAAAATGGCTAATATGGAGAGATAAATACAGAGAGAAAACATGAAAATAACAGTTGAAATAACAGCATATAATCCTAATTAGAGAGTAGAAGTCATAGATTGTTGTGTTTTAGCAGCTTAAGTGTATAGCAGCCTACCTACAGAGATTGCTCCGGATAACCTAAGTCACACTATAAATAAGCTTTATCAAAGAGAAGGGTTTTAAGCTCAGTCACATGCAAGTCGATGGACACCATTTCAGTTCTACCCACGCTGGTCCTGCTAAAAGTGAAGTCACCTCTTTGTAGATATTACATCATGTTCTATTGTATTTTATTACAACATGCTTATATCAGGTGCTGAACTAGCATCTTCTTAGGATTTTAATATACACTTGCCAGATGTTGTGTAAAATGTAACTGTTTCCTGCTTTCAAGTGTTGTGTCAAGTGTGAGCCTTTTATACAATGTCCAGTCTAAATTAAATTACGAAGCATCTTAAGTAACATCAAAGGAAACTTGACGCATCTAGGCACAGTGTGTCATCTGAAAAGGGAGAATTTATTCATTATGCAAATGAATTAATTTTGCATTTCAGATTTAGTCAAGGAGTACCTAAAAATGGACGATAGAAATCATCAGAGGTATGGCAGGAAAAAGGAAAGCAAATTAAGAAAGGTGAAAATGGGGATCTTTTTAATCTCTAGAGGGGACCTGACTGTGTGCGTTTGTGCTTTTTCCTGAATGCAAAGTACATGTCGGTGTTCTCAGAGAACGCATTACAAGGCAGACAACGTTCCCATAGAAACACCTGTGTTATTTCTCTACAAATAAACATGCAGACTTTGCTCACATTTCTTTGAAGACCACAGTTTCCCATTACCCTCCGCGTCTGCTGTTTGATCCTCAAGGCAACCAGCAGCACACATCCCCACACTTGTTTTACAACATCCCTTGTTCCCATTTTAATTTCTTCTCCCTCAACACCCTCACCCCTTGCCTCCACCACCCCACCACTCGGCTTGGTAATGATGGATGTCTGGTGTGTGCAGCGTACCAAAACCTGGAGGAAACATTCTGTCAACAGTTATCCTAGTGCAAGGATGCCTATGTTCAGGCAAAGAACCCTGGTGCTGTCACGTCCTCTAATTATTGTGCGAGAGATTTATTAACCCTCAGGTGGAAGCAGCCATCTTAATCATGAGTTATAACTACTTGGATAGATGCGACTTAGGGAATCTCTGTCTGCCTTATGCTACACTCTGTATTCAAATCAAGACACTTGCATTTTCACACCTATATGTGGTGAGCACACTCGAAAAACTTTCTGGCAGAGAAAGTTTACCTATGGGGAATGTATTTTTTTCTGTTCTTTATTTTATTACCTTGTTGTTTTGTTTAAGGTTGTTTATTTTTGGTCTTGTTAATTAGAGGTCAGGCTTTTTATTATTTTAATATAAACTTTTGTTCAATGTCTGCTGACTTTGGTGGCCCACTGGGTTCCGAAGCCAGAATGTTCTTGCTGCATCAACTGGAGGGCAAAAATATGATTTTTTAAAAAAAATTAATTAATTTAACCTGCTTCTAACTTTCTTGGAACAGAAAATAAACGGCATGGCTGAGCCTAAATGAGATTCACTCTTTGTTTAATCAAAAAATAATAATAAGAAATAATTACTCAGTCTCTAACTGGGTTGAACTAGTCTAAACACACTGAAAGACATCTATGTGCAGCCAAAGGTGGTTCTAAAAACCATTGACTTAGTTTTTACCACCACCTTTTTGTACAGTCAAATAAAATCCTAGCAAATTTAATTAATGTCTGTGGTTTTAACATGTCAACATCTGAATAAGCTATAGAGGCATGAATACATTAACAACTCGCTAATTGTGCAGTTTAAGAGTTATGAAGCGAGTCTCTTAGTTTTGTTAAATCAGGAAGACATTATTTACATGACATAAAGGGATACTCTGGGATTCTCTCCCACTCTGATTTGTAACTCGGAGAACCTGCTGGCACGCGTTTTTAACATATTCCCCGACTCTGTTTGCAGTTCCTGATGAAGCCTTTTCAGTTAGTTCACATCTGCCATGAGTACAGTGGTGGCAGAGTTCATGTATAGCTCAGATTCCGACCTCAGTGTTCTGCCTGGTTAACACTACATGGGGACTCCCAAGTGTTAACAGGCAGCAGCATCTAATTTTCCTACTTTATATAATTTACCACAACACTCTGTGTAACGAGATCATTTGTGTGTTTAAAATATGCTTATTGTTTGTTCCCTCAGCAAACAATATGTGCATGGGCAAAGTGCTGTGGGGGAAAACATTCTAATTTAAATTTGAAAATCTTAATTTTCCAGCACGGCTGTCTGAACGTTATTTTTTTTATTTTATTTTACCTCCTTTTAATGAGCTGTGATTGCCAGTTGGTGTCTGAAATCATATTTGATTGTGTATGTGTGAGTTTATAATTATTTAGTTTTATCTACGCTTGTGAAAAGCAGCTAATTTCTCCAGCAATGCTCGCGCACGGCAGTTTGGCAGGAGAGTAAGTTTGTTTCCGAGGAGGTTTATTCATTAGGTTTTATTAACATAGTCAGCATCCCGGAGCAATGTGGTGGCAAAAGGAAGATACGCAGAGAGAGAGAGAGAGACAAAATGAATTAGGAAAAACTGTAGAAATAGAAATACAGACAGCGTGAGAGTTGGAGGGATCATACACGTACATGCACCTGAACCCGGCCTAAAGGGGCCCATTTTCCTGCAGCTGAGACTGCAATTGCAGCCCACAAACAAACACAATCAGGCACGCACAACTGTCCGTCCTCTCTTTTCTTTCCACCCACTCACACGTACGTTTTGCTCAAACCCCCAACAAGCCGGGCCCTGTTCCACACCAGTGGCTAAAAAGACGGGCAGCACAGCTGACACTTGTGCCTAAGAGAGGAAGAGAAAGTGGAGCCAGCTCTCCCTCTTCTCTCCTTTTCTTCCAAAGACTGCTGCAGCTTTTATACTCCTCATCCCTTCTACAAGCTGTTTAACATTTCATAGCAGTAATGCATGGGGCTTCTCTTGGGCTGAAAGTCACAGCACTGGTTTATTCATCAGACCTGACCAATTTAGCTGCAAGTGGATAAGCAGATTTCGGGCCGGCGAGTGAGATATTTAGTTTGAGTGGTATTTGGGATTATAAAGGTGGCTGTTGTATGTCAAAAACTGATCGCTTTGCTACATTAAAGTACAGTCCAGTCACAGGAATAAAACAATGCTGTTTTGCTTGCATGGCATTCCATTAATGTGACAGCAACAGAACAGGTTTCTTTCGTGTCTGAATGAGTCGGAATATTTTTGTAATGCAAACCAGCAGCCATTGCAGGTTGCACCGTTTTAAAACTTCCCTATTGCTTTGAAAAGAGCAGTTGCTGTTCAGGTGCAAAGTAGTAGAGAGCTTGATTTTCATTTTCCTGGCATTTCTGGTATTGAGAAGAAATGCACACGTTTCTCAGAACCACTTTTAGATGAGTGGTTCGGAATTTCTTTTTCACAACAAATACAATTTTACAAGCACTGCGTGAGCATCACAGCAGCCATGTGTACTGCACATATTGCGTTCATTGCTTTAGCAGATTGAATGCAACTGAAATGTTCTTGTAACATGACTTAATCTTACTCTGTTGCACTGATAAATATTCAGTTAAAACAGCATGCTTAAATTTGTAAATAAAGCTGGTTGCTTTTGGTACCTTCTACAAATGACCGTATCACAGGGGGTCACTCATATATAATTGAGATGTTATTCCCAGGGAGAGAGGTTGTTCTTTAAATAAAAAGAAAAACGGTGAGGTGAATGGAAGGTTCTCTGTCCTGATGCAGCAGGATACTGTGAATATCACACCCTGGCTCCCAATGCACATGTACTATATGTCTTTATTTCCAGGCAAACGGTAGTCCATATCATGACAAAAATAACAGCATTTTTTTAAATAAAAATAATAATAAATACAATTAATCAAATCAAGTGAAAAAGACACTTGATGACATCACTTTTTTATTTATGGTCTGGACTACTTTTTCATCTCGAAAATAAAGATTTACGACTAAATATTCCTCTTCATTTTCTCAAGTTTGGATCTTTGTGACACACTTTTTACAGTTTACATTAGTGAATATGTTCGTTCAGCTTGAATGCATAAAATGCACATAATTTAACCGTTAAACTGAATAACAATGTGCCATGTGTCTGTAAGCATAACAATAAGTTATTTCCACTGGACTTGCGACAGAATCCTGCTCAAGTTAGGTTTGATGTCGTTCCCAGATGCACATTTAAACATCAGGAGTAAATAAGTAGTCGCCAGAACTTTTGATTTTACCTGGTGCTTCAGTTAAACTGACTTAGACACTACTTTGGGGGAAAAAAAACAAAAAACTAAGCATGGCCAGTTCAACACAGAAATGGTTTAAAAAGATTCCTCTCTATATATTCTCCAGTTCTGTAAAATGTTACAGGAGAAGGCACATCTTCTTTGTAAAAGAATACTAAGAGTGCTGATGAAAACATAATTTCTTTACATGGAATATATAGACGTACTATAACTTTTATTTTAATGGTTTTTGCACATTTCTGGCAGGAGTAGCATTAAACGTTGCTGTCTCTGCACTTCCATTGTCAAAAAAACTGGTGACCTATTCGACTCCCACACCGTCAGCCTTCAAATGTGGTCTTGTCTCCTGGTTCATAAAGCAGATGCTCAGGCATGTCTGTCGTGGACATGCATTGTTGAAAGTATGATACAGATCTATAGTTTCAGGGAACGTAAAATGGCCTTGATTTGCTCTAGCAGCTTAGTTGCTCTGACAGCAACATCTTGGTTTTGGAACCACATGCTTTTCTTTCTTTCTTAATTCAGCTCCTGCATGTCCTTGTTGTTTTTTCAAATTTTATTTAATCAGTTTTTTTTCTTGCTCTCTAATTAACACACTCTTCTCTCCTTAATGTTTTTCTTCTCAGCTCCCCTGTCAGGAGGACTATGGGGCACTGGAATATTCTCATTAATTTAGTAACACACTCTAATGTTTGCTTTGATGCCCATTAGTCCAGCAGCTCAGCTAAACACGTGAAAACACAGATCAGAGGGCAGACAGTGCAAGTCCCTGGTGGCACGGTGTGATGAAACATCCTGTTACACTTGCAGTGTTAGACTGGACTAGTTGGTGATGTGGGAGAGATGCTCAAAGATGCATCTCCAAAGTGACTTTTTTTTTTTAACGGTAGAAAATCATGCAAGCATGGTTGGCACTTCAATCATAACCATCATGCCTTTTCCTAAGAATAGTGATCATTTGAAGCATCGTATGTTCCTTGACATCACCATTTTTTTTCTTGTCGTGGCTGAAAGAGAGAGTACAGGAAGGCAGGAACTGAGAGAGTACAATCAAAGATCAGTGGGAGTTGGCAGGGTGAAAGCAAGTCAGTCAGGACCCCCAGAGCCTTGTGATTCACTGGCACAGTGGATAAGCCACATACACACACGTCCACAACTCAGCACTAAACATGCACACATAAATGTGTATTTGCACCCCGACACAGGTTTCCTGAGGACAAATCGCTGTCAGTGTTTTTTTTTTTTTTTTTTTGTTACCATTCTTTATCTTAAAGGAGAACTGAAGATGAATCAGAAACTAGTTTTCAGTGTAATTTTCTGTAATTGGTTTATTGAACCAGGCTACTATCTCTCTTTTACATTTGTACCAGTGTGGAAAATGTGTTGTCTCTTGTTTGAATTTAAGAAATGGGATTTTGAACCTTTTGGAATAGTTTCTTAGTTTTCTGGTGAAATGTTGTTTTGCAACATTGTAGGAAATTTAAAATAAAATTTTTTATCTGTGCTCCAATTGCACTTCATTTTGGACTTAAAAACATCCTTTGGTATTAACTTACTTTGCTCTAATTTTCTGATTTGTCTGATTTAGACAGTTCATCTTTGGATTAAAGGACTACTTGTGTTGTGTTTTGTAAGTACTGTGTTTTTTTGGATTTCTCAACAAGTAGAAAGTGGTGGAGATATGCAGAGTGAAAGAAAAAAGGATCTGTGGCTTTGTTTTGTTTTTGTGCAGTTACTGTCAGCTTATCTTGAATCAATATTTTGTACACCTCAACACCTTTCATGTGGCAGCAAGTGGATCAGTAGTAGGGCAAGTGCACCATTCACAGAGGCTAATGTCAATTCTTGGTCCTGGGTCATTTGCTGCATTTTCTCCACTTCTTTCTTTGCCTTAGGCCACCAGTGCAAAAAAAAAAAAAAAAAAAAAAAATTCTTAAAAGGAAAAAAAAATCATTCTCCACTCAGTTACAGTTGTAAGCATTGTGGGGTATGTTTTAAAAGTAGCCCAAATTCTGTCAGACTAGTAGGATTGAATGAGTGTTTACAGCCATTCGAAGACACAAATGTGCTTTTATCATAACCTTTTCATTGTACTTCTGGTTATACATTTAGGGTCACTCATGCTATACAGTAAACATCTGCACTAGTCTTCCAGTCTCATAAACTTTAACCAGTTTCTCTATCCTCGCTGTAGAATAGCATCTCTACCTGTTTCGCAGTGGGGAGGTTGTTTACAGGATGAGACCATCCACTGCATTAAGAGCATTTTAGCCTCTTTTTTTCCTAACATTTTTTTTTTTTATGTTGCTTCTCTTTTTTGTTACTAACATTCTCTAACAAACCTCTTAAGCCTTAACAAAATAGCCATTTAAATTCATATTAAATCATACTCAAGTGGACCCTATTTGCTAATTTTATGTTTTTGTTTATGAGTAAGTATTGGGGCTGAATACAAATGGACACCATGCTTTTCAGATTTTTATTCATAAAAAAAACTAACCCATAAACAGTTATGGATGTTGTGCAGGTCTATCATGCAGGTCTATGTTGTAACGTCACAAAATATAAAAATGTTGAAGGGGTATTACAACTTTTGCACAGCGCTGTAAAGCAGTTAATGTAAAGTTGCTAATGTGTGAATATATAAAAATATGTGGTCCTGATCACTGAGGTTACAGGTGTCATTAATTATTTGAAAGCTATTGATTTCAAAAAGTTGAAATCAATGAAACAGAATCCATCGGTATTTCATGTTTTCTTTAGCCATGTTGTGGAACAGGATGCACCGACACACTTTTTATGTTGGTTAATGTACTTGGACGTACACACTCACTTAAAACATTTGTAGTGGTGCTGGTCTATGAAAGAGGAGATTGGTATTGATTCTTCTTAGTGCCACTGCATGTGCATGCATGTGTGTTAGTATCAGTCATGCATCCAATTGTTTTTTTTCCCCCTGAGAGAAGTTTTGTGTTTATTTGTAAAAAGTAAAATGTACGTTAATCATGGTTGACAAGAAAAGACACTTTGTTCACATTGTTGCAACAAGATGTGCTTAATGTACTTCAGATGTGTGCTTGGTCATTATTACCCCCATGATCTGAGGTGGGAAAACATCAGGGACTGTTTTCCAGTGCGCAAAATTGGCCCCTCTCCAAGCTCATCATCTCTTTAAGCTGTGTACAGTTTTAGACAGTCATTTCCACCATCTTCACTTAGTGCTGAAGATGGTGGAAATTAAAGGTGGTTGACTTTAATATCTTGTGTAATAGGAGCCTCAGGCTCACTTCCCTCTTCGCTCTGACCAGTAGTATTGATGTGAGATGTTAGCTTCACTAACTGCGCAAGATATTCACATGAACACAAAAACAATTGGTTGAAGAATTGACTGTAATGCAGCCAGTGATGCCTTCCTGCTGTCAGTGGGTATTCAGCGTGGTTTGCATTAGCAGTCAGGAAATTGGTCTTAGAGTTGTCTCAGAAGTTCCTGATGAAGCCTTTTCATTTACTTCACAAGATCACAACCTCTAACAGAAGTTGTGATCATCATATTTTTTTTTATTAACAAAGATAAATACAAAGAAGCAGTATTTAATTGATGATTTTATTTAATAATTGGGGAAAAAATCCTATGCAACTCAACCTGGATTTGCATGGAAAAACTAATTGCCCTTAACAGACAGTAACTGAATCAAGTGAGGTCTGCAGTGCTCTAAATGTTATTCTGTGTTCCTTTGTAAAGTCCTAGATGAGTTGCTAATGTGAATATAGGAGAATTTAGGCATAATAAAATATATTTTTATTACTTCTGTAATGAGAAAAATAAAAAATTCATTGAGAAATTTTTACATTAAATACAGACAAAATTAATATATCATGGAAATCAATAGTTCAAATTAAAAGTAAAAAAAAAAATCATTGTACATTAAAATAAAATTTATTTTTATCATTATTTATACAATTATCTAACAACCATGTGCTGCAACACATTATCGGCTTCTTTTCCTGTCAGCCTGTACCAACATTAAAGTCACTGAATGAAGACAACGCTGTTATAGAGGCGATAATGTCTGTAGAACTGCCATTTTACTAACTGTGAGCTTCGTTCCAGTTTTCATTTTTTCCATTCTTGGTTATGTCTTTTAAATTTCTTTTACAAGAATAATTAAACATAATTTGACTGTAACCTTGGTGGTTAATTAAAAGCTTGTTAAACTTGCCTGACATGCAAGTGAAATTTCAGCTCAGAAATGAGCATTGAAGCATGATGGTAACTTCTACACATGGAGAGAATGGCAGCATTTCAGCTGTTGTTCAGTAAGATACTATTTGCAAACACGTAGTAGTTTTACTTCACTAATATTTTTTATAGATTCGTCATAGATTCAATTTTCATGCTTAAATACCAAATAACTTTGTTTGAAATACTTTGTATTTCTGCAAATCTTTACCAGTTAAAAAAAAAAAATGTTGATTGACTATTTAATAGTTAGCTGTATCCGTCAAAACAATGATGGTAAAAAAAAAAAAAAAGCCATTACAATTGTTAGACGTAAGCCGCTATTGAGAATAACTTTATATTTCAGAGTGGTTGTCAGCTCCATTTTCCTCCATATTGAGGCTCCTGCTGATTCTTGTCTTTGCATGGGTAAGAATAGACTGCACAATGATGGTCATGCATCTAAAAACAGTTACTGAGTCATACATCTGAATACAATGGTGAGCATTTGAATCCTTTTCAGCTGTTTGCAACATACTCAGTGGAAAAACAGGCATTCATGGTTAAATAGCTTATTAAAAAATATAGAAAATACTACTTGAGCAATGCCATTACTACACACATTGTTCACATAACTCGAAAGCCTTTTATGTTTCCTTCTTGCACCCAAAAAAGCATGTGCAGAGGAAAAAAAAATAAAACAAACACAAGTTAAACGGGTAAATAGACTCTTTTTCTTTTCTTTTTTTCTTTTTGTCTGGAGAACAATTCAAATCTGAAATGCCGCTACATCAAAAGACCTCTCCAAAAAAAAAAAAAACTCTCAGTGATGCAGTTAACCCCTTCAACAGGTTCTCAGTTGCCATGGCAACAGCAACAGCAGGCTGACTGATCAGTGCTCATGTGAGAGGAAAAAAAAAAGAGAGAGAAAACATTTCCTAGGCGACCAGCAGGAGTCATGCAGAAACGTCAAATGGTTTGTGTGCGTTTGTGCCTGAATGTGTAACGAGTTAATGCGCTTTTAGATGTTTGCTCCCAAATATGTTGGGATGGCATCAGTGCGTTTTGTGACCCAGACAGAAAAGCTGCTCTTCATATTGTTGCTTCCACCAGTGATGAAGCTGACTGCTCCTTGTTGACTGGCTTTTTTTTTTCTTTTTCTTTCTGGTTCCTTTTAAAACAATCGGCTGTGTCATTTTCACAAGCGCATACACGGTCGCTCCTGCTTTCATTTACAAGGTCTTCTTTTACCAGCTTCGTGCAGGAATGCTGGGAGACGTGAATGAGGAACAGTCTCAACATCGTCCTGCATCTCCATAGATGAGCTGAAGTGTGGAGCGTCAGAGAAAGGGAAAGTCATGAGCCAGTACCCACTGCATTTTTCTCTCCCATGTACTATCTGCCTACGCTTTGCTTTCCACCCACATTATCTCAACACTGATGGAAGTCCTCTGCTTTCTCCCATGCTTATTCTCCCCCCCCTCATTCTCTGCTTCTCTCCTCCCTCTTCACATGCTCTCCTGCCATTCCTATCTGTCACTCTTCCCGTCACAATAAGTATCTTTATTCAACATGCCTTTTTCTTCTCTTTTTTTACATAATTCCGTACTTTGCTCCCCACATCTTTACTCATGCGGAGCAAGTTTTGAGTAATTTCAGTGCATTTGTGTAGTAGCTGTTTGCCTCCATTGCATTAAAACTCTGGAGATCCAGTGCAAGGGTGAGAGAGTTTCTGATGTCAGTGCAACGTCTTCAACGAGGCTGTAAGTCTAGAAATAGAACTGTTCAAAACAAGCTGATCTCAGATCAGCCTAGTTCTATTCGTCTGAATAGATTGCTTAGTTTTTTGGGAGGTATTTTAAGATTTTGAGTCCATGTGCAACATTTTGACAAAAAAGACCTTGTTTTACTCCAAAAATATCTACTTTTGATATCGGAGTTATCACGTCACTTCTATGGGCAGTTGTGAATAAGATGGGAACAGTTTTATCGAATCACAGCCACTGGAGGTGCCTCTTCAAAGGCCTTCTGGCCTGGCCTCATCCCCCCTGGGATGGCTGCCATCTTTCTGGAGACACATCAAACACATGAAAGCAGATTTTCTGGAGTCACAGTCCTTTGCTGCCACGACATTGATCATCATAGCTGAACAGCAGTTAACGCAAACGATGCTTTCAGCAGAAAGTCTCTAAGACACCTTTCTTTTGTTTTGACTTTTGTTGACTTTTACTTCAATTAGTACTTGGGGGGTGAGGGGGGTTTGTTTCTACTAACTTTGCAAATCTAGAAACTGAAAGTGTTCATTCTTAAATGCAAAATCAGGTTCATGTGATCAGTTTGGATCCAGTATACATTTTAGAGCTTTGCCACAGACCTACAATTTGGATTTATGGTTACACTTTGATTAGTTCACTTTATCACATAAATATGCTTTTCACTAAATGAAAAGATGGAAGCTCTGGCTGCGTATTTTGAGTTGTTATCCTGCTACAATGAGAACATTTGACCCATTCAAGTTGTGTGAGGCCTCTAAAAGTTTTCCTTTCAGATTTGTTCTGCATTTGGGTATTGCAACGGGAGCAAATAGCCTGCAAGGCATTGCAGTTTTTAGTTTGTTTTTTTTACCTGCAGCCATTTGTCATAAATACGTCTATACATATCTCTATATTTCAAGCGTAGGGAACATATAGACAGACTTCCAATATATTATACTCTTTACAGTGTGACCGAATGTAGTCAGGTGTGTTTACTTGGAGGGGCAGAATTGCCTCCTCCATCTTGGAGGTAATTGCTCATACAAAATCTGCCTGACAAGTTCACAAAGGAAGTAGTTTGTATTTTTCTCTCTATTATTTTATTCATTACTGCTCACCAGAGTAGAAGGAAACCGACACACGTGAGAGTTAATACAGCATAGCTACACACACACAGGCACACGCCTGCACAGACAAGGTGCATAAGCCAGCAGAAACATAATTTTTTGTCTCTCATTATCTTTCCTTTCTTTCTGTTCAAAACGTTTGTGTAATGAATGTTATTTTTGCTTAGCACTGTACTCTTTGTCATCTTGAGTTATTACAGATATCTCTGAGGTTGCGTAAGGATTAGGAGCACAAAACAAAAGCACCGTTGCCTCCACTAGCACGCTTCGTCTTTATGTTTGTCGGTGAGTGTTAGGGTCAATTAGAAGTAAATCCTCTATTTCCTCTCTTTCCCCCTTGAGTAAACTGGAGCATATATGAAACACACATGTACAGAAGACTGAAATGAACAGTGAATAGCGAGCACAAAGCAGCAAGAATGCACCGCATTTCAGCCCTGGAGGAGTTATTATATGAACGTTGTTTCTTGGTCTTTGTATCGCACGTTACACTATGAGGAAAGATTTTTTTTTTTTTAAAAAGCCATTGGACATTAAATAGTCTAGAGAGGGAGGTAAAGAGGAGAAGGAGTGCTCTGCAAATGCCTGGTAGCCCTTGCCCCTCTGAGCTCAGCAACACTTTTTTGAGCTTAGCTGCCTGAGCTGCAAAAGTTTCAGCGATTTAAACTAAAGAAGATTTGTATTTACTCCCTGCAGGCCAGAACACCTTCTTATTACACTATAATTTCCTCCCTTCTTCCGTGGATGAAAATAGGTTTGGATTTGCTTTGTCTGTTTTCAGGCAAACAGAAGTGTATTTTAAGGGACCACTAGAAACGTCTTTTTTTTAAGCTCGTGGACTCCTCCTATTGTTATGGGATTTAACAATAATATAGTAAATGCTGGGATTTATAGAAACACATTTCTGACTGAGTTTTGTCAATGGGACTCTCAACAAATTATTAATTTTCTTTATTTTTATGAACCTGAAAATAATAATTAAAAAAAACCCTGCAGAGCTACCAAAACTGTGACATGTCTTAGAGAAAATAATCTCCTTGGACGCAAAAATAGCCCAGATAATTTTATAAGAAAATTATTTGACATACTACAGTGAAATGTTTTGAAATGTTCAAGTCTGAATGAGTTGCAAGACTTATGGGAATAATGTTTTTATTTGTTTTTGTTTTGTTTTGTTTTTTTGCAAATGAGATCAATCAACTTTGGTTTAGGTAAAACTAAACCTAATAAAAGCATTAAGACCCCATTAAAACGTCTGTTTTGCAACCATCTCAAAAGTCCTTGGCAGATTGAATTGTGGAATTCCCTTATTGTTAATTTAATTGGAGGTTGGACTATCTTGTGTCTTTTTGTATACTCAAGGTTACTTTTCTAAAAATTTTTAAATTTTACAACTAAGTCAAGATCATTGTTATAGTTATACCTCAGAAAGAGAGGTGGACTTCCTTTTAATTATGACTCCATCTGAGCCCAGGTTATTATTTTAGACAAGATCCCACTAACTGGATGTTTAGATCATTTCATCGTTTTAGTTACAACAACTATTAAGATTTTTATAATTAGAATAAATGATTGCAGTTGGCAGAGTCTTTCTGGAGATCCTTTGGCTAGATTTGTTTGAGAGTGCATGTGTACGACAAGTCCATCAGCTTCAGGGAGAGAAAACTGTATTCCCAGCACACAATCGCGACTCGTTTGTGTCTCTCTTATTTTCACTCTTGTATATTTTTTCCTGCTCGGAATCTGAAGGGGATGAGCAAACCTTGATTTATTTATGAAGTGGAGTTCAATGTTGGCTGAGGGCCTTTTGTTAAAGGTAGACTTTGATAGTAAGTTCTTTTTGACAGTGTTTGTTGTCTTCATTAATACTACATTTTGACATCTTGAAAGAGATTCACACCCAGAGGAGAATAGTTTTTTTTATTATTTTTTTTAGCTTCACCAAGACTTTCAGCTTAAATTTGACAAAAAAACAGTTTTCTGGTGTGTTAGATAGCTGTTTTATCTGATGTGGTGTTGAAAGAAAGCATCTTTAAGAGTCAAAAGTAACCTGTGCAGGTATAGATCTTTGAATCTTTTAATTTGTTATTGTTTTTGATGCATGCAATATGCAAAGTAATGTTTCCGAAATGACAAAAGGATGAAGTATTAACTCTTTTATCACTGTTTTGGATCTTATTTACAATCTTAGTACATTACTAATGTTGTATGATAGTAAATGTCTCTAATTTATCTAAATAAATTTCATTCTGATATAAGGCAAACATCCTGAAAGATGTCCATAAACAGAATATTTGAAGTTAGAATATCAGGAATGTATTTCTGTACTTCGTCATTGTGAATACGTGTTGCATTGCATTCACATATGTTGACACACGTGTAAGGTAAAATCCCAATACTACCTTGATTGGGTAACCTGAAATTATGGCGTCCAGGTTAGTTTAATGTCATCTTGCAATTTTTCTCAATAAATTTGTGTCTTTGTTAATTCTTTGCAGCAAATTGGTTCAGGTCCAACTTGATAAGAAGTGTAAGAACTAATAAACAGATCTGAGATAACAGAGTCAGTGTCCCACTTAATATTGGCAATGTTTGAACTACAATATTACAAGAATGATAGCATCAACAATGCACCAGAAATTATATTGGGACCAAACAGTAAGGGGTTTTCCAGCCAAACTAGCAAACCTTAAAGTAGTATTTGCTTATTACTAGTTTTCTTTGTTTCCACTGTTGAAAGCGAGCATTCTTGCTTTAAAAGTAGAATGCCATCTCATACTCAAGTCATTGCTGAGGCAGACAAAATAACTCCTTTTGACAGGGGCTGGAGACACAATTATGACCACTACCAACAAATAAAATGTTGGCAGCACTGCACTATAATCTCTTTAGTAGGTATAAGGTGGGATAAAACACATTTTGAGGGCTGGTCATTTTGTCCTCTTTGCAGTTAATGTATAACATTGAGCCATTTGGTATGAGACAGTTTGCAGTAACAATTCCTGTCTTTATATTTGTACAGAATTTTACAGAATCTACTCTGAGGCCACTGTGAAGAAATGTGAGTTAAATGATGTTTGGAGATAACATCTACCATCAGGAGGTCACTCATAGTTATGTTTTGTTTAATGAGGAGTCAAAATCTTTCATATTTCAAAAGTCAACTGACCCAAATGTAAATTAGAGCCTTAGTCAATGAAAACAGTGTAATATAAGATACCACAAACAGAGAATTAGAGAATTGCACAGGTAAAGCATGAAGAAATTTGAACATTTTTATCTTGATAATTCAGCAACAATATTTATCTACAAGAGGAACACCTAAAATCCAGAGGTCACATGCATGTGTACATGTTCCTAAAGTACAGTTTTTGTTTGTAGGTAGAATGGGATAATTGTCTCTTGCCTTCCTGATATAATCTAAAAGTGTGTGATTTATTTAGATTAATGCACCAAGCTAGTCTTTACATTTCTGTCTCCTTTAACCTTTTGCTCTTTAATGTCAGATGCTGGTAAATCAAGTTTGAAAAATATAGTAAAACCCATGTTTGTGGCACTATTTATTAACACTGATCAGTAGGACACTGTTATTAGAGCACTCACAAACACTGACGGCTGTCTGAAACAGCATTCATAAATTTGTCTGTTATTAGGATTCCTCTTTACAGGGCTAACAAGACAAATAATTTGATTTGTGTCGACAAACTGCCTACCTGCTCTGCAATCTTCCACAGAAATGGAGGATTCATCAGATAATTCCTGGATAGTGACATCGTGATGTGGCATAAACCAACAGAAACTACAAAATTATGGAAAATCAGAAGAGAGTCCTCTCTAGAACAGTGAAGGTCTGTGTTTGGAAATGTCGAAGTTAAAAATGTCCATATATAATAGACATTTATGTCAACTGAATTAAGTGATCACAATACTCTTACTTGTATTTCAATAGTGCTTCATGTTATTTACCTTTTACACTACTGTAGTACTCAGTATTACTTAAGTTATTAAGTTGACCCCATCAACTTCAAACATTCACACACAGAGATGCAAAGTGATAGCTGTGATTGGGGACAGCTGTGGTTTTGCTGTTTGTTTTGTGTTTTGTGACTCAGAGTTCAAAAACTGATATGTAATATAGGAACGGTAATGACGAAATCTATTTAATTGTTAATTTATGCAGGAAATCAATACCCACCTTAAGAAAACGAACTAAAGACTTTTCAAGAATGCATAGTTATATTTTTCCAGTAGTAGAGACCTTTGTTCAAACTCATATTTGATTCTTAAGCCACTCAGAGCTTCTGCAGTACCACATGATGTTTTAAGCTGGCGTTCTATGTGGTGAATTTAATTCTCAGATAATAAAAACAGTTTCATTCTTAATAGGAATTACTGTTTCATTATTAAAAAACAAACAAACTAAACCTCACAGATAGAACAGCTCCCACCACAAAAGCAACTGCTCTTTGTTTTTCAGGAGGAATGGCAGTGCTTATCTATCCTGCACTTACTCTGTTCACTGTTCAACTCTTTCAGCTCCTCTGATAGATGAGAATATCTTTAGAGAGTTTTGCCAACCTGCTTAGGAGTGAATTCACATTTTTCTTCCTCCATTATTTGCTTCTGCACATGGATTAAGGACACAGATTGCACTAAATGCATGCAGACACAAACATGCTTGTAAAACCATAAAAACACAGCAGACACAGTGATCTAATCAAATATGGAGAATTTTTCCTCTCTTCTATCATTACTTAAATTTCTTTAATCCAAGAACTGCAGGCCCTGACCCAATGAGGGCGATGCCAAACTTTAAGAAACATGGAAATGGGGTTACTCCAGAGTAAAAGAAAGCAGAATGAAGAATCCCTTAAACAGATTCCTTCAGAGTTAAGAATGATCAATTCAAGTTAATGTGCAGTGAGTTTAAAATTGTCACATTTCCTCAATACGGACATGCTATGTGTGATTGGACTTCATCACATCTGATGCACATGATCACATCTTGGTAATTTCATCTGGAATAAAATAAAATAAAACAAAAAACTCCTTGGTTTATGTCATGGGGTGTTGGCTGTGCATGCATTTGCCAAACCCCCAAACTTTTTGTTTCGGATAAGGGCAAAAGCTCTCATCTCTTCAAATGCCTAGATCAGGGATCCTCAAATCCAGGCCTTGAGGCCCGGTGTCTCTGTTCAACAAACCTGGGCCAAATAATTAAGTCATTAACAAGATCATGAAGAACTTGACTGCACTGAGGAGGCAACTCAGCTGTTTGATTGAGGCGTGTTGAACCAGGGATACATCTAAAACTTGCAGGACAACGGCCTTCAAGTATCTAAGCCAGGAGCCCTGGTTTAGATATTTGCTCTGACTGTCTATATAAGTGTAAATAAATATGCACACATAGGCAGACTTTCCTTAAAGCATAAGCATACCTAATTTATATGTGTTGAAGATTGAGCTTTGCTTCTAGTTTCAGAATCTGGAGGACATCCAAACTCTTCTTTTTTTTTTTTGCCCACACCTGCGTACACAGCTTCCATAATTAGCTAGTTTTACTCCTGGGAACCAAAGTATTTCCTATTTTAAGGGCACCAAAGTCAAGCCTTGCCCTAGGTACTTCAAACTTCACAATGACATATAACTTATATAGTATATCGATTGCTGTTTTTTGACTTGACATTCCCACAAAAAAAAACAAAAAACATGCAGCCATTATGAATGCAGCTGCCAGAGATTGTGTTTTTATCCCGTGTTGTGTTTACAGACCGGCAGAACCACCTTTGATGGGATTAGAATCACTAAAGATGTGCTTTAGCCGGCCTGGGAAGCTCGCTAGCAGGGAGAATGTGCAGGGATTTATGCATTTTTGATGCAGCATGGGGAGGAGTGGAGCTCTGAAAAGGCTGCATGACCTACTTAGAGAGCTGTGGAATTCAGACGACTCGTCATGCCACAAAAAGGAGAAAAACCTGCCTCTCATGCTCTGTGTGTGTCAGGAGTATGCAAATTTTTTTCACTTCTCATTTTATTTCCTTTGGCTTACCGGTGATTGATTGAAAGCATTGTACATCCAGTGAATCTGGATGTTTTGGTTTTTATCCCCCAGCTGTGTATTCCAGTTTACTCCTAACTTTTCATTTGTGTTGGCTTTCCTACTTTTGTTTTCTATTGTTAGATTTTTATCCAAAAGCATTTGTAATGCTAAGGTTCCCCCCCCCCATCTGGTAGCCTTTAGACCTGAGCGCATCTCCAACTAGCCTCTGTTACTCCTTATGTCAACATCTTAGGAAAAATTCTGTTTTCTTTACCACGCAGACTTGTTCACAAATTAATTTTCCTTGACAGTCTAGGCCCCTCTTTCTTCTGCTCCCACTTCATCACCTCTTCGCTCTCTTTCTCAGTAGCTATGGTAACACAGTACTGTATGTCAACTTCTTAAATAAAACAACATTGTCCGACTCTTCAGGCTGTCGCATTTTCTGCCGACTAGAGCCGCTTGAGGTGGCGCTCCAGTGGCTTTCTCAGTCACCTCGAAAACAGGAAAAAAAAAAAAAAGGCTGGTCAATGAGTGATTTATTTGAAAAGACAAGTACTCACAGCCACTGCCATCCAATGGAGTATTTATTTCAGCCGGAAATAAGCTATTGTGAGGCAACAGTCGACCACCTGGATGGATGGTGCCCGTGCGTATGCGTGCCTGTGTGTGGTGAGCCTGTAGCTCCTCGTGATTGATGATTGTTCGGGGGACTGTTGGCATGATCCCAAGCATGGTTAAATATGTCCCCCTTGATGAATCTCAGCATGTGTTTTCCCATCATGTGCTGGTGGAAGTGCATCGAAGGTGCTTGGAGGCAAAGCGGTCTTTACTCTAAAATTTAAAGCAATTAAATAAACCAAAAAAACATATTTTAAGAAAGCATACAGCTATGGCTTTCTACTGAAGAGTTTTTTATGTCACTAACTAATAAACTTAAAAAGGCTGTTTTTAGCCATACGCTTGAAAGGTGTGCATAGCATTGTGTCACACGAAAGGGCAGGGGCAGAATCACGATGCAGTTTGACCACTGATTATAACTGATGACGATTAGAAGTCAAGAACGATTGTTGAGCACCTAGTTCTGGAGCAGCAGTTCGCATCTAGACATTGCTAATTCATGTTGTATTTCATAAAAGTTACAGTCACATTTTTGATGATAGTTGTTACTGATGTACTTTGTGAAAAACTTTTGCTGCCGCGTGAAGAAAATAGTTGTGATATTTCTCATTAAGGTTTGTGGGAATTTCTTCTAATCACTTTAACTTGACTATAGAACCTGAAATATTTTGCTCTAACTTTTATAACTAAGGACTATAGTCACTATGGCTGCACTTCTGGGTTTTTTTGTATGCACACCACATGATCTTGTTGTAATTGCCCCAGAGCTCTGCATGCAGACAAAGAAAGTTTACTGTCATGAATAGGCAGCCTAAAACACAGTGGGTGTGGAGACCTATAATGTACCACAACAGTTCTATTGCTTTGAAAGTGAAAATGATTAAGAAAGAGAGTTTATGTGATTGGCGATGTTTAGATACAGCACAGTGTGTCAAAACCCACAGGTGAGAAAAAGCAACTCCTAAAAGATTACTTAGAGCATAGATTTATCAGATATGGCAGTTTTTGTTGTATGACTGCCTTAAATCGCATTGAAAGCAACCTTTTATTTTATTTTATTTATTTTTCCTGATTTGCTCAGGTTCTTTTATTAAATAGCAAATATACAGGAGAGAGAGGGGGAAGACATGCAGCAAATGACCTGAGACCACGAATCAAACCCTGGACCACTTCAATGAGGACTATGACGTCTGCATCAATCATTATTTCTCTACACTTTCACAGAAAGGGATCCTAAATACATTTTAAGCCAACCTCAACAAGTGATACATATATTTTCTTTCACATTTTGTCTGACTATTTTTGGAATTCTCCTTTTAAAATATATGTTTCGCTGATTAACTAAGGAAGTAATTGGACTGAGCGGGGCACAGCAATGTTAAAGCACCGAGACGATGTGCTAATGATGCAATGCTAACAGCCATGACCCTTAATAACTTTAAGCCTCCTGGAGCTGGGAGATTAACGAAGAGATAGAAAGCATGGATGAGGAGAAGGAACCTGTCGAAAAGACACCAGAGCTAAGCTGGAAGGAAACAAAGGTGCACAAAAGGTGTGAGATGGGAAAACTGAAGTTGACAAACTGATGCTGAAAAAGAATTGACCAATTCAATTTAAAGGAAAATTAAACGTCCAAACTCACATAATCCAAGAAGAGATAGGTTTTCATGGCAGTTCTAGAGGCAGCAAAGATCGCTGGTAGCAGTCAGTCTTGCACTGAATCCAAAGAAGCCTCTGACTGATGACCGTGCTGCTGTGTGAAAGTCCCATGACTGTTACACAATGCCAAAAGCTCAAATTACAGGCAGCAGAAACAATAGTCCACATTTCTCGGATAACACCAGCAGTTTTTGGAAAGCATTGCAAACCACCTCTTCAGATCTTTGTCTGACCATGTGGTCAGAAAGCAGGGCAGTCATGGACATGTCCCTTGCCCATTATGTCCGATGGAAGAGATGTTTGAAATTCTTCATTTACTCTCTGCTTTTTTGCTCCTGCTCTGCATCTGTGAAGCCTCATTTTCAACCCATCTGAGATTTGGGGTCATAGTTCAGGTATTTTTTATGCGGTTGAGACTCTAATTAGCTGCTCGTGGTTGGAAAAACAATGTCTTCTTGGCAATGTTTTTGCTGATTAAAATGAACAACTGCTCAAAACTAAAATGATAATGATGTTTGTGAAGGGGATGATGATCTAACAACAAAAATAAGAAAACATGGTTTCAAAAAGGTGTAGCGAAAGGAAGAAATGTCCTGAGTCCCAGCAGAGACAAGGCCAGGATTCCTTGAAGGGAGGGTTCTGCTTTAATAAGACTGCTGTGTGCGGACATCAGAATCCTACAGCTGCAGAGAAGGCAAGCCTAAAGCGTGCTCTGCTCTATTCAGTGAAACACACACACTTTACTCACTCGCTAGATCCCAGTCTCTTTTTTCTACAGTTTATTACTGTGGTTTACTGTTAATATTTGTGAATAGTTTGCTCTTGGTATTTGTCAGTGTCTGTTCAGACGGTATGAAATAATGATGGGTATAATCAATCGAAAGGTTTGATTACAATGTCTCCTCCCCAGTATTCAATCTTACACAGGGTTTCTATAAAAAAAACTACAACACTGTCAAAGTTAATGAAAAGTAAACATAATTTGGGGGAAATTAAAAGGGGAACTCAGACTCCTTACAGAAGTGAGCTAGTAAGTAAATCGAATAAACTTGTGTGTAGCTTTATTTCGGTATAGATCCTGCTGTTCAGTGAAAGCCTTGGGGCTTTGTTGGGGAATATAGGCTACATGAACAAACAGGGAATGACAACCAAGAAACAGTGGCCGGTGGACATATAGCTGTGGCGAAGGTCAAAAGGTTTGGTCTTGAACCCAAGCTGTGGTGCACTATTTTATTTATCCACGTTTCCAGAGAGGAAAAACTGTGGCTTAACTTCAAACCTTCCAAAACATGATGGCTCACCTAAATTGATAAGATAGTAAGAAGAGCAATTAATCAGAGAATCAGTCAAGAGGACTCAAATCTCGATGAACTGCAATGAACCATCGCTCAGGTGGAAGAGTCTGTCAACCAGACAAATATTTTCAACGCTCCATAAAATGTTACAATTCACTAAGAAGTGGGAAGAAGAAAGTCATCAAAGAAATCCCTGTCTAAAACTTGCTGAAGGGAGTTTAGCGAAATATGTGGGTGAATGTGATTTTGTTGTTGCTGCTGTTGTTCACTTTCGATGTCTTTGTCCGGTGAAGTGGCCAACGTTCATCGAAAATACCAGGTATAGTGAAAAAGAAACACTGCCTTTAATCTTGTCCATCATTTTGCAACAGGTCAGAATGAACACATGAATAAAGCTAAATACAGCACTAAACGGGAGATATATTATTGTTTTAGAGAAACCGAGTCATAGTCCATTCAGACAATGTGGGCAAAATTGAAAATTGCTTTTCACAGTCACTGTCAAACTGAACTTGAGCTTGTGTCAAAATGTGACAAAGGTTAAGATGTATTAATACTTTTGCAAGGCATTGCTATACCAAAACAAAGTACAGGTGAAAAAACAACAAAGCAAACTCTGTAGGTACAAGGAATTCTCCATGTATTTTATTCTCTCCTTTATTCATGATTTATTTTGGGAGAAAAGATGATAGTATTCCTCTGTTGCAACAGTCAAAGGAAATAAAATCACTTGGATAATTACGTTTGTCTGCTCTATCACTATATTGCAGAGTGTAAAGATGAGGCTTGAAATATTCTAGTGGGATCAAAGGCTCTCATAAAAATTTATGTCCTGAGAACGGTCATAGAGACTGTAAAGATCCAGCCTTTAATGGATGTCGGGCACTGGACATACACATCTAGAAGGATGGATAGACAGAGAGACAACAGTGAAATTACAATCAGGTCAGCAACGTTTATTCTTGAATCTAAGCATTAAGACTTAAAACACAGAGCTCCTCCTAACAATTTTTCTGTGCTTTATTGAGTAACTGCTCAACAGAGGAGAATAAAATGGTCACTAATTTTAATGTTTTTTTAAAAAAAAAATACACACTAGAAGCTGATGTTTTTAGCAGATAGAGAAAGAAAATGAAATGTACAAGTCGTGATTTGCAAAGTGTTGCTTACTGGAATGCAACACCGATACTGAATCGGTGTAGCTTTGCGGGGGGCATGACTGAAGAATCTAAGGGGAATCATTGAATGGAATAACTGATAACAATGACTAAACAGAGCACGACACAATCATGGCCCATACAACAAAAGACTCAGGAACATGTGCTAACAGGAAAACAGAAAGTAGTAAACCACAACACACAAGCTAATAGAAATTACCAAGGTTAAACTGAAGCTAAGGTCTAGTAAGAGAAAATTAAAAAGACTCTCTCTCAGTATGATGCTAGCACAAGAGATGTACAAAGGACTTTTGATTTTTTTTTTTTTTTTTTTTGCTACAACCCATAAAAATATGCCTTGTTTTTCTTTAGTTTGCTTGATTGTATGTTTTGTTGAAAATATCCAAAACATTTTGCCGCCATATTTTGTTGGAACGTCTCATCTCACATAAAAAAAAAAAAAATGATTACAATTGACAACATACCAATTCTGGTCACCATGAGTCGCCTGCTCAGTAAGCTAAAGTATTCCTGGTTTTGTGATTTAGGCATCCTCTCATGTGTCCAGATAATGACATTAACAACCTCTTAATGAGTCTAAGTTTGTCTCCACAGAAAAGATCCTGGTGGCATCATGGCTGTAGCTCTTGTTATTGCTATCTTTTGAGCAGAAAGCCATTATGTTGCCATTTGTACACTTATCCAGCATTCCTCTCATAAGAGAGCAAGTTGTCATCTTCCATTTCCTTGTCGATTACAATATTTGTTCTTTTATTTTGACAGCTAATGCACTGTTTGTCTAGTACGAAATAGACATTTTTGGTCAAAAATGCACAAATGATTAAAAGTGGTGCACAGTGGAAAGCTCAAACAGCATAGCACTTTGATTCAATTGTTTTACATTTTTTTACATAAGCTACCAATTTATTTATTTATTTTTTTACATATTTATTTAGTCATTTGACTATTGGTTAATAATTGTCTACAGAATAATGGGCAATAATCAACACAAGCAGCAATACTTTCTCTTTTCCAGATAATATGCATAATATTCTCAACACAAAGGTATGCAAACATGCTTAAACCCTTCAAGCTCTTGTGCAAAGGTTTATCTTTCCCTGGCTGTCAACTCTGTCACATCACTTATGTGAAGTGATGCACTTTGTTGTGTTGGATATTACTGCTTCAAAAGTCAAGCACAAAGTAAAAAAGCTTCCCAAAGGGACCGGCTGAAATGTCCGTCTGTTTTCTTCTCTCTCTGTGTGTAGTAACCTTGGACATCTATACAAATCAAATTGGTTTCTAATCCAGTGCTTCAGTCATTCTCTGCTGCTGCTACACTAACAAGAACATGTCTCTTTTGTTCTACCCCTGTCTTTTATTTGCTCTACGTTATTGAATTCTTTCATGGGACTGAGTGGAAGAGCTGTGGGGTTCAGACTTGATAATAGACTTTCTCCTCTGTTATCAGTTATTCCCTCTCCTATCACTCCTCTTGTCATTCTGTTCCCTTTTTTTATTCCTCCAATATATAGTATTCTTACTAAAACTTGGCTTCTTGAATCAAAACCTTTGCATCCCTTATTTAAAAGTTTTATTTTTGTTGAATATTTATGACTAAATAATATATATTTAGTCATAAATATATTTATATATATATATAAGTATATGTATGTATATGTATGTATATATATGCATATGTATGTATGTATGTATGTATGTATGTATGTATGTATATATATATGTATGTATGTATATATATGTATGTATGTATGTATGTATATGTATGTATGTATGTATATATATGTATGTATGTATGTATATATACACATACATTCAGTTACATTCTCTCACCCAAACTATGATGAAGACAATCTTCTGAAATTGATGGAATCAGTGTTTTTGCTATTTTCTGCTTTTTGTGCTCTACCCACACAAAAAATGTAGACTCACTCAAAATTTTGACTTTAAATTTAGTAATGCTGCACTTTTCCGGTGGGCAGTATGTGTATTACTGTCGTACATTTCTGATTTACTGTATTCCTTTGGTACAGCCTACCTTCTACTTTCACTCTCTGCTGCCGGACCACTCTTGTTGCTCCACCTCCCTCTCACTTTGTTTTTTTTTACTAAGACAAAAGTATTGATTCTTGAGTTTGAAAGCTGCCATCGATTTTTCTTTTCTTGCTTTTTTTCTGGTTTAGTATGTCTTTGAAAGTCCACTGTATGGAATGTAACAACAGCAAGTAGCGCAGTTTGCAGCATGCTGATTACTTTACAATCTTCTCTTAAAACTGCCATGCTGCCAAACATTTTGGATCTGTGCTTTCTGAGTCAGTTTGTCTGTTTAGAAGTGAAAAAGGTGGAGAGCAAGATCCACAACGTCTCATAGTAAAACGTGCTTTAGAATACTGGAAAAAAAAATAATAATAATTTGGATTTATACAAAACCTTACACTGATGGAAGCATAAATATGAATATTATCAAACCAGTACAGGAAACCCAACTAATATCAGGGTTAGGAATTTGGAACATGGATTAGATTTGAACTAGCGTTGTAGATTTTGGCCAGTTTCGATTTACCCTTTGCAGCTATCAGCAACATAATGCCATTTATTATTCATATAGAAGTGGCTGTGTTACTGTATGTATTGTAGGCAAGGTAATGCATTTTTAAACTGCTTTAAGCAACTCACATTAATAACTGTCATGAAACAAGTGACAGATGATGAAAGTTTAAAGTTGGTTTATTATCTTTTTTTTTTTTTGCTCATTGGTGTAATAATATTTATTTTAAATGTTTACTTCAAGGTTTTCTGAGTATTTTTTATTATTATTTCAGCCTACATCCTACAAAAACTTTGGTTCTTTGCTATTCTATTGGCATAAATTCAATTCCACCAGAAGCCTTTTAGAAATTTGCACTTGTTCAGTTCTTTTATTACTTCTAAAATACACCAAGATTAAAAACACAAGTAAATAGGGATGTAAAATGTAAAAAAACAACAACAAAAAAACCACGAAAAGAAATCCCTATAACAACTGGTTTAATTAAAAGTAAATCTTTCAAGCAAATTTGCTTTAAAATTTCATTTGGGAGAAATGACAACTAAAAAGCTATGTGCTTTTTGCTAAATGACCTGCTACAGTGCTCTCCAAAAGCACAACTTCTAGGGACCTATCGTTTTGGTCTGTCCCTCTCGCTGGGAGGCACAACATGTTCCAGCTCTTGTGAGGCCTTGTCAAAAGCATAACACTCTATAATAGGCTTAATACAGCATCTGCTTTCTGCACTGCACAGATTGTTAATAAAGGTGTAACATGTTTCCCGTTGGTACCACCAGCCAATGTGAGCTTATCCCCCACAATGTGACCGAGCTGATGGATGCATTATTATTTGTGCATTTGTCAAAGATTGCATTTTGACATGAGTCTGCGTGAGGAGTGTATGTTTTGTCAAGGAAATTTGTGCTTTCTGAGAATAAGGATGAGCTCAGGGGAGCAATATTGTACGTGGGAGCAGCAGAGAAGTGAAGAAGAGCAAGAGACATTTGTCACCACCGGAGAGGATTCCAAAATGCCATCATGGTTATCCTGGTGGCCATCTGAGTTCTTCATGAAGTGAGAGATAGACCGAGTGCAATAACAAGAGCCAGGCTGTACAGAGAGAAGAAGAGACGGAGGGCAATCAGCTATCAGCTTGGACAGCCCAGTCAGGCTGTCGCAATGTCTTTCTTAAATGCCAGTCTGTCCCCAAGCAAATAACCAGCCCCTTAGGTTTTTCTTTTCTCTGTATGGAAGGCGTGAAACGTAAATGAATCAGATCGAAAACAAAACGAAAAAAAAAAAAAGTCCCCTTCTCCATTTTTACTCCATTCACACTCGCTCAATCAATGTGTATACTTAGATTCTCTGGGGTGTTTTGTCTAAATGTTGTCACAAGGAGCTTACTTGTTTCATACTCGGCTCCACTACTACCCTCCTCTTCTTTTCACTTTTTTTTTTTATTACAAGTATCTTACTTGTAAAAAAAAAAAAAAGCTCTGAAAAGAGCACTTTGATGAGTGCTCTTTCATTGTTTCCTTAACACAGTGAATTTCGTGTCAGACATGCCTTCCTGGTCATTTAGAGAGAGACAGAAAAGGCGAGGATGGCGATGTGTTACACCTCAGTGGAGCACTCCATTGTCTCTGGCTTCATTGATGGGGAACAAATAGCTGTAACGTCTTTACCATCTTATGTGTATTGACGGTAGCAGATGAGAGAGTTTACTACTGCTGGCAATACATTTGACAGGGTGGAGCTTTGACAAGGACCTTGTGCGTGAAATCAAGCACGTTTTATTTTAGAAGTTATTGTGATTGTGTTGCCTGTATAAGGCTACAATGACCATTTCCTCTCCACTAATGTCTGCTTCACATGCATAAGAACTTGTTGTTCTCTCCTTCCCTTGCAGTGGCAACTAGTATTGACTGCCTTTGTAGAGTTTAGAGGATTACTGGGGTTTTGTACATTGAGAAATAGATAATCTTCCTCAGATCTGACCTATTGGCTGCCTTCTGCTGACGCTATAAGGCTTTATAAGACCAAGCATATGTTTCAGTGATTGCTGGGTTCGGTCTGGTTTTCCTCTCCTGGCTGTGGAAGTGAAATCCACAGTAGAATATATAATCCAAATTGAATTGAGAAGCAGCGAAGTCTTGTGGGGCTGGGGAGGCAACAAAAAAAGCTTCAGTAATGACAATGCCAGGTTCTGTCATACAAAGAGGTCCGTCAGAGCAGAACGCTACATCCAGGCGTATTTGTATCTTTTAAACTTTTTCATATTGTGTCATGTTACAGCTGCAGATTTCAATAAATTTTATTGACGCTAAATTTGCTCATCTAACACAGACGCACATGATTGTCCGAAGGTGGGAAAATTATACGCGGTCTAGCAAAGTATGGCGGGCAGCTGCATGTTCTCAAAACAATCATAAGACAGCGTCTGAGTTAATTAGTAACTTTGAATTAAACTAATACAGCAAAACAAGTTTTCTATTTTGGCTGTCTAGTAATATAAATTACTGTGAATAATTTTACTGGGCTTTAAATTCTTTGCTAGCAGCTTAAGTGAAGGATAATGAGTAACAGTTTGCTGAAGTTGATAGATTTAGTGAAATTTAAGGAACTAATATCAAAATTTCTGCTCATTCCATCATTCCACTGACGGCTCTAATGGAGCCTGTCAAAACCTAAGCTCTGGCATTCACAGTGTGCCTACACAATGGCATAGAGTCAACAAATCATCAGCTAACTTAATGTGTTTATATTTACCTCATTTTGATGTTTCCTATTTTTTTGCATGTTGTAGTTGAGCTACAGTGAAAAAAATGCATCTTTTAAAACTACATCCACTCTCACCAGCAATGGAGTAAAGCAAGCAGTGAACGCTGCTGCTTGGTATAGAAAGATGGTGAAACAAAGTTTTCTACAGGGAGACGGGGGTTACATTATCATGCAACATATCAGAATTATGTGCTTTTATTGGAGGGGCTATATTGACTGGATCAGATTATTGGGGGTCATAACCCCTAGTCACCTCCCGGCACCACTACCCTATAAAATGTGCTTGCTATCAGTGGCCGGTTTGAAAGTACATGCTGTGCTTTATTTTATTTTTTTTTCCCTGCAAATGCTGCTCGTTGTGATCATCTGTGGTGTTGTTATGAATAAATACAGTATGTGGGCAGAGCGTTGTGCCTCTGACAACATTGCAGCAGAGGCATAGAGACACCAGGTTTCTCAACTTGGTCTCGCTTTTTCTTTGGTGCTTCAGTCACTCAGCATTTCTCTCTCATGTATGCATAATGCCAGGCCTCAGGTTGCAGATTTGGGGACAGTAATTGGTCATTAGCTGAGGGACAGGTGCAGCTGCCTTCTTTTTGCAGCGTTAACAAGGCATTTCATCAGGGTTAGCGGCTGCCGGTGCTCTGATCAGCCGTTGTTTTTATGACAATGTCGGATACACAAAAAATGCACATGCCCACAAACAGTACTCATATTGACACTCTGGTGGTCTCCGCTGACTAGTGCTGCATGTAGTGTTGTTACATTAGAGGATTTGACTCCAAACAGCAGACAGCATTTTGTCTCCTAACATTTACAGCTAAATTTTGTTAGCCATGCTGGCTAACAAAGAGGGCCAGTTGATTGAAAGCATGAAATAATTTTTGGGTAAACACCCTACTTCTTAGGCTTGGAGCATCGGGTTGAGTTAATGATTAAAAAAATGTAATAATAATGGAAAAATAATTAAATTTTCTATGATTATTTTTGTAAAAGTTTTGTAAACTGCTCTATTTTGGATAGAACAAAATATCCTTTGCCTTTGACTGAAAAGGCAAAGTCCAAAGAGGAGTTTTATACCACATAGGCTCACTGTATTTAATAAGTGGGTGAATTAGGAAGGCAGTTGGTTGAACTGGATGTTACTGAAAGATGTCAGAATAAAAGGAACCCGAGACACAAATGAATGGCGGCCATTTTCATTTTCAAAACATGTGTATGCTACTTTGCATTGGTCTACCATGTAAAATGCCAATAAAACTCTTTGTTATGGAACATCACAAAATATGAAAAACATGTGAGTACTTACAGAAGTACTCGCATGATATGAAAGACTGATTTATTCATGGGCTTTCACACTGTACTTTATTTTCAGAAGAAGAACCTCGAACACTGAAGCAATCATGCATGCAGACCTCTAAGCATATTCTTTTTATGAGATTAAAAATAGTTAATCCAAGCAATTTGTCACGTACAACAGATAAATTGTTTTTTGAAACTGCTTTCCAAGGACGCTTATGATTTATTTTCTATTTCTTCCAACTTATTGTGATTTATTATCAGAACAAAAGAAGGCAAGTGTTATCATATGATGATCAATTGTTGTTTATCTCACTAGCCTCTTGTAAAGGTCGCTGCAAATAAATTGTAGTCAGAAGAAAGTTTAGAGGAGTATCTGGAAAAAAAAAATCCTTTGGTTAGTTGTTGTAGCACTCAAGTGATTTCAGCTTTCTGGAGTAGAGAAGCACATGTGAAATGTCAGACTGGGCCCAAGATCTTTACAAAAATAAAGATAGAATTTTTTTTTCTTTTTCACTTTGAATTCTTGGTCATTTGAACTTCATTATCTTAGTTTTTGGATCAACATTACAGTGTCATAGTAGTGTCTTGAGTTTCCATTTTCAGACTCATCTACCATGACTCCCCTCAACATACCCTTTCCTTTGCCATCTCACAACCAGTCAAATAGATTGCTATGGGCATTAACCCCATTGATTTGCTCCAAATGGCCTCCAAATGCCAGGAATTACATTTCAGACTAAGGGAGGGATAGAAATAAAGTGTTGTTGGATTTCCTTCTGATTTGCTGCAGTGGCATTTTTTTGCTTTTTTTTTTTTTTTGGTTCATGCAATTTTTGGGATAAAGATTTTAGTTTAATAAATCCCAGTTTAATAAATGTTGACACTTTAAATGCAATCTAAATATATTTATTGCATTCCCTGTAAAAGATTATTCAAATTTGATAAAATTTAGCTGTTTTGAGAAATCAGAATGTATAGAACTTTAATAAAAACTTGGATCTAAAAAAGGAGTCTCTGAAATGTCATACTGGGCATTTCAGATTCAGATTCAGCTGTGCTCCATATGAAACATTATTGTTGATGTTGGGCCTAAGTAACATTCTATATGATTACAGAATGCAAAAGTGATGGGAGTTTTACCGTTTAAAAACAACATCCACAATGGCCTCCATGAAATTCCTATCATAAAAAAAAGTCCTTTGAGCAACGTTCTTGCAAAATTTTATTTTATATGGGCCTTGCTTTGGATAGCTGTTAGGTCGACTGTCCAGTGAGAACTAGAGACACAGTTTAGAAATCTGCACACCACAGGTCAGATACTGATGGCTCATGACTGCTTTAAAATTTATCTAATATTTTAGTCTCAATTAGTTTTCACTCTCTGAACAGCTTTAGCAATAGTGCATTATATCTTGTTAGCCTCTGAATTTTAAAATACTTTTATGACTGTAGTAGAGAACATGTTGATAATTGTGGCTTATGATTAATGTCCTTACTCATGTCTTTCTTTTTTGTTTCCCTGTCCTTTAAGTATCTTCTCTCCTCTTTATACTTTTTGTTCCCCTTCTGAGCTTCTTTCACCTCGAGGTTTTCTGTTTGAAATCCTGTCTATTCAAACCTCTACAGCATCTCTATAGTTGAATAACTATTGATCAGAGTTGGAGTGGTTATGCTACCTAATGTGAGACTAAATATAGCAATCGCTGCAACGGGCCTGCTGCGGCATCCTGGCTCATCTGCTGCTCAAAGTGTGAATAGTCACACCGTTGGCATGACAACACAGCGGTCAAGGCTTTATGAGCAGTCACAACAGATTGTGTGCAAGTTTGTGGGCAAATGGAGAAAGGGATGAATGAAGCAAATGGGAACAAAATACAATATTTCATAAAGAGAGTCCTTAAGAAAGTCCATACTTGTTTGGATGGTTGAGCATTATTACTGGAATATGATGCTACTTTTTAATGTGTCCTTTACTACATTTCACATAATCATGAAATTATTGTTGAGTCAGTGACTGGATAAAAACATAATAGCATAAAACATTTTCCACCTACATCCCATTGTTGCGTTGTAAGTAAATTGGCTTAAACCTACATCACTGAGACTTATTGTTCTCACTTTGACAAGTTTAGCTGCCCACACTTCTTCTTTGTTGCATGGTAACCAATTGAGTCACAATCCCTCAATACCAGCCCACCTTTTCCCAGCCAGCTGGAGAAAAAAATTGAAGAATAAGCATGTGCTAATGGGATATCTTCTTTAATAGCCCACTGTTTCATTCAGCTATGTGGCCACGATAAGGACTACCCACTGTGTCTAATCACATCTTCTCTCTCTCATTTCACCTGAGGCACATCTGCAATCAAGTCTATTTTTGACCAGCACTTAGAATACACTGAATGCTTTGCTCGGCTGGGATTCAGAAAGGAAAAGCATCTATGTGCCTGTACCACGATTAAAAATACATTCACCTCACAAAAGTTTGAAATGATGACTAAACATCAAACTGAGAATAAGGAGGTGAATATAATATGAAAGAGTTCTTATATGTGTACATGCACAGAGTTGTTTTTGAATTAAGTACATAAAAATTAAACTCTGAAAAGTGTGGCATGACAGTTCATCTGTGTGTAATTTAATGTTTAATTTAAAAATACCGTCGTTTTATGTAGGCATCTTGAGTTTTTTTATTAAGAAAATTAATGTAGACGGCTGCACAGTGGCGCAGTTGGTAGAGCTGTTGTCTTGCAGCAAGAAGGTCCTGGGTTTGATTCCCGGCCGGGGGTCTTTCTGCATGGAGTTTGCATGTTCTCCCTGTGCATGGTGGGTTCTCTCCGGGTTCTCCGGCTTCCTCCCACAGTCCAAAAACATGACTGTCAGGATAATTGGGCTCTCTAAATTCTCCCTAGGTGTGAGTGTGTGTGTGAATGGTTGTGTGTCCTGTGTGTCTCTGTGTTGCCCTGCGACAGACTGGCGACCTGTCCAGGGTGAACCCCGCCTCTCGCCCGGAACGTTAGCTGGGAATAGGCACCAGCAACCCTCCCGACCCCATTAGGGACAAAGGGTGAATAGAAAATGGATGGATGGATTAGTGTAGACACCAAACCGTTAGGTAGGTAGGAAGGCTTGTTATTTTCCTTCATTCTACGTCAAGATGACACAATTTTATGTTACTGTATTCTAAAGTTCCAAGAGAACACATTTAGTACATGAACAAGCTCACAGTTCGGTTACTTAGATATAAACTAATTTAATTTAATAACTGAATAATTCTGTTATCAGCTGGAGCTGATTTGTTTTACATTCATTTCTGAATTTTAAGAGATTTTCTCCTCCAGAAAACATTTGTGATCCTTGTGTTGGTTCACAAATGTTTACTACATCGACAGCTTGATGTAGTAAGCATCTAATAGTATTTAAATTGCCTCATCTGTTTGTTTTCTTCTCACATGTTAAAACACTGATCGTGTCCACAAATGCAGGCTTTTGTTGGAGAAAATCTAAACTTTACAAAATATAAATATACCAGTAAAACTCACCAGAATACACTTGAACGCTGCTTTTGTGTGTCATAAAACACTTTTCAAAACAATCAATTATCGGTTTTCAAACCTCCAACGACAAGTGCCCCTGTTGGTTAGTGTTTTTATCCAGTCATGGCTGATAGCTATTACGGTAAAAAAACAAAACAAACACATTCCCACTTGGCATTAATTTATGAACACATCCTGAATGAAGTGGTCAATTGGAAAAAGTGAGCAGGAAAGGGTTTCATGCTGATTGGTACATCATGATAAACTCTGGATGTCTTAGAATCACAGCAATAACAGTTAGCAAATAATTATGCTGCAATCAGTAGTAACTACACAATCTTTTTACATTTCTCCTCTGAATTTTCTTCCCGTCACACTCCTTCTTCTGGTTGCCATAGTAACATAAAATGGCTGCATTATGTAGCACCGAAACAGTGGAAGGTTGAATTTAAAGCCTGTGAGCTAGATTGCTTTACTGGTGTTTTAGCGTACACACCCCTACACACACAGAGAGAAATGCTTAAAGCAAATCTTAGCATTTATGTTGCTACTTACACTATTTACATGCCACAGAGTCTATGCCTATGCACAACATTTATCATTAATGAGTTGACTGTGTTTATATTCTATTACTGTATTCTATTTTTTTTTTCATTATTTTGGGACTAAATGGATCAGCATATGCTTATGTCTCACCCTCTTGGCTGAGATGTAATCAAAAGCAAACTTAGCACGGCAGCTAGTCCACCGAAATTAGGATGATTAAAATAAAATTAGTTTTACTTTTCCTCATAGCTCTTGCTTTCAACACTGACATATTGTATCAAGGCATAAAATTTGTGATGAATACTTTTGATCCATGTTAGTGACAAATCATCAGGCGACATGATTCAGATCAAACTCTGATGCAGTGTGATCTGATTACACTTAGAATTAAGTGCATCTAACTGGATGAGAGGAGGGCACATTTTCTGAAAACTATAGCTTCTTTTTATCACAGTTTGAGTTACTGTCATTGTCATAAAGTCTAATCAAAATCTTTCTTTTTTTTCCCCCTCCTTTTGTTCCTCTAACTCCCCCACCCCTACTTTCACTCTCCACTATATCTGTCTGTGTCTGCAGTGTGACAATGCTAAAGGACTGAGGGCCTTTTTTGATGCCACATGCTATGGTCCCAAACATCTGATGATCTTCGGAGGCGTGTGCCCTTCTGTGACCTCCATTATTGCAGAGTCTTTGGAGGGCTGGAATCTGGTTCAGGTAGGGGTTTGTTGTGTGTGTGCCACTCTGTACAGTTGATACATCCTGTCACATACCATGTTACGTAATAATATACTTCTGTGTGTCTACCTATTACAAGACTTGTTGTTTTTAGGCTTTACTCAATAAAGTTCAGCATTTTTTATATTCCTGCTTTAGAAAACTCACACACAAAATGTTTGGGTCAGCTCGCTTATACCTGCCTTTAACATGCAAACTAGGTTTTGGTGAACAATTGGGATTAAGATAACTTTCCGACAGGAGATTTTTTTAAAATCTCAGTGTGTGGTGTATATGTGTGGACTAGACACAGAGTTATTAGAAGAAATTATGATATACGCTCAACAGTATTGGGTTTTACTTTCTTGCCTTCATTCTTTGTGGCACAGACTGAACAAGGTGTTAGAAACATTCCTCTTCAGTTTTGGTCCACATTGACAAAACTGAAGAGCATCAGGGAATTGTTGCATATATGTTGACTGCATATCTACAATGCAAGTCTCCCATTGTGTCACATCTTAAACTTGCTGTAGTAGATTGAGTCTAGTACAGTCATGTTTGAAAGACCAGTTTGAGACGTTTTAAGTTTTATGACAGAGGGCATCATTGTGCTGGAAGGATCCATCAGAAGACGAATAAAATAAGGTTTCATCGTTCAAACCTTAATGTACAAACTTTAAGAGAGCTCAAGGCTTCTCCCCTTTTGCTATATTTCAAAATGTTGGCTTGACTTTTTAGTATATTTTCTTCCTTACAGTTTCCAAATGCTGTTGTATACACAGCTAATATTTGAAAACTGGCTTACAGGGTGATTTGGCACAAGTTTGAACTAGATCTGTTGAGCTAATTACCTACTTTCACATTTTTGCTATTCATTTACACCAGCTTCTGATTTTGACATTTGCAGGTATTAATTCAGCGCAGCATTAAGACTGCACACTTGGCAAATTAAAAACCTTTAATTCTTACATTTTGCAAACTGTTGAACCCTGGAGTTATGGCTCCCCGTGTCTTTGAATCTGCCCTGTACGTACCAGAGAAGGAAACTACCTCTTTCCAAATAAATCATTTAATTTGTTGTAAACCTTGCAAAGGTTATCAAGCATAGATAAGGAGGGAGGACGCCTGTGCTTGTAAGAGAGAGCATAATTGAAGAGCCTGGATTTTGAACTGAATGTCACATAACGTTTTACATTTCTCCTGCTTGCAGTTACCTTCAGTCTACTTCTCTTCATTTTGCTCTTTGCTCACTATCTTGTACAGGTCTCTTAAGAGGGAAAATATCAACAAGGAAAGGTGATAAAAGTTGGGTATTTTTGTGTCTGTCTTCATTTTTTCTCAGTGGTAATACCAGTCTACATAGAAGGTTCAAGTCATGACTAGTTTGAGGTGTCCTTAGACTTGTATGTGTGTTTGCTCCACTCTCAGTTTTTATTAGTTTGTTTGAGAATGATACCTCTGAGAGCAGCAGAGGCACTATTTTGCTTTAAAGAACACACTGTTTGGAGCAATTTGTTCTCCAGAGCACTTTACCCTGTAAGGTCTTCGTTGCTATCAATACAAATACTGACACCAACAAATTGAGGCCAGCCTTTTCCCAAAATGCACTGTGTTGTTGTCTCAGCACATTGCACCAAGTGATTTGGTGAAACCAGAGTTGCATGCTAATGCAAGATAAAAGAGTTTTGCAGAACCTTGCAAAAAGAATTAATGTCTTCAATCTTTCTACATTTTTTTCCCCCATTAACACAGTGCAAGCTATTTTCTGCTGTCACTACATTACAACTACAAATTCCTTTGGAATTTAATGATATGGACAAACACAGAGCATGAAAGTATCCAGTATGAAATCAGGAAGATGGTCCTTAAAGATGAACTGTTAAATAAATGTCTTAGGAAGCAGAAACCTAGAGTGTAAGATGAAGACCAGGAGGAATGATCAAGTAGAAAAAAAACCTTAGCATTTCCTGTATCACCTGCTGATACGGGAAGTGGCAGACACTGCGAAGTCCTACAAACGACTAGATAAGACTGTACCAAGTGGTTGGGCAAAACCAATCACAGCAACACAAGAACAATAGAGGCCAGGGTATACCACACCTACCAAGACCCAACATGCTGGTTGGGCAAAGATGCCCATGAAAAAGTCCAGAACCTAGCACATGGATACCAGCAGGTGAAGCATACACATAAGCACGTGCTTTGAATATTGTACTGGAACATTTTGCTAAAAATATGCTGGAAGTCCCACAGTCACAGAGGGAGACTCCACCAAGAATGGAAAAGCTAAAATTCCTTCTAATCTAGACTAATAAGCAGGTAATGGTTAACCAACTGAACATTGGGTTAGTACACAAAACAAAAAAGAGAATAATACTACAAGGTTTACACTTAATTAATTGCATCTCTTCGATGCAACTCAACTTTTAGATTGCTAAAATAACATAACAAAATCTGTTTGATCAACAAGCAAATTTCAAATATCCTCTCTTTTTTGTATTTCATGAATTCGATGCAATTAGTAAAGTCATAGTACATTAATTAGTAAATCTGAACATATCTTCTTAGTAGAGAGACTTGTATTCCCAACTTTGACATCAGATACAGTTTTAAGAGATTATAATAGCTTCAAGCTACAATAATGTCCTTGTTTTAAGAAGAGACAGAAAAAAAGAATAGCCTGTCTGAACCATATCCCATAAGGTGAGATAAATGGCTCTTGCACACTGCAGCTCCCCTGTTTTCTATGATTCTATTTTGTTGCAGTCAAGTTTTAAAATTGATATTTCTATCAAATTGCTTACAAAAATTGTGATTTTCATTTTCTATGGTGATAAAATCAGCCACACTTAATAAGCTCATCATTATCACAACAAAACAGAAAGCTGGCAGACGTTATCTACAGAATATATAGCTGAGAACAGCCACTAAAGAAAGTAAAGAAGAAGAAGGTTAATCATTCGTTCATAAAAATAGTTTCAATTACTGGTGGTACCTAACGAAGTACCAGGCTCAACTAAAATAAACTCATATTCCATTATCTTCACGAAGGCATGAGTTCGCCTCTGGATGCAAATGAAATTGTTATTCTTGTGAATGTGTTTTAGAAGGCCAATGTAGCTAAAAAATAGCTTAATTGGCTAGTAGTAGACAACAAGGGCATGGAAATAAGTATAATTTTTAGCTATAGTATAATTAGTTGTCTATTACTCCAAGAAAAATAGGCAAAAAATAATTTCATAATTAGGAGCTTGTACCAAGCAAGCCATGTTTCTTTCACATGAAGACATTTTATCCATTATAGTGAGACTTTAAACCAGTAATCCAATTAAAGAAAACTATGTTTCCTCCTGTGGAGCCTGTGGAGATAATTTTTATTTGGTCTAAGCTGTTTCTGAGTGCGCCGTCATCCAAACAGTTCTGTGAATCTAGGGGCAAAAATTACATTGGGTTGCTACATTTCAGCAGAAAAACAAAGTATAACTACCAGGGCCAGGGCTGCTTTTGCTCTTATTTTTTGGGCAACAATTATCATATGCTAGGTGATGTACCTTTGATGGCTTACACCTGAAACTCGGGTCTCACAGTATTAAAATTTATACCCAATATATTATGTGCTTTATAACTAATCAATCTGTAGATAACCGGAAATAAACTCAGCTACAAGCTACAATTGGTATTAAAATTGGTTAAAATACATTAAATAACCAAATATATTAGAATTGCATAAAACTAAATAATCAAATTAATATTAAGCTAAAGGTGCATAGAAACATTGTAGCTGAAGTATTTTTTATTTGCTGTATATTATAAGCATATCTGAATTGTGAATGCATTTTCACGTAAATGTCAAATAAATATTCATATATTGGCAAAATATCACTGTATTATAAGCTGACAGTTATATAAGCAATGGACAGATCTGTGTCCTCTGAAAACAAAGGTTAGGAGAGGTTCTTTCTGTTACTCTTTTTAAACTTTGTAGTGCATTACTGGGTTTTCACAAAGACAAAAAAAAAAAACAATTCTGATGTTTCAAAAAAATAAAAAATAAAATATATGAGAATGCTTCCTGAAACTAAATCCACAAAGCAGATCAGGTTATTTCAACTGCTGTCTGGAATCCCTAATATCTGCTAGATTTCAAATTTATCTTTAGAAACTTTAAATAGCAGATGCATTCCAGCATTAAAACAAATAGACATGTTTGTTGGACAAACACAAATTACTTGCTAAGAACAATTTCTGTTTTCATCATGTTCTGTTCTTGGCTCCAAAAGATGGCAGTCTTTTTAAAAAAAACTAAAACAAAAACATTTTAATCTTTTCTCTGGGGGTCGGATTACAGAGACGTAACCTCATAAGGCTGAATTATTTGGATAACACCAGCTTATAGTCTCATTATGACTGGTTCAATGTCACCAGCTGATTTTGTAAAACCTATCTGAAATAACACGTGTAGCTCCTTTTTATACGTTATCTATAAGTATTAGTCACCGGCCATGAAGTAGAGTAGGTGTTGTAAATTTTACACATTTGTTAAGAGTCACCGTGTTGTGATTCTATAATATGATACAGATAACTTGTGGAAAGATTGAGCTCCTCCACCCCATCTCAGTGACACTCTAGTGGTCTGCAGAACAAAAAAAGTAAAAAAAAAAAAAAAAAAAAGTTTACCCATCATCATTGGCAGCCATGCTAACTAGCCTTAGCATTCATGACCGGCTCTTATGTTGAACCAGCCGTAGCATAGCAGAAAAAAGGGGGAGGGTGTGAGCAGTGCATACATGGGCATGATTGACAGCGCTAAGACCCTGCTCCTTGCTCTGATTGGTTGTTTCTGACCAGATGTATTTCTGTAGAAAACAGCAGGACCATTGATTTATTTTATTTTTTTTCCAAAAATCATCTGTGTTATACTGTAACAACATAGAGATGGTTTTAACAAATTTGTAAAACAAACATATATTTTTTAATAAAAGTTATATCCTTTAATATTTTTTAACTTACCAGGAATAACGGGGGAAATACTACGTTTTATTTAAGTTGAATTATGTGACAAAACTTAATTGTCACATACTCCATCATTTACCTTGGAGTAAAATTTTAAGAAAACTTTACCATTGACCCTTAGTATAATTCATCTTTTTGAAACCACTGAACAAAGACACTGGTATTTTCAAGGAGGAATAGCTGAATGCATCCTTTTAGCACAGACCTACAGTTAGATCTAATGTTTACCTGTATGTGGGGCTCGTTTTTCTTGTGTGCTGGCTGTATTGATTGTTGTGTTTAAGACCTGCATCCCCAAAAACTATTACAGTTTTCTGGGTTTTTAAACGCTCACTATCTTGAGGGTCTTCTTTTCCTCTCGATTTTCTTTCTCACTCTGCCAGAGTGCTACATTGGATGCTTCAATAAAACATGTAATGCCTAGCACTGCAGTATTCTGCCTCACTTATGTCAAATCCTCATGTGTACCACATCAATATTTCATCACTTCCAAAGTTTAGGAGAAAATCTCTGTGCAGCGCAGACCCAGATCCTTATTTTGAATGTATCCTAGGTAAATGAGAAACAAATTTAATTAGGCTGATTTTTTTAGCTATGAATGTAAATTATATTACTGCAGTATTATTACAAATATTGATCAAAAACAAAATAATAAATATGGTATGTTTCAATGATTTATTGTAACTAATTCTGAGCATCCATCAGTACTTAGGTTTTTGAAAAAAGCACTGGACCCGTGTCACCTTAATGAAAATATGTATATGCAGGTAACGCCCACAATTTTTATTTATTTTATTTTTTTTTTTTTGCTTTTATTCAGAAATGGTTAGCAAATTTTGCCCCACAACATGGAATCCATGGATACAATATCCATCTGCTTCCTGTCATTGCTGAAGAGTCCTGTAATGTTTACACTTGCTTATAACAAATTAACCTCCCATCTTCCAGAATCTGAAAAAGGGACACGACGATTAAACAGAATTTTGAGATTCCATAGTTTTCTTTCCAGTGTCTTGGCTGACTTCTTTAGATTTTGCTGTGATCTCTGAAAAGGATGCTGCACATTTACAGTGTCACCTTAAAATACATTCCCTGGTGTGTCTTTAATTAAATAAGAAGCTTACAAAGCCATAATATCACCATCTGAGTTGTTGAAAGGCAAAGTAATCTTAGTTTATGCAAACTTCTAAATTTTGAAGGAATAAATAAAAAAATTTTTATAATTTTCAACTCTGATAGTTGCTAAGTTTCACTATTGTTTTCTTGTTTATGTATTTATTTTTACCAAGGCAGGATTTTACAGCAAATTGATTAATTGTGCCCCGATTTCTCACAGTTTGAATGTTACAACTTTTACAGTCCTCTGATTGTTGAGCATGGTACACCCTGGAGCAGCAAGGTGATGTTCTTGCAGTTTTGAGTGCAGCCTCTGTGTCTAATCTTAGGACTTAGAGCTCACTGCCCAGATAAATTTTCCCCTTTGGCAGTTCTTTACTTGCCTTATTAGTGGTAGAAAACCATATTTATATTTTCCCATCTGCAATCAGAGGCAAAATGCTCATACCTGCTGCACTTAATAGGTGCCTTTTGCATGTATTTGCATTCTAAGTGAAGCGCTGAAAAAGAGCAGATAGCAGTATTTAGAGCTGAGGATCAGCACTGCTTAGCAATGAATTATGCACCTTTACTCTCCAGTGTGCACTCAGAAAGATTTTTAGTGTCCTCTCTGATTTTAGTCTGCTCTGTCTCCTTCTATAAACAGCCTTAATATTGCCTTTTTTGTTCAACTCTGACATTCAGGTGAAAAATAGAAACATTCTGGTTGACTTCTTGCTGAGTTGGTCTCTGAAGATTTGATGATAAACCATTTATCTTCATATTTGCTTTACTGCTGCTTGTGTTTTTGCTGACCATAAGGTCCACTCTTGGGGATTAATTGCTGACTCTCTCTCATTTCTCTCTGATTGTGGCTTTGGGAAAAGTCAGGATTCTTAAGGCTGCCAGTAAAGCCACATTTTTTAGTTTCTAAAAGTTTATTACTGTGACCAAAGAGAAGCAGAAGGTTGGATCCCTCTTTTTGTGTTATTCATTTTAGGCCTATTTTGATAAGGTAATATGCTGTCACTAATGTTTAAACTTTATATATCTATATATATCAATATATATATATATAAAAAAATATATATATATCTATCTCTATATATATATCTATATATATATATATATATATATATATATATCTATATATATATATATATATATATATATATATATATATATATATATATATATATATATATATATATAAAATCAATTGTCTTTTAACACTGAACAAAGATAAATAACCCTGCTTTACAGACAATTGTGGGGAATAAAATCAATGTCTGCTTCAATTTGTCCTGATGCCCCATGGCACGAACAGATGTAAAATAAAAAACTAAAAAATAAAAAAACAATTATGTTTCATTGTGAGTCATTGAAACAGTTATTTTTCTCATCTATGCCTCCATACTTGTAGAATACACCAGCGTGTAGAAGGAGAGTTCACGCTCTCTGTTGTGCCCATTCGGATTTCTGAATGCACGCAATCTGACAGGAAACACAGTCATTTGCTAATTACCAACATTTGTTGAATGCATCCCGTTAACATGTTGCAAACGTCAGCATCACATATTGAATAAACACGCTTCCTCGAAGCCACTAATAAACACAAGGGCTTTCGAAGAATCTCTTGCTGCTTTGGTTCCTCCTTTTGAAGTGGAAACAATGACTATAAAACAGCTTCTTAACCCCATACAGACTCTTTCGACACCAAAGTCCATGAACAAAATTCAAAAGGAATCCAACATGAGAACATACTGATTTCCACCCTTGCATTCAAATGTTATTATTCAGAAGTTTTCAGAAAAGAGAATAAGTGGGTCATATGCTGATCGTGTTGGAGGTACCTACTGGTTACCATCAACAATAAAATAGACATATTAGCAACCTATTTTTTGTTTATTTTGAATAGAGATTTAATTACAGTGTACTCCTTTGAAGGTTAAGATACACATCTATGATCTATTTTCATTGCCCTCTTTTCTCTTTGGGGTGTCTTCAGCTTTGATATAACTTATTTAGGTCATAAGTTTCACAAGACTTTGAAGCACAAGCTGTGTGTATACTTCAAGATGAAGCTGAAGCTTCTAGCAAAAAACGACGCAAGTAGTTGTTGCTATTTTTAGCTATTTGACAATTAGTGGTAGAAGTAAGTCAACAATTTTCAAAAGAAAGTTTAAGGTCTTTTATGAGGCTACATCACATTTCTTTTCATGTGTTGGCTCCCTGATGTTAAGAACTAATGTTATTTCAGACCATGTGGATATTAAACATCTACAACCAATTCTAAAACTTGGGAAAAAATAAAATAAAAAATCTCCACCAAATTTAGCCCAGATGTCAATGGATCATTTAGACATTGTACTTTCTACAAAACAAATCCCTCGCTGGGATTATAGTGGGGAAAAGTTAGATGTGACTCAAACATATTGACCAGTACATACTACATCCAGAAAATATAAAAACAGTATAAAATATCCTTGAAAAAATCAAGTCAAACACTTGCTGCTCTCTCTTCCTGGTATGAGAATATAAAGCCACTTTTGATTAGATTTGTCCTCTATAATTTGTCTCCTAAAAAGAATATCAAACTCTTATATTAAACAATGGAAATGAATGGAGTGAGACTCATATTTCAAAGTAAGAAATGGATGGTTTCTTCAAGATTTCTTGTTGGGATGGCAAACGACACTACATTAAAAAAATTCAAAACTGAAGCCAACACCACTGTTAAAGCTTTTCAACTGGGACATTTTGGTACATTGGGGGAAAAATAAAACATGAAATTGAGCGACAAAAAAAAAAAAATACAAAGGCTTTACAAATTGTAAAGGCCAATTTCTTTCTTATCTTTAAGCCGCAATTTGAACCTGTCAAAGTTCAATGTGTAAATCATTATTACTTTTTCAATTTAGTTTGACACTGAACATAGACTCTTTAAGAGTACAAAGTTTGTCCTTTTAAAGCTGACAGGTTTTAGCCCAAAAGCAAAAAGTAGTTTATTCCATACCGATATTAAAATGCTGAAATTTGTAAATAATTACACATTTAAAAAGATTTAAACTATGTTGACAATTACAGGGGCTGACAAGTAGGGGAAGTGGAATGAAGATTTTTTAGAAATAAAATAGGAAATAAGGCCCAACTGAAAAATTCTATTTAAAAAGCCATGAACAATTATACAACTGTTATACAATTTGAAGGAGATTGTACATAAATGCTTCTGTGGAGCTGATCAGTGGATGCAAGACTTTTGAAAGAACTGTTCTGTAATTCTGTGAAGTGTGTAGAGATATTGATCCTAAAGAAATGTTCCCCTCAGTTTTATTTTAACAGTTAGTAAGGGATGGTCATTGACAATCATACTAAAAAGATATGCACTTTGAATGATTTGCTAATCATGCTTTATAGAAAAAAAACAGGATATTTCTTGAAGGTAGTTTTTTGCATTTTTTGATTAATAAGCCATTATCGGGGGGTTTTTTGTGTGTTTTTTTCTGCTTTTGGAATTGGCAAATAAAAATTAAAAGCATAAAATTGGTTGATTGGTATCAAGAGTTGCAAGATGAAATTGCATAAGAAATGGTTTTTTGTGTGTTCTTACTATATTACAGCACGTTTAAAATTGATTTAGCCATTTTTTTAAAGCTTCCAGTAAGTCTGGAAAAAAAATCCCATAGATCTCTGTTCTCTGTTTACCTTCCTCTACTTTTGAATGTTCCTTCTTTTTTTTTTTTCCTAAGATGGGGACATCGAGAACCTCATTGAACTGAGAATTTGTGTAGGGAATGTGCTGCTCTGTGGCTGGCGTTTGGAGCATCCTTTGAAACAATCAAAAACAAGGGCTTGCTGAGCAATTGGACATCAAAGAAGACCCAGCTCCATTACAGGCCATTAAAACCATGACGGCTGCTTGGAAAGATTGAAGCGTAGAGGATCGATAAAGGGCAGTTTAACTGTCTGACACAGCTCACTAATATCTGAAGCATCATCTCCCATTCAGAGGCAGCCAAAGGAGGAAAGAGGGGGGAAAAAAAAGGACAAGAGAGGACAAACTTAGAGGGCGAGAGAGAGGATATGGAAAGAAAGACTTATTATTACAGAGTGCTTTTGATCTCGTATTGCTGCTCTTTGTCTTCTTCTCCCTCCCATCCCTCATATACTGTAGTCTTGTGCGGGGATGATATAACCTAATTTCACAGTAGGTTGATTAGCATTTTGGATCATTCAAACCCTACAAACAGAACACATGGTGCAACCAAATTGAAAGATAAGCATTACACTCAGAAATTACTCCTGAAACAGATTCTCTAACTTGATAAGACCTTCAACAATAAAAATGCATGTACTTTGATTTGAAGGCTTTAGAGCCAAATTAAATCTCTTGGCAGCAAGAAAATAAATAAGAACATAAGTGACTACTCAATTTGCATTACAAAACCTGATTTACTCCTGCTCAGAACATCCAGTTGTGAATGTCTTCAGACTGAGGAAGAGATGTATTTGACAAACACCAAAAAGATTCTCTCCAACTTCTTTCTATACTTAATATATTCTCTCTGTGCTGCCAGTTTCTGCCCATCCTTTCTCCCCGTTTTATCTTCTTTCACTTTATCTGGGCATCTGGATGTGGAAACGTTATGTCTGTCTGAGAATAATAGCAAGCTATATTATTTAATTCCCTATTGTAGTCATTGAATCCTAAGGATACAGTTCAGGTCAGTAGTTTACATATACCCATCAACATGATATTTGAGCTGCTCTTTAACTTTTTGAACACAGGAATTGAGTTCACAAATTTAAATTTATTTGTGGATCTTCTTAAATTTACACTGATAAACTTTTACATGTAGGCTAAAATATGACTAAAATATTTTATTTAGCTAAATTCAAAAAGTAAATGATATAGATTCATTGCACGTGATTGATTCTTCAAGTGTTTAATTTTATTCACTTAAAAATGCATAAATGAGCTATTTATCTGTAACATGAAAAAAATGGAGGGCTGCACAGTGGCGCAGTTGGTAGAGCTGTTGCCTTGCAGCAAGAAGGTCCTGGGTTCGATTCCCGGCCGGGGATCTTTTTGCATGGAGTTTGCATGTTCTCCCTGTGCATGCGTGGGTTCTCTCCAGGTTCTCCGGCTTCCTCCCACAGTCCAAAAACATGACTGTCAGGTTAATTGGTTTCTCTAAATTCTCCCTAGGTGTGAGTGAGTGTGTTGTTTGTCTTGTATGTCTTTGTGTTGCCCTGCGACAGACTGGCGACCTGTCCAGGGTGAACCCCGCCTCTCGCCCGGGATGCAGCTGGAGATAGACACCAGCAACCCTCCCGACCCCATTAGGGAAGAAGGGTGTTCAGAATGGATGGATGAAAAAAATGGAGATAAGTTGAGGCTATATCTTTCTGCACTGCTTGATCTCATTTAAAAAATGAGAGTTGGAGGGTCAAAGAATGAATAATAAATAAATATTGATAATTTCATAAGTCCTATTTTTTTGTCTTCATTGTCAGAGTATAAAGTACACAATTCTAGAAAATTCCAAAAAGACTGTTGATCCCTCAGAGGTTTATGTTGATCTAGATTCTCAGTCACGATAATCTTAGGTGTTGTGCCAGATACTTTAAAAACTAACTTTCTGGACTGAAGAAGCCTGTTGGTTGAGGAGTGAAACATCTTCAAGATAACAAGAGAAGGCCAGTGGCTTTCAATTAAAAATCCCAGCACTCGGGGCGTGCTGTGGTGGCGTAGGGTATAGCGCGACCCACATTTGGAGGCCTTCAGTCCTCAACGCGGCAGTCGCGGGTTCAATTCCCGGACCCGGCCGACGCTTGCCGCATGTCTTCCCCCCTTCCTGTCAGCCTACTTTCAAATAAGGGACACTAGAGCCCACAAAAGACCCTCTGGTGGGGGAAAAAAAAAATCCCAGCACTCCGAGGTTTAACGTAATTCTGTATTGCTGGTTAGTACACTGCGGCAGAGGGGAAGCTGGACTGTTCCTGTGGAGAAAGCACATATGTCTTCTGAGTGGAAACAACATTCCAGTTTTAAAATTTATTGAAAAAGAAAAAAAAAAACATTGATGGATAAGAAAGCACAAATTTTCCTTATTTTTGTTTTTCTTTCTGATACAAATTACAAATAATGTGCATTTTTTACAACAAAACATCTGCTACAATTGCAGTTCCACATTTTAAATGACTATAAATGCTTTTCATCATTCAGTGAATCGTTTGAAGGGGTGAATCATTCAGCCATCTTTTACAACCTGTTGTGCATTAAAAATAACCACATCACTTGCAGAAATGAAGTCAATGATGTGATTTCTCACTGATAGAGTGAAATACTGTTATAACTTTAAAGAAAGCTAAAATACTCTGATCAGACATAGAGCACAATGAGAGGAAATATGTTTCACTTTTTGTGTTTTTATCGCTCCTGCTGTGTTTATGATGTGAAGTCATTATTTACTTGTACAGCGGGGACAGCTGTTACCTGATAAGCCTGCTTGATTGACATGTTGAGACCAGAATATTATTATTGCTTTCATGGGACACTAAAATGGAGCAAAAAGAGGTGCAAATGTCTAAAAAACTAGGTTGATACCACATGCAGCACGATGTTTGCAGATGACGGCATCAGTGTTTTAAAAGGCTTTTTAAAAAAAATGAAAACATCAGTCCAACAGCTTCACTCTTCTTATATCACAAATCCCAGTGCCAGTTGGTGGAGTCTTTGAACAGCCGTGACAATCAGCCTCAGTCTTGGGAAGACAGTTACTCAGATGCATAAATAAAAATAAAAAAACATGTATGGGTGGAAAGGCAGAAATAGATATGTGATGGAGCAGTTTAACTGCAGATATTCTTAATTTTTAAATGCATGTTGCATTTTCTTAACACCTAGTATGATCTCATAGCGTTTTGTAGCTTACTTATTTTAATTTTTGTTTTGATAATGTCTGTAATAAGTGGAATTTCCTTAAAGGACTTGTGACATGGAAAACAAAAAAAATCACCACATTTTTCCCAAGGGTCAGTTTCCACTTTGCTCTAATTGTGTTCAAATTTATAGTGCCAAACAAAAGCATCTCTTCTGTATTGTTAATGTGGGATGATCCCATTTTGTTTGTTTTTTTTGTGGCAATTTCCCTTTCTCGGTAGTTTGGGATGATAAGTCAAGTCCAGCTCCCTCATCCAACTTATTTTTCCACTTATTCAAACACAGTCTTTATCTGTGGGTGTGTATTAATAAAGTCAAAGGTTGAGACTTTAGGAACACAGTTCGTTGTAGAATTTTTACTAAGCGTTGATATGATGAAAATAAAATTCAGTAGAAAGGAGATTCATTTAATTTTGACATTATATAGTACATATTTTGCTTGGGCACATCCGAGGGAGCTGCTATATTTGTTAAAAACATGGCTAAGCATTTGGCACAAAGAACTCCTTTGTACTATTTACAGTAGATGATTTTTACACTTTCAGGGTCCAAAGGAACACTGGATTTTTAAAAATAAGTCACAACATTCTTTGTGTTGCAATTTTGTTTTCAAAATTCTGCATTTGTCAAAAAATTATTATTTTTTTTTCTAAAGTTGAAGCATCACATTTTAAATAGAAATTAGTGTCAGAGGTTTCTTAATGTGATGCAACAGTACAAGTTGTTAATGTTTTTAACACAACCACTTGGCTGTTACATTAATATCACAGGCTTAGTAATAACCCTAATTGTCATGTTACATTGATGTTTGTGTGTTGATGTAGTATGTGTGATCACATAGCAAAGATCAAATGCAAGAGAGGAAACAAAACAACACATTTATCTGTGTAACTTAAACTGACGAGGAATATTTTTTGCTATTGTAGGAGTAGCAGCTTTTTTTTTTATCATATAGCCTGGTAACACAAATGGTATCTTATCCCCGATTTGTTCCTGGTGCACACCTGCAAGGCTTAGCCTTCAGAGAATTTGTAGCAAGAGGCAAATAATTTTGTGTTTTGTTGTTATTTTTTTTTTGTCACTGTATCTGTTGTACTGATAGCATCACAGCTCTGGCTGCAACTAAAAGGATCTTACCACGCACTGAAACAAAAATTCAAGTCACTGGTGTTAAACCAAGGCTACTTATAATTAGAAATTGGCATGTGGAACACATTTTTAAGTGTTATCGGTTACAGACACCAAATAGTCCACAAAGGCTAATTGCTGGGCCACTCTAGACAGTTGTAGGTTTTATCAAGAAGGTCAAATGGATAATATATTTTACATATATCTTCGTATTTACCAGTGATGAGGGAGGGGAACTATGATTAATCTTATGATTAACTATATACTTTTTGTATTTTATATAACTTTACTTACTCAGGTTAGTTCCATTTAGATCAGAGATCTCTATTAAAAGGGAGACCTGGCTAAGACTGTAGTGTGAGACAGTGAACTGCAAAGATATCGTATTTTTATATTTGAGATTGTGACGTCCATGTTTAAGAGACAACTACACAATGAGGGATAAGAGGACCACAGTTGGTAATAAATTTCAACGCATGCAAAGATTATGGAGTAAAATGTTCATACACAAGCCATCAAGCAGAAGCAGGACTTCAGAACTTGTCTTTAGTAAAATCCTACAAGAATTTTCAGGATTTTATTTTAAACAAACTGATTATGCTTCTTAAAAGTCAAATGATTATCAATTCATATTCCTAGATGTTTAAAAGTAGACCATTTGCTTTCTACTTCTAGTTAACATTTTCTCATTCTATGTAGATCTTTCAAAGCAGTGAAAATCATATGTTTTGATAATAATTTAGTGCGAGTATGATTTTAAAAGATAACCCCATATTTTAGCGTCTCTGTGTGATCAGTAATCTGTGAAAAAATATGCAAATATTAGTATTTTGAGTGTATGATTCCCTCTGACTGCACTGGGTGGGAAACGTTCTCAGAGCTCTGCGCCAGATAAAGATTATTGCAGAAAATGCGAGGCTGCCAGTGTCAGACTACTTCATATTCATGAAAGATTACACAAATTGTTAGAAAACATGCTATTACAGATGTGGTATCCATGAAAATATAATTGTGATAGGATGGTCAAGAAAGCAGTTCCTTGTATAACCTCAAAGGGTCATACCTGCTATAAAACTGAAATGCTATTTCCAACTTTGAAGCAATCGACCAACATTCAGTTTTGTGGATCCTTGGGATCTTAGTGAGACTTTAGGGCCTTTCTTCATCCAGCAGGAATAGATTTATTTAATAGATATTTAAAGATTGAAATTTTGCAGTGGACTGAACATCACTGGGTAACTTACTGTGAAATTTGTTGACTTGTAAATGTTTGGTCGTTCTGAACAGCAGTGAGAACTAGACAGTAGGGTTCTGACTTTAGCAGATACAAACTATTATGTTTTATACATAAATGCCTGAGAAACATGGCACGGCTCTGTTTGAAATTTTAATTCGAACCTTTTAGTGGTGAGCTGGCAGGAGGACCCGAGAGACAGAGCTAGAAGAGCAGCACAGCTAGCTCATTAGAACTGAGTGGAATTTGTCTATCCCTGAATTCTCTCTCTCTTTTTCCACAAAGCTTGCACACATCACATAAGTAGAGACTAAAACACACAGAGACACTCAGGTGGAGACGTGATCGCCTGCAGTGACCAGAGAAATAGTAAAAGATTGCTAATACTCTTAAGATACACAACACACACGCACACACACACACAGTTGAACGAAAACATTTATCTGACGAACACTAAACTCCATAAGTTGGCAGAAGAAAACAGAAAAGTAGGGCAGGATGTTCTTAAACACAGAGCAGTGGCCGCACATATGGTCTGATTTTTTTTATTTATTTTTTTTTTAGCAACACACTCTACCTAGGTAGATGCAATGTAACACTGGGCCATCATTTAAATGTATAACTATCCCTGTGGCACAAGAAGTCAGTTTGTGATTGATGGAGTGTGATAAGTAATTGTACATCCAGATGCATGTGAACTGTTTGCTGTCATTTTGTCTTCTTTCAGCTGCTGTTATTTTGATTACCTCTGTCAGCTCCGATTTAATGATATGACTTTTAAATCTGTCAACTCAGATTTTATAAAACACGGAACCCGTTTGGTTTAATTTTATGTCATTAGCTTCAGGTTTTTGTACTTGTTCAGAAAACTGTTATGATGTCTATGAAATACAATTAAGATGCGTCTTTAAATATTTGTAGAATTTGCAGAATAACTGCAACTTGTACCCAGGAAGAGGTTCAGCCTGTGCTAAAAGTGCTTACTAAAAGTACTGAAGCAGAGCTGTAATGAATGTACTAATACTTCAGGTTAATGTGCCAAGTTCAGCAGGGTCACAGGCTCGGAGAAGAAGCCTTGCCTGAACTTGTAAAATAAAGCGGCTGCTGTTATGCCTGCCAGATGGGAGGAGAGGAAGACGTCCATTGTTTGGAATCAGATGCATCTTTAATGATGCATTCCGCCCTGCCCTTGTAGATAGAAAGGGAAATGCGGTTTGAAACTGGGTGAATGTGATCTGATGAGAAGTTTTCACCTCCAGATGAAAGGCTTTCTGAAGCAAAGATCTCAGTTACAGTGGATATCAACTTGTTTTTTAAGAAGACCTTATGAATGGCTTACTGACATTTGGCCTCTGTGTGTTGAATGAAATGTTTGTTGCCAGTAGATGACAAAGCCTTATAAAGATCTCATTCAGTTTTTGAGAGTCATTGAAATTTTTTGTTTACTTTTCTATTGTTCTCTTTACAGAGTTCTCTTAAAAAAATTACACTGGACCAATTCATTAGTTGAAGTGAGAAAGTTGAATATAGCAATCACTAGATTGTGCCAGATAAAAAGCTAATACCATTTTTTTTTTCATTTCAACTGGTTGAAGAGGTTCAGTGAAGTCTAATCAGGTTGCCTCAAATGGCAATTTGTGAAGAATGATTATGTTTCATCTCTTGTGCAACAAGATGGGGTCACAAATTCTGATGGATTATATAGAGAACACCAGTGTGTAGAACATTGCTACAGTTCAGCAAGTAGAAAATGCCTTATTTCTGTCAGATTTTAATTTTTAGATTTTATAAATCATTTTTTTATGAAGGCTAATTTAAAAGGTAGTTCTAAAAACTCAAATTCAAGACTGTTGACATTAAGTGTAGCTAGGTGGGTAATAGTAAATAAAAGTCATATTATAGGATAATTTGCATCTACAACATAGCATTGGCTGCTGTCACTCAGAGGCATTATTGTCATTTGTAATGCATAGTTTACACAACACAGGTGTAATGTGAGAGAATGATGAGGTGGTAATTCTGTTCTCTTGCATCTTTTTCAGTGATGGATTATTTTAGAAATAAGCACCTGATGAAATTACATCACAAAGCAATATACATGGATGTATTATTAACTCAGCAGAGTTGCAATATATGAATGAAAGCACATAACGTCAAATCAGTTCATTTATCGTTTCTGATTTTATTGCATTTCCTGAAATTATTTCCTGCAGAGCCGTGAGTTGCATACTTCAGTAAATTCCATAAAAAATGTCATATTAGTTGTTGCTTTAATTTGTGAAAAAGTAATTATTATGCGTAGTTAATACACCTAATAATGAATGGTTATTAGGGCTGGTTTAAAACATGTTTTAGACAATAAATACGTCCACTCTTTCAGGTAAATGAGAGATGAAGAGAACACTGAAACTTTCAACCATTTGTACTGTAGTTTAACTAAATGATTTAAATCTCAAGAGTGCATTTGTCTCACACTTGGTGGGATTCCAATTTTTTTCCGCCCGTTTTAGGTGAAATATAATATAATGCACTTTAGAATACATTTGTAGTTCTATGAAATAGAAACCCACACTTTCTCAATTTGTTGATGAAGGAAAGGAGCATCATTCCTTATATTTGCTTCTGCAACAAGTATTAAAGTATTTTTTCTTTATTTTGTATTACGCCTTGCTTCCAGATTTTTAGAGTACGGGACTTTGTTGAAAATGTGCAAATGATTGGTTGTTTTTGACCAGGAGCTCTGTATTTCTGCAGATTGAAATAGTAGCAATGTGAGAAGGTGAAGTAGATTGATTTTCTTTTTCTTTCACACATTATTTATCTCATTATACTGTGATGACGTAGTGACCATCTAAACAAATATGTAAGAAACATTATTTTCATAGTACATCTTTAGGCTGAATGTCAGTTGAGTTTCAGTTTAATTGTGGTGCTTTTCTTTTCCCAACTCCCAGTGCTTCTATTTTGTATTCTCTAATGATAGTTTTTCAAAGCTTCAGTAATACAGAAGATGGCACGTATTACTGCTTAGGTGCTTTCATATTTTTATGAAAATATTGTTGCCCTGGAATCAAGTATTTGTATAAGTGATTTACTTCTCCAAATGCTGATCACATTTTTTCGTCACGACTTGAGAAATCTCAAACCTTTAATCTGGTTTGTTTGATTGTATTTAGCCTGTCTTGCTTTATTTTATTCTCCTATCCAAAATAAAATCAATATAAAGCTCTAGATTACCAACTCCGACAATACAGAGCTAAAAATAAAATGGGTACTTAAGTTCTTAATCTCTGGCAACACTGTAAAAGGTTGTGAAGGAAGATGTGAGAAGTGGGATTTCCTTGGCTACGTTACCTGATATTTACCGCTCAATAGGTTAGCGCCATGGGGGTCCTTGCTCCCTGTGGTGTAACGCTGTGCATTTTTAAAAAGACAGAACAGGCTAAGCAGCAAGATACCAGATGCCTCCCACAGCATTAGGAAAAGCACACAAACACAGCACTGCTGACCTTTCACTCAGATAAACACCATTAAATATGAAAAAGGACATAATTGAAAGTAACCACTGGCACTTTTTTCTTTTCACCCACACTACATAGGTCCATTAATACTGAAGAAAATCACAAGGCATCCAAACACCATTGAGCTCACCACTGATAATAATCTTGACATTTCCAGTAGTGTCATTAGGACACAATGCAATCACCAGCCAAGCTTTTGATGGTGTGTAATATTTCCAACAAGACCCATTTCAAACATGTTCTGTTGACACCTTAACCAGTGACAATTTTTTACATAGTCTATAGAATAAAAACATGTGAGAACAACTACAAACTGCATCCAATTGTTAAGTTATTCACATCTTCCAAAGTTTACCAGGTGATGGTTTAAATTATAAGACCTTTGACTACAGTCAGGTATATGTCATATAGCTCTGCACCAATACAACAAAAAAAATAGAAAAACAATGATTGGAATTGACTTACCATTGCAAATTCTAGCTTAAAGAGCAGTTACTGCAAAACAGCAAAATATATTTTAATTCCCAGAGACAAATCTTAACTTGCCTTATGCATTTATTTTTTTACAAGCGCTGCAGCTGATGCAGTTAACAAAAGCACTCAAAGCTGCACTATGTATTTTTATGAAGAATATGTTTTTCACACATTTATTAAAAGTGTCACCATGTTGTGATTGCAAGCTATGAGACAGATAATCTGTGCTAAGATCAATCTCCTCCACCTCCTCCCTGAGCTACTATTGCCATTTGAAGAAATGAAATGGCCAAGACCAAAAACAACCCATCAGAGCCGGGAGGAAGGTCTTAGGACTGTTAGTCAATAGTGCTAAATGTGCTAATGACATAGAAACAACTAACTTACAGAAAAAAAAACATTTATCTGCTGTCATCAGTGCTCATGCTAACAAGACTGAGCATTCACAACATACATGCTAGCTGTATGTTGTGACAGATAGTATTTTAAGTTTAGAATACTATTATTCGCCTTTGTGTCTGCTGCTGTCTGCCCTGCTTGCTGTACACCAGTGACTGGTTAGCTGTTTCATCATCCATGAGCACAAGCTGCTGATTGACCTAATTAGGCTCACCAGGTGGAGGCTAATTAGCTGCAGAAAGGGTGCTTGCAGGGTTCCAGGGGTCTCAAACTCCAGGCCTCGAGGGCCGCAGTCCTGCAGTTTTTAGATGTGCCACAGGTACAAAACACTGGAATGAAATGGCTTAATTACCTCCTCCTTGTGTAGATCAGTTCTCCAGAGCCTTAATTATTCTATTCAGGTGTGCTGCAGCAGAGGCACATCTAAAGGTTGCAGGACTGTGGCCCTCGAGGACTGGAGTTTGAGACCCCTGGAGGCAGACCAGGTTGCCCTAACAGTGGATATACCTTTTCATAACCAAGCCATAGACATGACTAAAACTGCCACCCAAAACAGTATTCCATTACCTTTAGCTTCAGTACTTTTTTTAGAGTTTTGTACACTCTAGTCCCCTTTATTGAACAGTGATAGACAGGAAAGATGGAGCAGAGAGAAGTGGAAGACGAGGCGCAAATGGACCAAGAATCAGCAACCCTTTTAAACTAATTTCAAATGACAGCAACTCTGAAAACGGGGGAAATTGTTAGAGTTGAGCTTTGGTGATTGGAAATGCTACAACATCGACAGAGTGAGCATGGAGCTGGGAAAGATATTTCAGTTGAGCTGGTGTTTATCCTGCAGAGGTAAACTTTGATTTCTTGCTCGGTGGTAGCATTTTTCCATTTCCTCCACCACCAGAGATCAGTAGGAGTAATCAGCTTAACTGATTTAATCATGGGGTAAGATTTGAAACCTTCAACACATTTCTTTCCTTAAATAAGTATTCAGAGATTATGAGGGTTTGAAATTCTGCTTTTCAACACTTAACTTTCTCTCTTTTGCATGGACATTACTACAATCTTTTAACCTAAACCAAATATATTAAAATTATGATAAATAGTTGAAGAACCAAACATTTTTAACAAGTAAATTTACCAATTCTGTGCTTTCTGGTAACTAAATAAGTATTTCTAAATGAAGTAAACTCTGAAAAATATAACAGTTATGGAGGGAAAGGAAATCAATTAGTATGAGAGAAAACAATGAAAAGAAAGCACATAAAATCCAATGTTTTAGTATATATTATTGAAATGTATATGCTTTTGTCATATTGATTAAAAGCAGGTTTACATAAATATTGTTAAATGGAAACAGTGAAACTTCACATAATCTACAGATAAACACTCTGAGGCTGAAGGAGCAGGTTTACAATTTAAAGCAAAATAGGAAAAAGTAATTTAAATTCTGCCAGTCTTCTCCCACTTGGTAGCATTGCCTCATTCCATGTACGTTAACCAGTGCCCTGCAGAAAGCAAAAGTTTGAGAGCCATTCAGTCTTTGGTGTCATCATGCTGAAGGGTCTTTCATGTTACTTGTTGTTGGACTACCAATCCACCTTAACCATGCCTCTTTCACATCCCGGGAGATGGAATTTTAAAAATTTACAGTCTTCTTTTGAGCTAGCCTTTTGGCCCCTGCAGGTCTTTGGAAATTGAAAAGTCAGAGAGAGTAAAGACGGGGGACTGAGGTAAGGCGGAGGGAGCATGGCCGTGAAACTGAGAGACAGTTTTCTGCAATTCTGATAAGCCTTTGTATATCCCCTACAGCCAGTCTTGGCCACTTCTTGTTTCTTTCATTGGAGTGACCCTCTGCTGCACAAACCAGATGCTATCAAATGCTGAAAAATTCTACTTGTGTTGAGGGGAGTTCATTGAAATAAATCCCCTGTCTTGTTGCTGTTTTCTCCGACTGGGCAACAGCATATTTCACTGCTGAGGCTGTTTCATTGCCACTATTACAAGAGTAATTGAAAATCCATGGTTGATTGACTCAGAGTCTCTGTAATTAATTTTTCCTTAGTTGCAGGGCAACAAACCCAAAAGCCACCCAGCGTGGTGGACTTTGTGCTGTTTACGTCACCTAACTCCATTGTTCTTTTGTAATTGCAGGTAGATGTGCAAAGTTTTACTTTCTATTATTTTCTGCCACTTTGACAAGCTGACTGGAAATATTTTGGTCCTTCCATTTTGACTTATTTTTGATTTGTTTACTTGAGGAAACATTTTAATAACAATGAATGAACTAACATTCACAACCTCTATGGCATAAGCTGTATTTTAGTATTGACTTCAAAACATTTTCACCTGACTAGACTAGACTAAAACCCACCTGTCTAGGTTTTCTCAATTGTTGATTGTGTGGGGTCTTCTATGACTCTACATTTTTGTGTTTTTATGATGTAAATGCTGAAATGTGCTTGGCAAATAAACATGATTGATAAGTTCTCACAGTTTTGAACCTTGTAGGAATGAGGCAGTGACCATCAAGTATTCATATGTAATTATTATCCTTTTCAATTTTCATCTCATAATTTATAAAATCTCAATGTAGTTGTCTTTGGGAAATAGTTACGGACACTAAATGCTATTTCTATTCATTTTCTAACCAGTACTTTGAATATAAATGTTTCTCTTGTTGATCATGAACTAAACCAGTGCCTATGAATCATATCTATCTATCTTGGAAATGCTCCTGAATCCAAATTTTCTATTGTAATTGGATCCTGTATTGTTTTTGTTTTTTTTTCCTCAAAGACATGACTATGAGAGACTAATCATTTGGTAGAGATAGTTTTTATTAATAATCACTTTTTTAACTTTCCTTGTTTAGCCAAAGTCTTGACAATACCATCAGGTAGAGAAATTGTTTAGAAGATGCACAAAAAACCATCTGAAGTCCATATAATCCTTTGAAAAACATAGAGAAAGCCTAGAGAAGCAATGATTAGATATAGCAATGAATAAGTAGATAAAAGAAAATGTTGGAATCTTTGGGAATAAAGCACACAACAATTATGGAAGATACAAACTTTTCAAAGACACCCTAGCAGTAAAGACCTTTACCTTGGTTTGGCTCTGGTCCTTCTATTTAGTCTAATTTATCTGAAGGTGCCTTTGGTTTCACTGCATCTCCTTATGGCAAAAGAACAGTGGATCAACAAGAAGGGCTTTTAGAAAGTTGGCTGACATCCATCAGACATAAAGAAAAAAAATAGTACAGTTGAAGGACATTGGGACATATTCAATAGATTTAGAAAATCTTAAACTGGAATACAATATTTCGATTGCCTTAAATAGCTGTTGTTCTTACCAGTAGAATAATATCAAAAGGCCCAGCCAACAAGAGCTAAACCTGGTCTAATAAACTTGCATGTAGGCTACCAAATCAAGATTTGTGCCTTCAATAGTATACATCCAAGAAAATATATCTACACAGGAAACTAAAGATAACTTACTATTGCAACTGAAAGCTCAAGCAAAAACAGGCAGAGAGTAAGACAGGAAAAAACCTAATGGCATGTTTCACATTGAGGGACCTTGAAGGCTGTGTCTTAGTGATGAGTCGCTGATATATACCCAGTGCTCTGAGTGTGGGAACAGGCGTTTATATCCAAGTCACGTTTGCAACAAAGCCTTGTATGGCACTATAATCATGGTCAGACTATAGTAGAAAGATAGAGGAGAAATGAAAGGTAGATGGCAGCTCTTCTGAAGGTCTTCTTCCCAAAGCATTGTGAGATGTGTTTTTTAAATATATATATATATATATATATATATATATATATATATATATATAGAGAGAGAGAGAGAGAGAGAGATAGATAGATAAGCTCCAAGCGTTGATAGACATTTGATTTTTCTCTGATTAAAACATTTAGGGCTGCACAGTGGCACAGTTGGTAGCACTGTTGCCTTGCAGCAAGAAGGTCCTGGGTTCGATTCCCCCCCCCGGGGTCTTTCTGCATGGAGTTTGCATGTTCTCCCTGTGCATGGTGGGTTCTCTCCGGGTTCTCCGGCTTCCTCCCACAGTCCAAAAACATGACAGTCAGGTTAATTGGTCTTTCTAAATTCCCCCTAGGTGTGAGTGTGTGTGTGAATGGTTGTGTGTCTTGTATGTCTCTGTGTTGCCCTGCGACAGACTGGTGACCTGTCCAGGGTGAACGCCGCCTCTCACCTGGAACGAAGCTGGAGATAGGCACCAACAACCCTCCTGACCCCATTAGGGACAAGGGTGAACAGAAAATGGATGGATGGATGGAAAAAACATTTAGATAGAATTTTTTGTGTACTGTTGAAGAAATATTTGCTTATAATTTCAGTGTGGTGGAACATTTGAAAACATATATCTTCAGAAAATTTGCAATTAGAGTATTGAGTTGGTCTAGCTTGGGAATTGGCCTTCAACATTTTTATTTTACTTGCAGTGGACGCTTTACATTCTGCATGATGTTGGGCTACACAAAATTTATTTCTAGGTTATTTTTCCTAACTACAATAACTTGAAAATTGTAATTCAGAGAAATGAAATCATTCTGTCAACTTTAATCAAAAGTCCACTAAAGCTCTCACATTGTACCTAGAAAAACACAGATCCTTAAAAAAAGCATTTGCACCTTTTAAGATGATAAAACCACAAACATTTGTGTAAATCCTTGTAATTCCACATGACCCACATGAATATATCACAATTGTTGAGTGAATAAAAAGATTTATTTGTAAATATTTTATAAATACTAATTTGGGAGATCTCATGTTCACTTTATAGTCAACCTTTTTACACTGATATCCATAAAAAACAAGTGTCAACAGTCACTAATGGGATCTCAGGTTTTGTTTGCAGCACTTTGTTGATTTGATTGGCTGATTCTCGATGGCAGTGATGTCAGACAGATGTTTCACTCAGTATCATGCTTCAGTCTGTTTTCTTTACGGACTCCCTTGGTGTTTTTGTGTAACAAAGCCATCTGCTGCTTTGGGTAGTTTTCACTGTTTATAAAGTCTGAATCCACACACACCTTTGTCTTCAGTAATGCTTATTTTGCAATCAAACACCTAAATGATGCAAATAAAAAACATGCTTCTATGCTTATTTACTCCTATGTTAAAATGTATATACCATTAAAATAAAAGGCTGGATTATGCTACCACTGTAAAAGACTGTTGGAGTGCCCCCAAAATAGGTGGAGAGCTTCTTACTCAAGGTGTAGCTTTGTTTTTAGCTCTGCTCAGTATGCTTTAATTGAACTTTGGTCCATTTGTATAGAAACTGATTTGTTTGGAGATGGGAAAATGTGCAATAAAGCAAAAAGAAAACGGCAAAAAAGTTAGGTCTCGGTTTGGTTGAAATGAAATTGACGCCCTGCCTGTACGTTACCTTTTTGATGAATTTAAAAAAGAAAAGAAAAAAGAAAACAGTTTACCTAAATATTGCCTTGGATTATTCTAGAAGGCAAAAGTGATTAATTACACAACAAAAAAGCAATGCAAAGGAGATTTTTGATGATTGTGGCAGTAGAGTACTTTCTCAAAGGTACATTTTAATCACTGGTGAAGCGTTCTCCACTTTAGGATCCAGCAAAGCTTTTATCACTTGAATGAATGACAGTTAAGATGAATGATTCCATGCTACATTTGTCAGTGAATAATAATTCAAGACAAAAAAGCAAGATGCAACATGGATGAAATAAAGATGAGTGAGTCAAGCAAGGGTGATGCTGATAGCAGTGTTACCATGCAGGAAGAACATGTTAGGTTCAAATCCTATGTAGGTTAACCACCTGCGAGAAGTTTCACTTTTATTCCCCATATTGTGTGCTTTTTCTCAGTGTGATTTACAAAGCCTGAAAATAGCTTTGTAATCCTTTTCAAAATGATAAATGTCAGTGACTTTTCTCTCGTGTTGTGCATTATTTTGGTTTGCCAATGCCTTTCAGCTTCAGTAGATCAATTCTGTATATATATATTTTAGGTTTTAGGTGTTCATTAACTGCTCGTTCAGATAGTTTTCTTTCTTTTAGCACTGCCAGGAAAGAAAACGGAGGCAGCTCACAGGGTACATTTCTCAAGACTGCCCCTGCACTCAGAAAAATGGTTAATGGTTAATGCAAAGCAGAAGAGGAGAGAAAATCAGAATGTTCTTGCTAAGGGTTTGCGTGACATGCTAAGATTTAACACAGGGTGAAGACTATGGCAAAGTGCAATCACAATGTGTTGGGCTAAAGTAGGTGGCTGCAATCAGTGCTGCGGCCGGCCAGTTCCCACTGGCACCAGGGCTCCAGAACAGATGTTATGTGGAGAGAATTTGTCAGAGGGCCTCTCTGTCTTTCTGACTCTGTTTTCAGGCACGTTTTTGGATGCACAAGATTAAATGATACTGTACGTGATGTACTTTCCTAAGAAGAGAGAAGATTTTACTCAGTCAAAGATGTGGATGTATTTTTGAGAAATACAATATCCTTTTTTTCTATTCATAAACAGATGAAAGACTTTAAATAATCTGCGATCAATGTTGAATAATCCATGTTCAAGTAGTTAATTCAGTGCAACCCAGTTTATTTATTCAGCAGTTATTCACGACAAATGTCACAATGCACTTAACTAAACAAATACAGAACTAACAGATAGAGATGCACAGTGAATTCAGTCCAATTTTATAAACTGATTCAAAATTCAATTACCTAAATTCCTGTTTGACCCTAGTCATATAAAAACCAGTCAACTGCAGTTTATTATGAAAACTTGTAAGAAGGTCAACAAACCAAAGGCAGCAGTGAGGTCATTTTTTTTACTATAGTGATTTTCATTACCTATTTTAAACATTAAAAATTATTTTAATCAAATTAATACAAACAGAATATTTTGCCTGTTAAGTACAAAAAGCGCAATATATTTACAGCTCCTGTACATCTGATTATCTAGATGTTCATTCATCCTTTTAGAACAAAGCTTTTACTTTCCCCCAATTTTTTCTAAAAAACAAAATTCAAAGCTGTCTTCTTAAAATAAAGGCCAGTATCCACTCAGAGACCTTAGTTTAGTGTTGCTGCGGTGCTTTGACCCCCCTCGTGGTTCTTGAGGAATAATCTGTCAGCAGTAATCCAGCAAGCCTATGGTGGGTCACATGTTGGAAAGCTGAGAGAAGAGCTAGATTTGATTATTCTGTGCCATTACCCACTGTATATGACCGACTACCGTGAATTGAGTAGCTCATGTAGATATGAATGAGAAGAGATTACTGAGACTTTGCTGTGAAAGACGGAACGTTACTAATGAAATGTTTAGCAGCACTTCTGACTGTTAAACCAGTAGCACACATTGTACTACACGTATTTGTACTTCAGCGTTTCAAGGTACAAGTTGGTGAGAAACTTTTTAATTACTTATGAAGCTTGTTTAAAAACTACCTTTTACTCCCTCACTTTCAATATGTGGACTTTTTTAATACAACCTCAAGTTTTATTCTGTTATTTGTGGTGTCTGCTTTAATGACTATTTTTACTCCATTATATTTCCTACTGGTTATATGTGCAGCACCTTGTTAAACCATCTTGTTGATTTCAGAGTCCTAAAGTTCTTCAATTGATATGGTGTGATATATTAATAAAAATATGTACATGGCCAGTCTGAGTAACTTAATCATTCATTTGACTAACAAGTATTTGACTAATTGAGAGCAACTAATCTTTTCTCACCAGGTAGTGGTGTGATAATTAAATATGGAAAAAGCAAAAAGCAAGCAGGTGATGTTAAGACAGAAGTAAATTATTCCTTTCTGATACTAATCATCCGCTAATTCTAAAGTACCCATGCTATACAAAATGGGGACCATTATAAGCAAAACACTTAATTAATTTGCATGGCTGGACTTCTGTTTCATACAGAATAGCTTCATATTTTAAAATTCAGACCCATGTAAAAGCCTTTTAGACATGCCCACATACATAGCAGTAGTGGAACAGCATCTTGATGATCTTTTGTTAAATTAAAGAAAATGAAACTATCAGCTTTTCACAATTAAGTGGACTGTGTGACTGAGACAAACAACTTACGAAGGCTTCCTTTCCACTGTCACTATATGCTTGCTTACTGTAAGGAATTGTTGCAAACACTTTTGCATGGAACAATTCCATTATCTATAAGCATCACAAGTATTATAAATACAGTGTAAATTAAGGTAACCTGCACAATCTAGCATCTTAAATTTTGTCCCTGCTTTGTATAAAAACTACATCTTGGTTTCCTTTAAGAATTGTGGAGAAATAAGCAAACAAGAATGAGAGAATCTGGGTGTTTTCTGTGTCTTCCTATGACTCTGTGTTTATTTTTCACTTCCTGCTTTCTTCTGTTGCTTATTGTTGCCTACATTAACAATTTAATTGAAAATCAAGAAAAAAAAGAGTCAGTTCAGAATATTATTGGACCAAATGGGACCGATGATGTCTTTCAAGAATCAGCTGTTGCAGCAATCTCCAGCAAAATGAAAGAGATGGATACACAGAGAGAGGGATAAATAAATAAAAAAACAAGATGTCTGCCAGCTGAAAAGATAGTAATTTGCAAATGTTGGCTGCCTCTAGTAAAATGTTTGCCTACTCATAACATAAATTGCCTTTGTGTGGGCTTCCCCTGTGCTGCTCATATACTGCATTTTTATAAACTGAAAAATACACGGCACCTTGTGTAGAAATGTCCAACAAGACTTAGTTTTATTGCAGTAGTATATTCTCAAATGGAAAAAAAAATGAGGATTTCATTTCACTAATTTAATTCACTGTGGGAAGGAAATTTCACAGATAGAAAAAAAAATAATGATGGCATAGTTATTGGCTTTAATTAAAAAAAAAACTGTAAAAGATTGCTTCATCATTGTGAAAAGGACATTCCTTCACAAAAAATAACCCTTAACAAAACAAACAAAGAAAAGTCACTGGGAGATGAATAGAAGGAGAAGGAAGGAAAGGAGAAAAGAGAGAAAAAAAACAATAATGGTCTCTACAGTTCAGCATCTGCTCATTAATCTTTCATAGTCAGCCAAGTGGCAGCTGCAGGAAGCCCAGGTTATGGTATCAAATCTCAATTTATAAATAGAATAGTTTATAGAGCTAGGTGGCAGAATACCGTCATCCAAACTGCCCTTCTCCTGCCTCCCTCTGTGGAATCTCAATATTCTCAACTTCCAGAGTTTGTGTAGCTTTCAGCAATGCTGTGTAAGACATGAAAATACACATCTGTCAGGAGTGATAAAATGATGAAACTGGAGAGGAAAAACTGTCATATGCCTACTGTGTGCAATACACATGCGCCATGAGTTCATGAAAGTTTGTCAAAAATGTATATCGATCAAAACACGCCCAATCATGTTTGGGCAAAGATGGGCTCCTAATCAATCCCCTGAACAGTAGAAGCTATAAACACCACATTTTTGGCCTGATTGTTCACCAGACAAGAGAAACTCCTCTTGTGAGTCCTGTTTGCGATGGTGATGCTTCACTGCCACTGACCCCCATTGCTTCAAGGTCAGCTTGCTGACAGCTGAAGAATAGCAAAGTACCCGTAAGCTTATATCATGGCACAGGTGATGTTAGGCGGAAGTGCGATCTTCCCTGCTCCTCAGTCCCTTAGACACAGTGGTGACAAGTGAGCCTGCTATTGATCAATGCACCGTGAAAGGACCTTATATTATATGACAAGCTCATACCATGTTATTTTTTTAACAACAAATAGACGCCAGTAACTCACTGGGTAAAACAAGGTGACTGACTTTATCTTTATGTCTAACTTCTCCTTTACCTTTACACACTCTTACCATGTTCTTAAAGGAATAGCTCGGGATCTTTAAAGCAAAAATATATTAAAAAGGCACAAGGTTATCAAATATACACCAAGCTGAAAAATATGTTTGGATTAAAGTAAAAAGATATGTAGGTTTGGATGGTATAGATTAAATGAATAAAAGCAAAGTGTATATTAAATGCAGTTAGAGTAAAAAAAAAAAAAAAAAGTGAAAATAAAAAGCTGCCAAACTGGCCTAAAACAAGGCGTGGCGGTTTGGTTCTGTTGGTCTGTGCAGTATATGTCATCATTATGCAGCATGATTGGCATGATGGGTCTAAGGTTACAGCAAGCTATAAGCTCTCAGAGGAGAGGTGAACGTCACATCATTCAGCTGTCTAGAGTCATCTTTGTGCAAAGTAAGTTATGATTCGCAGGTACTTTTTGCATTGTTTGGTAGGGTGTGGTGGCTGCTCTGTCTGAACTGACAAATTCAGGTATGAAACATTTTAGCTTTCATTGCTCAGTGTTTATAATCATGTTCTATTATTTTTTTAATTAATAACATTTAATTTTATGTCAAATTTGATTCATTTGAATATTCACCGGTCTACAGCTTTGATGAACTCTAAATTCATTTTAAACAAGTTTAGGATGCTTCATGGGCTGAGCTTGATGTTTCCTCTTTAAAACAAAAAAACTGTCTGGGATTAAATCAGACAGGTTTTTTCCTGTCAGGTTAACCAAAGTTATTTATATCTGTTCAATCCCTTAATAATGAACAATAAACCTCTTTTAAGAAGTTTTTTTTTTTTTTTTTCAAAGTTAGGAAATGTATATACATCTTATATAAAACCATGCAGTTTAATCTATGTAATTTGAATCAAATGTTTTGGGTACAATTCCACAAGTTTCTCACGGATGTTTGCTGGAATTTAGGAGCATTCAGCAAGACAAAAAAGTTGTAACTTATTTAGTTTGTCCTTCACCTTGCTTGCACACACCTTGTGAGTTCTGCTCACTAATCTTTCATGGGATTGAGATCAGAGTGGTGTTCCGGTCATTCCAATAAACTGACTTTCTTAAATGGCATCCTTGGAAATCCAGTGTGAGGCAAAGCTTGGAGTTCCTGGTTTAAGTCTTGAAATATCTATCTCTTTCTAAAACTTTCAAATATGTAACATATTTCTTAATATTGCCTCCATCCATTCCTTTATTACTGTTCATATAGGCAACTGGTTGTGGGTTCACACCAACTAATGAATATAGAATATAGATTCATAACCCACACATTGCTGTGGTTCAATGGTCCAGTTCATTGAAATATTTGTTTTTCTGTATATTTCCATGTGTTTTTAGTACAAATTTCACTGTTTACGTGTTTTAGAAAAGAGATTATGCTGTTATTTAAACTGCGGTGTTATAAGGTGTGCTGATACAACCATTCATTTTGTTTTATCTCATCTCTCTGCAACTGCCGCTTCATTATTCAAAGGCCAACCACACAGTTAGCACCAGCAGATCCTATTTCGAGAAAGTCCCACTAGGACCAATCAATGCTATTAGATCTGTCAGCATGATTAGACACACTCGTGTTCCCCTTACCTCTTTTGCTGGCCTGTAGGAAAGCTTGTGAGACTTTTATTTATGGATAACCAATCCCAAGATAGATCACATAGGTGTACTGCCAAGGATCCAAACAAAGAAACATTTAGACTGAATGAGTTTTTTAACAATAATATTAAACTTGCTGTACTATATTAGTCATGGTTTGAATAAAGAAAGGCAACATTTTTACTGGGAAGAGACTTAAAGCTAAATGTACAATGAAGAATAAAACTGATGTTGGAAAGATTATTTTTAGTTAATTTTTTATATATTTCAAGCCTGTTTGGCACTGAGTCATCTTTTTAAACCAAATTAAAAGATTGTCATTAGTTGCTGGAAATCTCCCAGCACTAAAGGAAGTCTGACAAGAGGTCTATTGCAGAAACTTTCTAAATAATATTGACATTTTTATTTCAGCTTAGTCAAAATGGCACAAATTAAACTAAAAATAAATTATTATGAAATAAAGTTAGTCCATTAGATGGTTAATTAATTTGTTACTTTATTTATTTATTTATTTATTTATTTATTTATTTATTTATTTATTTATTTATTTATAGATATTCAGTACCATGCTGGCCTACATAATTTAGCTTAGTCGTGACCGAAAATATAATTTTGTAAAAATTGAGATATACACTTGTTTAAATACTGAAACTGTTTTTGCACAGAAAAAAATTTGCCTGTTAGAAATGTTGGCTCTGTCTGGTGCCAGAGGTGGGCACTTTGGTCTGAGACCTGAGAATGGACTTGGACTCGAGGTCTAAAGAGAAAAGAATTAATTTAGACTAAACGTCTTGAGAATTAAATTCATCTTTAGGTCTAAAGACTCTGGAATGGGTAATGTAGGGTTAATTACAGCCACTGATCAGACTACAGACAGAATAGGAAATTGTGGTCATTTTACCCTTATACAAAAAAACCCCCCAAAAAACACATGAAGTTAATATTCTCTACCTTGTGATTGCAGTTTGGATGTATTTAAATTAACAGAATTTAATTTCATATGAATATGGCCAAAATTATTTTCTGTCTTTCTATGTCATTTTAACTGAGTTCTTTCACATATGGAAATTAGGTTTCCATAAAACCCCTTACATATGCGTAAAGGGGTGGCAGTTGGTAGAACAGGTTGGTCACAGACCCAAACATTACTGGTTCGAACTCGATTCCCTCTCTTCCTTGCTAAGATCGTGGGGGTTACATTAATGGGCATCTGCAGTAAAATATCTGCCATGTACATGCGTGATGTACATGGAGGAATCAGCTGCCGTGCTGCAAGGTGCCGAAAGGACAAGTGAAAACACATGGGTAAACCAAAGATTGAAAGGCATGTGAAAATTGTATTGTGTAATGCCGAATTATATAGTAGGACAAAGAAAAACTGGGAGAACATATTTCATCTGTGGAATGTGTTTCCCCCATGTGAAACAGACGTTAGCAATAATGGGAAGAGGTGGACTGCTGTGATGCAATAAAGATATTTTCCCTGTGATTTTTGCGAAAGACTTTTGATATGCTTTTTTAAATAAAATGTGAATAAATATGTAGCTTTACTTTTTCAAAACTCATACTCAAAACGTTTACAGAGTAAACCATTTATTTTTCAGTTTCATGCTCTTTTATTGTAAGACTGGTTTACAGAACTTGTCCTTCCAAGTATTCTTTGGTTGCAGCTATAGAAGTTAGCAATATGTGTTGGTAAGAAGGCAATTACCGTTTGGTTTCAGAATATTTGACGCTTGGTGTGTAAAGTTGTACGTAGATCTCAGAGATGTAATTCAACAAGCAAAGATTTATTTTACTTACCCACCAAGGGATGATTCAAATTACTAAACTCCTTTTCTCTTGTCAGACTACAAATGCATAGAAATGGGGCACTTATTAATACTTATAGACTTGAAAATTCACACAAACAGCATTATGGGAGCCTTAAAGGTTGCAAATTTATTGTTTGTGGCTCCTCTAAAATTTTGCAGATTTAAAGTTGCTTTTTTTACTAATATTTGAAGAATATTACATAAATTTAAAGCCAATTCCTGTGTGCATTTCTGATTGTTGAATCAGTAATATGAAGAATGCCTTACTCCAGAGAAATGGAAATGATTTTCACCTAACTAGATTGTTTGGTACATGAAAACATTATTTGCAGTTACTACAATAAAACAAACCCTACAAAAGGAGCCAGAGCATGAAAGCAAACTCCTGTGTTTAACTCTCACAGAGTTATTTAATTTTGACTGTATTTTTTTTGTCATCTTCTCTCATTTCAGCTGTCATTTGCTGCGACCACCCCGGTTCTGGCAGACAAGAAGAAGTACCCCAACTTCTTCCGCACCGTCCCGTCCGATAACGCTGTGAACCCAGCAGTTATCAAATTCCTTAATTACTACAACTGGAGCCGGGTGGGGACCCTCACACAGGATGTTCAGAGGTTCTCAGAGGTCAGTTCTTTGTGTGTGTTCTGTATATAGAGCACATTATAAAGATTAAACCTGAACAAAACTTGAAAACTGCATTAACTTTAGCAATAGAATGCTGAAGTTTGTGAAATTTCATATTGAGGATTGTAATACCTTATTAAATATTTTTAATTTTCTTGGTTAGCTTTTGTTTTTTTTTTATTGTATTTGACTAAAAACAAATACTCTAGGATATCTAATCATTGGGATGAACTTTTATTTATTGAAAGTTATATATTGAAAAGATTTTTTTTTTCAAATGAACAAAATCCCTAGAATAAGGTTGAGTAACTAATCTGCAAGCCCTATCTCAGTAAAATAAAATCAGATGAGGCCCCAAGTGTCAAACACCTGAAAAAAAAAATCCTGCATTCATTTGAATATGTCTTCTATCAAACTCTAAGCATCTGCAAAGATCCCGAAAGTGCATCTGTACACCACTGAAGTCGTAAATGTTTCTACGTAAAACATTATATTTTACACCAACCCTTCAGAGTCTAGTTTGCATGATTTTCTATAAAAGCCTCAATATTTTTTACTGCCAAAAAAGCATTTTTGCCAAGTGGAATGCTGTTCTTTATTCATATGCATGTCCCTTCTTCAAATTAAAATATTTGCTATGAATAGACAACACATTCTCACACCCGACTCGTCATATATTGACGAGTTGGGACGCCGTCTGACCATGCGTCACATATTGACGCGAAGGGTATACCCTTCGCGTCAATATGTGACGACAAAGGTTCCTTCACCGTAAAATTTTGTGATTTTGACGATTTTGGAAGGTCGCATGTTTTACATGGATTATTTACGCGAATGGTCCTCGCAAACACTGCCGACACTTCAAAACCCCAAAATTGGTTAGGTTTAGGGCAAAAATTACGGTAAGGCATCAGGTAAAACCCTTCGCGTCACATATTGACGCGAAAGGGGTACCCCTCGCGTCAATATGTGACGAGGACGGAAGCACCATGCGTCAATATATGACGAGTTGGGTGTGAGAATGGGTTGGAATAGATCTGCTGGTTATTACCCTATCAATACCAGGGAGGCGTCCAGGAGGCATCCTGACCAGATGCCTGAGCCACCTCAACTGGCTCCTCTCGACGTGAAGGAGCAGCGGCTTCACTCTGAGTCCCTCCCAGATGTCTGAGCTTCTCACTCTATCTCTAAGGGAGAAGCCCTGACACCCTGCAGAGAAAACCCATTTCCGCTGCTTGTATCCGCGATATGCAGTCATGTCAGCTAACACAACCCTGCAACATCCAGAGCCTTAAAGAACTCCGGACGGATCTCATCCACCCCTGCGGCACTGCCACTGAGGAACTTTTGAACCACCTCGGTGACCTCGTCCCCAGAGATTGGAGAGCCCAACCCAGTGGCCCCAGGCTCAGCTTCCACAATGGAAGGCATGTTGGTGGGATTGAGAAGGTCCCGAGTTGAGGTCAGCAGCACTCCATCCCCACTGTAAATAGTGTTGGTGCTGTACTGCTTCCCCCTCGTGAGACGCCGGATGGTGGACCAGAATCGCCTCGAAGCCGTGCAGAAGTCTTTCTCCATGCCCTCTCCAAACTCCTCCCATGCCCGAGTTTTCGCCTCAGCAACCACCTGAGCAGCATGCCGCTTCGCCCGCCGGTACCCATCGGCTGCTTCTGGAGTCCCACAGGCCAAAAAGGCCCGATAGGACTCCTTCTTCAGCCTGACGGCTTCCCTCACCGAAGGTGTCCACCAACAGGTTCGAGGATTGCCACCGCAACAGGAAATTTTTCCATTATTCAAAAGCGTTTACTCCTCTTCAACAGTTTTTCTGTTATAATAATCCCATTTAGGCACTTTGCAGGGTTATAATTTATTCTGGTGGGTCTGCCTATTTCTTGCATTTCTGCAAGTCTTCAGCAGTTGACTTCAAACATTTTGGCATCTTCAACAAAAGCATTCAGCATCCACACTTGCATTTTCACAGGAAACGTCTAGTTTGATTTCTGAGAGTAGCCTAATTAGAGATGAAGTGCTTTTTTTGGAAAAAATAGATCACAGTTTTCTTTTCTAAATTTCTGTTACCCCAGTATCATAGCAATGACCTTATAAAATTACTTCATCTCAATACATGTCATTCATGTGCTTTGTCTGCACTAAAGAAGATTCACTCACTTTGACATGCTGAACGCTTGAAGGACTTCATTTCTAAATTTTGTTATTTCATCAATTAACAACAACTTAAGACATGCATATCCTGTATATAGAATATTAAACTTTAAGTCTGGGGGCGTGCTGTGGTGGCGTAGGGGATAGCACAACCCACACTTGGAGGCCTTGAGTCCTCAACGCGGCCATCGTGGGTACGATTCCCGAACCCGGTGACACTTGCCGCATGTCTTCCCCCCTCCCCCTCCCCTTTTTCTGTCAGCCTACTGTCATAAAAGGGTCACTGGAGCCCACAAAAAAAAACAAAAAAACTTTAAGTCTAAGATAGTAATCACCAAAATGGGGGTGGGAGGGAATCTGACAATGACACATTTTCAAAATCAACTTAATCTGTCCTGACAAAGAATCTCAAGACATATTTGTACACCTTTATATACATGATATCAGTCGATTTATAAAACGTGCCTATTTTTAATGGATATATCATGTAATATTAATTTTTTTACCTATCAATTTATACATGGGAATTTTAAAAACAATGTGCCAGCAACTTAAGTGGCAAAAATTATTTTGTGTCATTTTCTGTTTGCACATTTTAAGTATTTCTAAAGGAATGTTTTCTAGATTTGTAGATATTTTGTGTCTCTATAGATCCAACTCTATGCTCTGTGGATTTTGCTAAAGCCAGAACAGTTTAACTCATCAAGACCTGATGCAACATATGAGTAATTTGGTTTTCATTCCCAGAGAATGCTTTAGGGCTGAATAAGTTAATTCATTAGAGCTTTTCTCATTGTGCCTCTATATAGGAGAGACATTTTCAAGTTTTATTATGGTGAAGCATTATATCAATATTATATGCCTCACTTTATTGCACTCTCATTTAGGAAGAATGTTTTGCCTCAAGCTGATTCACCAACTATAGGTGCAGCTGGGAACACACTAATCATTAATACGTTTTTTTACAATTATCATTAAGATTCTGTGAGTATGATTTAAATGGATGACAATCCTTTGTATTAAATGTGTAGTTGTTTTTTATAGTATTTGTTTGCCCACAGGACACAAAAAGTCCTAAGGGTCTCGTTGATTAGATATCTTAGGAGATTTGTCATCAGATTAAACACACATGAAACAAAAGCTGATCATTAAATCTGGGAAATCTTGACTATTTATAAAAGGGGATGACAAATAAATAAAGACCCCAGAAAATTTATACTGTTTTACAGCAACTCTCATCATTTAAATCATGCATTAATGCTCTTCACTGGCCATCTGAGCAACTGAAACCGATGCAAAAGTCAGCTTTTAATTTGTTCATCACACTTTATTTGTTATTTACTGATAAGTGATAGCTTCAGATGAAATAGCTCAGGTTGAAATAAGTGTCTCCTGGATATGGTGTTGTAGTCAACCTTAAACCTATAAGACCAAGACCCTTAAGGAGACAATGAAAAGAAAATGAGGTAAAAAGCAACGCAAGATGGAAAAAAGGTTGCAATCAGGATATTATTGTGAAATTTTCAAATTAAAAACTCTGTTGGTTCCATTTGGCAGTTCTCGATCACCATCTGGAGAGAGAAGTGGAGGATTCATTCATAAATGATGACAGTAAAAAGAAAAACACCAACACAACATGAGAATTGAACCACAGATATTGTGGAGTAAGGACAATAAGGTAGCTACATGTATATAAATAGTCACTGGTATATCTCCAAGTATAAAATAAAGACATCTAGTGACAACAGAGGACAGTGAAATCCAAAGACAACAATTTAACTAGAAAACCCTTCCTAAAGCTTCAGGAGTTAATCTCATAAGATCTTCCAACCACAAAGGGAAGTGAGTTTTAAAGATGATATATCTTTTATTATCTGCAGCAAAACAGAATACATGTGTGTAAATGAGAGGGTCATCAGTTCAACAGTGATGTTACAAGAAGTGGAAATAAAGAACAGAACTTTAAGTATGGTCAACGGTCCTGAGCAATGGAGAGTGTGGAAGAGAGGTGAAGTAGTGTGAGGAAGCAGGTTGGAATGCATGCATAAAAATGTCAGATATGATGTGCGATAAAAGGGTTTCAGCAAGAAAGAAGGGAAAGGTGTACGAGTCAGCACTGCATCAATGTTATATGGTTCAGAGATGGTGCCAATGAGGAAAAGCCAGGAGGCAGAACTGGAGGTTGCAGAGCTTTAGATGTTGGATAGATCCGGTATGGGTATGTCAGAAGGACACCTGGTGTTAGACGTTTATTGAATAAAATCCAAAAGGCCAGAATGAGATAATTTGGACATTTTAAGAGAAGAGACAATGATTCATTTGGGTGATGGATGCAGAGTTTGGAGCCATAAAGGTGGAGGCCAAGAAGAAGACTAAAAAGGAGATTTATGCCTCTGGTGAAAGAAGACAAAGTTAACTCTTTCCTTTTTACTGGGTTTCTTTGTAGTGATACTGACGAGCAACCACAGGCAAAGTAACCTGGCGTTGGTGTACAGAATTTGAAATTGATTTCTAGACATAAAATTATCCTTATATTTGCTCTTTAAAGAATATTACTGCATTACAGGATTCATTTAACCCTCCAGTGTCACTTGAAACATAGTGAATTGATTGCTTTTAAAGTCCTACTTCTGAGAGAAAACGAATCAACCCTTTAGATCAAAGCTGATGGTTACATTAATGAAAATGGTTATTCAAAAAAATATGTGGATCACCTCTTCTGAAACAGATACAGCATCAGGCAGGAGGAAAAATTCCTTTCTATAGCTTCCTGCATTCAGTCAGGTCTGCAGTATATGTGCGTCTATCAGCAGAATGCAGAATACAGCATAGATTTTTACGCGCTGGCTGGAGTAATCATCACCATTAGTACTGACTCAGCACTTGTCGCATTCATCATCAGTTTAGTTCAGTTGAAAAATACTTTATTAATACCAAAGGGAAATTAAGTGTTGTAACTCATATTATCAAAGTTTCTTCAAAGAGTTGCTGTATGTGGCGACGGCTGTAGGCAGGAAGGACCTCCTGCAACTGTCTGCTTTACAGCGGTTATAAAGAAGCATCTGACTAAGGACGCTCTGAAAATATAGGTTCCTTCCTTGTTTTGTCAACAATACAACATTAACCATTCAGTGCATGATGTTAAGGGTCTCCCAACTGCATTTTCATAAAAACATTGAACAATACAAATGCAAAGATGGCTTCCTGTTTGAGATGTCTCACAAGTTGATGGCTTAATATGGGTGAATCCTATGATGATACACTATTTGCCAAGGTAACATTTGAAAATATGTAGAGTGCTTTATGAAACCTTTATGACTTCTTCCCTTAGCAGTTCTGAGGTGTAAATGTGAAGGGAAAGGTGTACGAGTCAGCACTGCAGCAATGTTATATGGTTCAGAGATGGTGCCAATGAGGAAAAGCCAGGAGGCAGAACTGGAGGTTGCAGAGCTTAAGATGTTGGATAGATCCGGTATGGGTATCTATCCAACATCTTAAGCAAACTGATTTCTAGCAAGTCTAGAGTGTGGATGAACATCATGTCACCTGTTTTTTGTGCTAGTCCTACAAACAGTTTATGAAGGTCCTTCTCAGTCCGGATTGGGGACCGATGCTGTAATTATAACATACAAGGGAAAGGGGATTTTGGCTATGAGCTCCAGTTTCAAGGTTTCAGGAATGTATTCCCATTTTACTGCCTGTGGTCTTAATGTAAAGCGTTATTTATATATTTGATTTTAATTCTTACAGAATCATAATTCTTACAGTTCACATCAGATATGATTTTTTTTTTTTTTTTATTAAAAACATGATTGGCATATTGACTGGGAAGGTAAATGCAATATTAGGATAATTTATTTTACTTCTAAGAGAGTAGGATGTGGAAAGGGGGGAGGGGGGAGTATGTATGCGAACTCTCATTGTAAATCTTGGAGAGACAAAATCCCTTTATCTCTCTCTTCCTGAAAACACCAAGGGGCTTAGGACAGGCTGAAAACAGACAGCCAGATTCAATCAGCCCACCACAAGATTGCCTTCTAATCCTGATTTACAAATATTCAAGCATCTCTTCCACACTTCATGATTCTTGCAATCTTCTGTCAAGTTCAAAGCTTGCTGTTTTGCAGTTACTTTTGGAAATTATTCAGCGTTACAATTTGTTGATGAAAAATGAAGGCTTTGTTTTAGTCTGGTCATAAATAAGGAGAAAAAAATTAAAATGAGAAGACAAATAATTTATCATTTATTCAGAAGATTAACTGAATAAACCAATAAAAAAATTTATAAAATAAAATATTGGACAATTCTGCTTAAAAAAAAAAAAAAAAGACTTTTTAAAAAGTGTAAAGAACTGGTTTTGAACAGCGTTACCTCAGCGGGTATTTCTCTTGCTTTATCCAGCACTGGATTCTAAATGAGTAAAAAGTAGAAAAACTGTGAATGACATTCATACACTTGTAAAAATTGTGACTGAGACTTCTATTATTGTTTATAAAAAGACCATGCTCATTGGAGGCACATTTCAAAGAAATCACGAGTGGCTCAAGACTTTTGCACAGCATTCCTCTGTCGCTTTCATTCTGTGTCCCCCTCCCAAGGTTAATGTTATGTAATGCTTGTTAAGAATTCAGTCTGTGGCTTGCCCGTCCCGCACACACACCTACAGTCTGGTGTCCCCTGGGAATGTAACCTGTAAGCTAAAGTCTATTTCTATACTTGGGCCACACTGAAACACACACTTTGTGCACACATTGTGTTTATACATGGACACTAATCTTCCCTTAATGGGGCATTTGTGGTTTGTTGCAGCTAGAGATGAGTATGAGTAAGGGCTAGGTATTTGAAAGTATTAAAATGCCTATTCACACAACACACATTCTCTAAAAGACACACGGCAATCAACATTATTGAAATTGCCAGACAAACAGGGCTTGTCCAGGAACACAGCAGCAATCATCAGTCAGTCAGTCAGATGACAGACCTGACTGAGAGTAGGATTAGGACTCTATCCTCTGCCTGACTCCCTCTGCGCTCGAGTGTTTAATTATACTGTGATCGCTGATAAATGTAGCAGAAATGACTGTCTCAGTACCCACTCTATTGCAGTTCCTGTCTTTCTTTTCTCTGCCTTTCAAATGCATCTTTCTCAAAAGTTGACTAAATTGTCATTCCTTTATAAATAACCATGCATTGCTCCGTGAACCTCTCTCTGCAATTAGTCATTCATGACATCAGTAAAAGAAGTGCACGGTCATAAGAGCAGGCAATTTGAGCAACAGTGTGTCATGCTAGTTTATATAAGCTCCAGACTGGCTGTACAGTCTGTTGAATGAGCACAGCAATTTCTACATATACAGTACAATGCAGCAAGGACACAACACTATGACATTTTTTTTTAATTACATAAAACATTTATAGTATTGTCAACAAATTCTAAAGCTAATGATTTAGTCAGTGAAAACATATTTACATGGCATAAGTTGGTTTAAATACCTACAGTTGAAACCCAATATTTACATACACAGTCCAGAAAGAATTATAGTCCTCATTTTTCACTCTGACTACACAGTTTGACCTTATAAGTGTTACTTTAATGTGTGGGGTTTTTTGTACAATATTGCAATACATGCTACAGCGGGAGTTTGGTTCAGGCAAACATGTGAAAATGAATGTGCTTGCACGTTGCACACTTCATGCTGCTAGTTTTTCTGGGACTCACGCCATACATAACTAGGTTTTTGAAATAGGGAAATGCTCTGTAGGCTAAAACCACAGATAATTTTTCCACCTTAATGAAGACTGGATTTTGTCATGACACCTTTGGTGTGTCCAGTTACCCTTTTCTGTGGCAAATTTTACTTGCTTTTCTACATGCAGGCCTGCTCAGAAGAGAAGTAGGATTATTTCTGTTCAGTATTTGATACCGCAAATTCCCAGACTGCCCAAGACAATGGTGGATGTTTATTATTATGCAGGAAACTACCCATTTATTCTGATAACCAGCTTTTGAGAACATCTGTCCCCTCTGACTTTTGTATAGCACGGCATCCAGGAAAACACAGATGTGGTGGTTGTTGTCTGAATTAGCAGCAGAAGCAAAACAAAACAATCCAATAGAAATTATTTCTCGAAATTCACATCTCTTAGTGGTTTCCCTTTCCTCTGCTCTTCTGCATGTCTGACTGAGTGTGGTTGTTTTTGAATATTCTGACCATTCCTCCCTTTTCCGAACAAGTTTTCCTTTTAGCTGAACTTCAGTCAGGCGCATCAGAACAACACTCATAAGAACACAACAGGATGTCATAGCCTGTCTATACCACCAAACAAACTGTTTCTCAAGAGCAAAACCAGGTTATATTGATCCATTCTGGCCTTCCTGTTGTTTCAGCTCGGCACGCTACAGTGGAGGTAATATCTGTACAAGAGTGAGTGATGTTCAGGGTGATTTGGATATCTCTCCAGGGCACCAGAACAGGACACAATTTTGACACAGTCATCAAGATCCATGAGGGAAATAAAGTGGAGATTCTGTAGACTTATTGGTACTAATACAGAAGCAAATCTATTTAGATTTACAACACTGAAACACTTACCAATAGTGATGGTAATTGTAATGATAGCATTGTGTTAGCCTATTATACTTTTACATCCTAATGTCATTTTTTAGAAAGAATGTCGGTGTTGAGTATAAAGACGGTACTTTTTTTTCCTCGGAAATTACAAGTAAAATCTTATCAGAAAATGTTCTATTGGTATCTAAAGATAAGTTATTAATCCTCATTCTAAAAAAAGGTGTTTATTTGGTCCTTTATTTCCTCTTTCCTTAAGACCTTCAGAAACCTTATTTTTATTTTGTTTACCTTACATTTTAGTCTATGTTTTGAAACCTGGTAGAGAAACACCCCAAAAGAAGGTGAAGAAAAAAAAACTGAAAGAGGAAACATGTATTCTGTACATTGTAAAATAATTTGTAACAAGTGGTTTAAAAACAAAAGAAAATGTGAAAGGTAAGGGGGTTTAAGTACTTCTGCACTTCAGTGTGTGCATATAGTTTTTTTTCTTGTTCATTAAAAGTGTATCCAGAGCAATTTAGGACACATAAATACGTGAGTGAAGTACAGATCATGGACAGATATAGAGCAATCATACAGGACCTTCATCCGTTAGCTATGCCGCACTGTCATTGCCAACTGTGCTTGGCACGCACATTTGAGAACAAATACTTTCTGATGTTTCAGCCTGTCCCAAGTGCCAAGCTCCTGTGTGGGAGCAGACTGATTATAGCTGCAGGGCATGGCCTAAGGAAATCAGAGAAATCTGATTCAAGACACAGTGAACAAAGTCAGTGAGGCTGCTGAACAAAATAGAGGTCTTCAAATGTAATTTACATTCCTGTGATAAAACCAAGACAACAATAAAAGGATAAAAGCTGACAAAACAATGAAAAATGCCTGGAAAAATGATGCCATCAAGTGATGGATGCATCATCCTTCAGCTGATCATTTCCTGCATGCCAGAGTTTTACCTAATGGCTTTCTAGGGTCTGAAAAAACAAATTCTCACTAGTTATGAAATTTAAAGACATGAATGATGTCTGCAAACTCTTTCACTACTGTATTTCCGTGGAGTAGTGGTCACAATAGGTTATTAGCATGCAATAACATTGCTGCTTTTAGTTAACATCTCAAAATATTTCCTGTGCACAAGTCATAAAATAATAGTGCAGTAGCTGTTTAGGTTCTAGCACAGCCGATCTGCCATCCCAGTGGGACACCTGCTTTATTCTCTTCCTTTTATCACATTACTCTCCATTCAACTGAGCCAATTCATCAATATAGACATGCAGGGGGAGCAGATACATCAACCAGCCAGGAGAGGCAACTAAGATAATAATGTTCACATTTGTTCTTTCATGTCACAGTCTATAAAACATCAAATACGCATTCTTCTTGAAAATGCACACAGTTCATGATGTGAAAAGTGAAACAAGAATCAACACCAAAAAGACACCAAACTTTATGCCTTCCTGTAATATGGGGGTTGTATTTTCTAACTGATAGTGACAGAAAGAAGGCAGCATTTCACAGTATCAGGCTGGATTTCTGCCATCTTATATTTTGTATTACACTCTGAACACATTATATTGAGCACAATAATCTCAGAAAGCTATAAAAAGTAATAAAAATCACATATTTGAATTCTATTTTGTTTACATTTTGTTTCAAAGTTAAAATGATGCTTGTTTTTCGCTTCTGTGCACAAATGCAGTTAACTTATTGGTTCATTTTGTTTGTGTTTATCTTCTGCCTGTCTTCCGCTCAAGCATCAACTTTCAAGACTGAGAAGGGACTATGGAAAGCTGGAGTTCCTAAATGATCTCTCTGGGATGAAACCAGTAACACTCCAACTAAACCCTAAAACATCCTTCAACACTGCCACTAGAGGCCATGTAAAAATAAGAGAGTGTTCGATAATAATTCAATGAAAATTAAAAAAAAACATTCTGCTTTTCTATTTTTTCTAATAGACGAGTAGTTTTCTAAAAAAAACAAACTTTTTTTTTTTTTAAACGTTTCTCCCACTGTCTCTTTGTGTTGATTAAACAAACACCTAATTCTATTTAACAATTTATCTTGCAGTCACTGTGACTGATTACAAGTGTAACTCCTTCTGGATCTGTTGATAAATGCATAGATGTGTTATTGTTGAGACTGCTTACTTGTTGTCACCCAATTATCATTTGGATGCAGCGGTTTGCAAATGGTTACCCTGCTGAGGGTAATGTAAAAATGATCTTCCCTCAATGTGTGATGCTGTGGTACAAGAAGAACGAGACACACACATTGAGCTTCCTTTACCATTCAACAGGAAGATTTATTCTTCTGGGTAATAAACAGAATTCATAGGCAACATACTTCAGGTATCACACACTGCAATAGAGAATCATTAGCTTCATTACCTCAAAAATGTCTGTAATATCCCTTTAAACCAAACAATAATTTTTAACATGCTCCATTTAGCATTATGAATTCTATCAAATGACAAAATTAATTCACAGATAGCTTTTACTTCTCTAAACCATATTAATTGTGTAGTTAGTGCTTTAAACCCTTTTCTGAGTCCTTTTGTACTTAACTATCAAAATAAAAATATATAAACTGGCTTTTAGCTATTTCAATCGCTTTTACCATTTTAAATCAGCACAAATAAAATATATTTGAACATTTAAGCGTCTTAGCTTAAAGCTTGATTTTTTTCAATAGAATAACAATATTTTACATCTCACATAAACAACTATTCTCTTAATATAAAACTGAAAAAGGTGCAATACTCCTTTTATGTTGTGCCTCTGCACTAAGCTTCACATATATGTCCTAAATATATGGTTTATCTGGTTTTTGTAACAAACCCATAAAGAAGTATCAAATTCATAAAATAAAGAAACCAAAACAATTTTGGTTTCTTTGAGTGAAAACTATCTCAAAATGTGCAAAATACAACAAATCCAAAATGAACTCCACAATCCTTCAGTTGCCCCTCTGCTAGCCCACACACGTAGAAATCCGCTAGCATTAGCTCCAATAATCTTCAGAACAAGTTTTATATTTTGTTGAAGTGAACCACAATATTCCCAAATAAAGTACAGCCTACCCTACCATATTCATCTTTTATGAAGCTATGATTCCAGCTCGTCTCTCAGGGAATCTCTGTCTTTCTTAGTTCATGTCACTCCTGGCAGCTTCCTCCAGGACATGCAAGGGGCCAGGATGAATAACATAGAAAGACTTCAGCAGTGACGGTGTGCAGTGATCTTAGATTGTGAATGGTCTCTTCTTTCTTTATGTCCCCACAGGTGAGGAATGATCTGACCTATGAACTGGAGAAAGCAAACATTCACATTGCAGATACAGAAAGTTTTTCCAATGATCCCTGTGTCAATGTCAAAAAACTGAAGGTAAGCAAGACCTTTTATGTTAAAGATACACTGAAAATAAAGACCTAGGTTAGTAAATTCTTTATGTTGTAAAACTTTTCATAATATATTGAGATAACAAGCATGCACATGTTCACTTTAAAATTCAAACTCTTAATAACAGATACTTTAGTACATTTTGATTAAAAAGATTTCACTTTCACAGTTCTGACTCAGTTGATATGCAGTATTGAATCCTAAACTGGTTAATTAGCGATTGTTTTAGCCAAAAAGAAATAAAATGGATAACCCTCACAGTCAATTGTTTTGTCTCATATATGTAAGAAAGTAAATTCAGCTGCAGATGCCATTTAATGAGTAGTATAACAACAATTTGGATTTTTCTTTTTTATAATTTCACTATTCCATAAGAATAACCTATTATTTTGAAAATCATGTTTAATTTTGGCAATAGACATAGTTCATTTTGTATAAAGTAATCTAAATAAGAGAGCATGAGAGCAACAGGTTTGTGGGGATGAAAGATTCAAAGTAATGGTTGATTCAGGCTATATGACTCTATATTAAAAAGAAGGCTTGGATCTAAATGAGCCTCTTACTCTCCATGCTTTTTATAAGAGCAAAATATTGAGCATTCACTGTACCTTTCATGATGCTGCAGAGATAAATTGATAACATATAGAATACTTGTCTAAACAAATAAGCACATAGTTTTATCATATCATGTCAAAACTGTTAACATTTTAAAGCAGTGAGAAAAATACAAGCTAAATGAGAAAAGTAGCTAGTAGGAAGCATATTTTCTCTTTTTGTACTGTACCTTGGTAGATCACATGTTACACAAGTTAAAAGACATATGAAGAAGCGATGAGTATTCCATGAGGCAGAGAAGAAACAGAATGATGAGCTGTCTTTCCTAAAATAAAAATGTAATCTGCATGTTAAGGTATGACTTTCTAAGCTGACATCAACGGATTTGAGCTAACTGAAGATATGCAAATCATCGTATTGCCTCAGAATCTTTGCAGAACATTTGTAAGGAGTGGGCGTGATCCTCTGACACTTTAAAAGTCGGATTCCCACTCAGCATGTAACAGTGTTTTACTGCCTCCATCACAGCAACACAATATGATAAGGGGTTTTTTTTGTTTCGTGTGTTAGGATGCATAGGAGGCTCTCAGCATCACAGAGAGATCCACAAATAGAGCACTCTCACTCTGTAATGTTTCAGCTGAAATATTCAAAATGCAGACAGGGAGAGCTCTGGCTTCCTAACCATGTTTATTTTTGTTCAGTTTGTGTGTTTTTAATTTTTTTTTCTTTCGTTTCTTGTCTCACATTTTGAAGAAGGATTAAAACACAAAATGCTGGTAGAACAAAAAAGGCCTTCATTTAAGACCTGAATGGTCTATTTTAAATTTATTTTATTATTCATAAATTTGTCTGTATGTGCTGAGTTGCTCATGTTTTTTGTGGCTGCAGACCAAGAAGGTTTCAAATTTCAGCTGTTCATGAATCTCTCTAGGGTTGAATGTTCTCCCTTTACATGTTTGGGCTAACCCCAGACACTCTGGTTTCTGTCTGTTGATTGTGAACTATAGAAAGGAATATAGATGAGTGCATATATTGCTTGTCTCATGGTCAATACATATTGACCTCCATCGCTCTAGAAATATGCCTATTTTGGACTTCTGTGCTACATTGTGTTTGCGACTGGCTCATTTTTCTCGGTTCTGTGATCTGTTCTGTCATCTTCATTTCTGTCCAGTGGGAGTAATGATTGACATCTTGGGTCACAGATTTTTTGTTTTTTGGTTGTTGTTGTTTTTTTTTTTAACAAATTATGGTCTGGTTGCAAAAAAGCACAACGTGAAAGCAAACCACGGCAAACAAAAAAAAAAAAAAATAAAGTCCTCTTTTGTTCTGGACCACACAAGCAGGCCAAAGCACTTTCCTTTTCTAAATACACCCCAAGATCTCTTTACATTTCTTAATTTCACAAGTAAATTTTCATCACACAATTTCATAGAAAGACATCAATCATTAGTGTACGTGTAAGTGCATAAATTGTGTAAAGGGAACCATTCAGTTTATGGGACTGCATTGTGTTGAAGTCAACACAGTACAGTGCAATATTTGTTGGCGGTCCGGTGGATGTATAGCTGCCTAGAATCAGCTCAGGATAAATACCTTACACTCTTGCACAATCATTATTGGTTTAACCATTTTATAAAGTATTTTATTGATACCAATAAAAATTCTAAAGCACTTCTGCTACTTCGAATCCCCAAATAGCACAAAGCCAGAGCAAGAGTCTCACTCTGAGAGCACTGAACAGCTTGAAGGACCAATCGACTGTGTTCTAGTTTTATACGCCTCTACAGGTTTGAGCTGATAATATTTCAGCTGAGATTTGCCTGTAGGAGCAACTGCTCAAATAGTTTGTCATAATTGTATATTATCGTTTAACAGTTAATGTACACATTAGTCCATCCTCAGAGAGTAAGTGTTTGACAGTTTCTGCACATCATGCCACAGTTATCATGGTGATGGGGTTCATATTGTTTGTTGAAACAACAAATCCTAAATGGACTTTTCCCCAAGCTCACAAGAAACCACCAATATCACATTTATGTGTTTGTGCTTAATAAGCCATAAATATACTTGATTGTGTACAAGAGGTAAAATATCGCTCAACTCTCTAAAATATATTAATCACAATTATAAAGATACAAATAACCCTGTCAAGGACGAAGCAGCCAAAGTTGCCCTTAACTCCACCCTCTCTGAGAACAGTAATTGTCACAGTTATATAAAAGCTTGAGCAATGGGGCTAATTTGGGCCTCTTCAGTGCCTCAGTCTCTATGTTATGCTCTAGCACAACACACTCACTCTTGCCCTTGCCTACAACTATACAACCTTTTCTATGTGTTACCAGACATGCTTGGGTTTTCACTCACACTGTGGCTCCTGGCTATCATTGGAGTCATTTGGATTAAGTGCCTTTCCTTGAGGGAAGAGCAGCACTGTTGAGTTACTACTGGCATATGTCTTTACCACACATTTAAAAACACGTGCAAAGCAGCACAAAAGCACAACTTGGTGATTTACAAAGTTGTTGCCTGGTCTTCTCCAACTGTACAAATATGTAAAGTGTTGTGAAAGATGGAGCCTGGAAGACTTGTTTTGGCTGCAATGAGTAACCACTAGAGATGTGTTGGAATTAAAATGACAGTGATTAGTTGCCCCCTCTGATCTCAGGATGCTCAACATATGGTGGACCACAGCCTAAGGGATAACTTAATGAACTGTATTTGTAATTGTTTCCCTTTATCCAGACTAACAGGCGGAAGTCATAGGTTCACTGAGTTTGCAGCCTTCATGTCCCTTTTTACTTTTAAAGCTACATCTACATAATTTATCAAATTTCCATTTTTGTTTTTGTATTTGATGAAGTCAAAAAGATTATTTTAATATTTTTTTAAATATATATTTTTCTTTTATTAGAATAGGTAACTTACAATATCTCCAAATAGGTCAAACAGTATTGTAGGAATGCCATTCCTTTGAAATATTTTCTAATATAAATGATTAATTTCAGCCTTCAGAGTTCAGTCACTTAATGAAACCCTAAGCTTTGTCACTATCTGCAGTGTTAGGATTGAATATGGCTCTGTAATGGACCTCTGGCACATCTCATCCATCCTTATACAGATTTCCATTCATCAAATATATGTCAGCATCATTTGATTCAGAGTTGTACAATTCTGGATTATACGCTGGTATTTTAATGGCTTCTGATCAAGATTTTGTGAGCATATATATATATATATATATATATGTGCTGTACATGAGCATGTGATCACTGAAATCTTTTTTACCAACCTGGAACAAGCTGAATTTCCACCTGGGAATCTAAATCATTTACAGAGTAATTCACAAAGCCATGTTGTGCTCTGAATCCCTGAGCAACATTTTTTGAAGTTGAAGCCTGGCTTAAGTAATTCAATGCACAGCGACTGTCTCTTTTATTAATCAAGTGTGCAAGTTGATGTGGATTTATTTTCTTGGCTAAAAAACTCATTCAGATCAATCACACTTTAAATCCTCTGATGAGGTTGACGTAGTGAAGAGAAAAAAAGCACATGAGATGTTCTATTTAGAACATTTTAATGCAGTGTTTCTCAGTCTTGGTCTTTATGGACCGCTGCCCTGCATATTTTAGATGTGTCCCTGTTCCAGAACACCTGCGTCAAATGATGATCTCCTTTGCGTGCCATTAAGCGCTGCAGAAGCTTCTTAATAACCCACTTATTCAAGGCAGGTGTGTGGTCAAACAAAAACACCTAAAACATCACGGGCATTGAACCCTGAGAATTGAAGTTGAGAAAAGCTGCTTTAATCTGACATTGACTTCATAAAATAAATACTGATCTGAAAATGGAGCCATGTCAACTTGTCTTTTCAGCAATCGTACCCTTATGTTGTGCCGTGTTGTAATTAATCATGGAATATTATGTTATTTTTCAGTGTATTTTCTATTAATTATGGAGATAAATGGTCATAAAATTTCAATATCCAATGTGCCAAACATTTGGTTATGATTCACACAGCTTGTCTTATTTTCAAATGGAGTTGCTTGCGAATGTGCTAGACTAACTTCAACAAACTTACCTACTGTTTTGATATAATTCTCTGGTTATCCAGTTAATAACATATTTTACTGCTTTTCCCTTTATTCCCACGTGTTCTTCTGTTTGATCAATGTTATGTCTATACTTATGTCAGCAAAGGACTTTCAAGTGACAGAATAATAAGGGGTGAATCCAAATTCCATGACTGAAACCAATTTGTGTCGCTAAAATAATAATTGTGTTTTTCAAAATGTGTTTTTTTTCTTTTTTCTCTTCAGGACAATGATGTGAGAATCATCATTGGGCAGTTTGATGAGCATTGGGCCTCTAAAGTCTTCTGTTGTGTAAGTCTATGCACACTTAGCTACCCGCAAACATATGTATTAAATACATAAAATATATCTTTTTGTGTATTGGTGTAGCATTTTTTCATCAGGCTCAAACACACAAAATAATTTAATATGACATTGCTCAGAATGAGGAATTTTGAGTCTTTAAACATCTCCTGGCCGTGACCTTAAGGAATTACTTATGAGTTAAATGCTGTTTATCTCTGGCAAATTTTCTAATGTTTTCCAGTTTATACTTAAAAATCACAGCAAGATATAACAGGAAAAGTTCATCACTATTAACACAAAACATAAAGGCAGCTTGTTAAACATAAATTTAATGTCAGTATTTGTTCATTTTTCCAGGCATATAACTTGAACATGTATGGCAGCAAATACCAGTGGATCATCCCAGGCTGGTATCAACGAAACTGGTGGAAGCAGGCGAACAACACCAACTGCACTTCCAGGAAGCTCCAAACAGCCATGGAGGGATACATCAGTGTGGACTTTGAACCGCTCAGTTCTCGGCCAGTGAAGGGCATCTCTGGCAGGGTGAGTTACACCAGCTGATGCAATCTAACTGCTTTCTTTGAAATTCAGAGTTGGTGAAGAAGACAGTAAATGCCTAAAACAAGGGAACGTTTATTATGGAATCTGGAAGAAAATTACACGCTAAAAATAGGTTGATAATTAAAGTGTTAGCACTCGTATGCAAAGAGCACCCCTGTCCAACTCCTGACATGATGTATGCAGATGTTTTATTGTCAGTTTACTTGATCTAAAAAAAATCTTTTCCTAAATCAATTTCTCCATCCGTTGTCTCAGACAAGGTTTCAAGGATAATGTCTTTACTAAAGATTCCCAGACCTCCTCCTTCCCTCAGCTGCTTAATCTTGTCTAGGGAGGTATTCCCAAGCGAACCATGAAATACAATCTCTGTCTGTCCTGAGACCTCCTTCCAGAAAGAAATGTCCAAAGACACCTCCCTTGGAAGACTTGTTGATTGCATACTTCCCAAATCCCCTTAATTAGCTGCTTCAGATTCTTCATCAAACCCACCCAACATACACTGGTCAGTTTATTAGCTCGTTTATTTTAGCTGTTTGTATTCCAGATCTCATTCTCTCAATTATTACCTACAGCTAGTGGCCACAGTTGAGAATTGGAACATAGATCAACAGGGAAATTAACTTGGCTCTCTAATAACAGCAACAGACTGGTACAACGTCTGCATCGCTGAATATGCAGCCCCAATCTACCTATTGATCTCCTGCTCCATCTGCTTCCACTAGTGAACACGACCCTGAGATACTTAAAGTCTCCTAACCTGGGTGTTAACTCATTTTCAATCCAAAGTTGTTGCTAAGCCCACCACCCCACGGCAACCCTTAACTGGAGTTTCTACACCACATTGTTGCACCTAGAAATAATTGGTGACCAGGGAGGAAGGCTAGTGAAGTACACTCATTGGAACTGAATCCCCAAAGTGGATGTGTTTCAATTTTTAAATTGAAATGTCAGTTTGTTTATCCCTTAGAGCTCTGTCCCTTCTACTTGCTTTTTCAGATTTTAGCATTTTAATTATTTTCCCTTGTAAATGCAGCCTGACATTTTCCCTTTTTTTTTTTTAAATGAGTGAATCTGATCCTTTTGAAAACGCTTTAGATACATTTTCTAACTTTTTTCCCCAACAATTTTGCATATGTTTGAAAAGTAGTTTTGTTTTCAATTTTCATTCAGCTAAATATGTCGGTTTTTCTTAAACTAAAAGTACAACAGAACAAAGTAAAAAATAAATAAATCCATCCTTTTGCAGTTAAAATACCTTTGAAATACCACTGTAACTGTTCCAGCTGCTGAGATGATAAAAAGTAAGAAGGTGAATCAACATATTCTCAGCTTTATGTTGCCTCTTCTACTTGCCTTTCAGACCCCAAAGGAATATGAGAAGGAGTATTACAGGGAGCTCCAGCAGAAAGGTGTGGAGGCAAGCAAGTTTCACGGCTTTGCCTATGATGGGATCTGGGTAATTGCAAAGACCTTGAACCGAGTAAGGGAACTGCTCCGGACAAAAGAAAGACAAAATATGTATCACAACTTCACTGTGGACGATCGGGAAGTGGGGAAAATGGTGCTTGATGTCATGAATGAAACTAACTTCTATGGAGTTACAGTAAGTCAATAAGATTACTCTTTTTAAATAATTATTTAATGCATTATCTTTTAAAGTTAAACACCAGTTTCCACAGCATGTGAAGCAATTGGAGAAGCTGCTGTTGTTACAGAATAACCCATTGAGTTCATTCAGCATGTACATGTTCATGTAATTTAAGACAATTCAAGTGAGAATCCAGTGATTTTATTACCAATGAAGAAAACCTGTTGTGTTGTATGGAGGGGGCAAATTGTATAACAGCAAATAGAGGCATGGATCACTGCCCTGCAAAACTGGAATCTTGTTGTTTCCAAGCCATCCTTGCATCTGAATGAAGCCTAAAGTGATATCATTCACATCTGCACACTCACTTCCGTCTATTTAAGATTGATCCTCAGTGTGACGGTAAAAGCTTTTTGTGCATTGTTTGCTTGTGCTCGAGTGTATGTGTGATTGAGAATGCCTCGTGAACCCCTGTACTAGCCACACAAGGCTGAGGTGCTTCCAGCTTCTGCAGCCACAAGGAATAGAGGGTGGCAACGCTACTTTAGGTAGTTCAAACTTTAACCAGTACTAGAAAAATGAAAACTTTTAGCTGCATTAAAAATTACAGTGCGTGAAAGAAAAGAAGCACCTGATTTTAATAAAATAAATGGATAGCAGGTGGCAACTTTAACTGTTTATTCCAGTAATTTGTGCTAAAACACTGGGTCATCTTAGAGTTCAGTACTTTACCATCGAAATGTTTTTGGAGATTTCTAGTAAGACATTAAAGAGAGGTTGATATGGTTATTATTTTGCCTTTAGTTGAGCTTAGAATACTTATCTACTCAGAAATCTTAAAATTTTAAGATTTCTAAGTAACATTGGCGTAGGAGGTAGGAGTTTGCCTTGCGATCGGTGGTTGTAGGTTTGATTTCTGGCCCGTCTGCCCTTGTGCCCTTGGCAAGACACTTCACCAACCTTGCTTGGTGGTGTTGATCAGAAGGGCCGATGGTGCAAAATTGCAGCCTGGCTTCAGTCAAAATGTGCGGCTGTGGCTACAAACCATCATCAGTGTATGAATGTGTTCTTTAATTTTTTTATTTGATATGCAAAGGGGAATATAAATGTATTTATTATTATTATTAAAATGCAGTCTTGCTATTTTTTTTTAAAGTTGACATTATGCAAATGGGGGGCTGCACAGTGGCGCAGTTGGTAGAGCTGTTGCCTTGCAGCAAGAAGGTCCTGGGTTCGATTCCCGGCCCGGGGTCTTTCTGCATGAAGTTTGCATGTTCTCCCTATGCATGCGTGGGTTCTCTCCGGGTTCTCCGGCTTCCTCCCACAGTCCAAAAACATGACTGTCAGGTTAATTGGTCTCTCTAAATTCTCCCTAGGTGTGAGTGTGTGTGTGAATGGTTGTGTGTCCTGTCTGTTTCTGTGTTGCCCTGTGACAGACTGGTGACCTGTCCAGGGTGAACCCCGCCTCTCGCCTGGAACGTAGCTGGAGATAGGAACCAGCAACCCTCTTGACCCCATAAGGGACAAGGGTGAACAGAAAATGGATGGATGGATGGATTATGCAAATGTTGTACTCTACTTTCAGATATATTTGTGATACTTCTGCTCTAATATTTTCTCAGGCATTAAAAGTTCCCTAATGGGTGGTGTTATATATTTTCCAATAGCAAAATGAAGTAATTATTTTACATATAGTTTCTATAAAATTGCTGTTAATATCAAACATATCTGAAAAGAAATTTGACTTTGCAATTGGATGCCTCAAAATTGGCTTCTGTCTCTTTAAGAAGCTCTTCCTGTTTCCACCTTCAGCACATCATCACAATATTGTTCTTCCATTATGGCATTTGCAACCATTAGGAGCAGTGAGCAGCATTTTGCATGATAGGATCACTAGATGCACACTTCCACCAGGTGTTTGATATTTTCTGCTGCCATTAGTCTGGAGGAGCTGAGTAGGGGAGGCGCAGGGGAGAAGTGCTCTGTTGGGCTGAATCTCCAAAGATGCATGAAAGAATCAAAGCAAAACTCCAAGTATGTTTTAAAAAGGGAAAAAAAAACATTAAAACATGACGTAAAGCTGGAAAAAAAATTATTTTCCATAATACTCCATCTTTAACCATTTTGACAATCAACGTTATAAATTATCTTATGTAATCATACTTTTTGTCCGTGTTGCACTTTTAAAAATCTACTTAGTGTACTATTACAAGTAAGTGATGAAAACCATGTAGTACTAATTAGTTAATTAGTGGTTTTATTGTGTACCATTATACCATTATTTTGCTGAGGATAGTGGAGCAACAACTGCAAGCTTCAGACAAATACTATAAGAGTGCAACTGCCTCAGACTTGGTCTGTCTCTTATTCAAAACCCCATAAATCAACTTATCCTTCCAAGCCCTTTTTTGCATGAAACTTTTCTGCCTGCTCTCCTCTGCATGCCCCCTGCTTTCTCTGCTCCTGTCCACCATTTCAGCATCTCCTTCTAGACTCCACTAGCAGATCTCAAATCATAGTTATTATTGATATTACGCAGTAGGAATTTGTCTTTCTGAAATTAGGTTACAGGAAATTCATAGTTACAGATTACATTGTCAGAAAAGACACTTTAAATGTGACAATATATTTTATATTCAGAATGTTGAGTAAGCAGCTAACTGTATATCATGATTGGACAACAGCTATGTTAAATTTAGTAAGAATACTGCATACATGCCAAAGAGTGTTAAAGCAGAGAAAATGCAAAAGTAATTTAATACATCTTTGTTGCAAATGGTTTAAGATCTCCCAGCTATTATAGCTGCTCTTTTAAAGGATTACATGAAATACGACTTAGCACATAGAAACTTCCACCCACTCACGACAAAGACTGGGGGAGGCAATTTCCCTTCCAGCCACACTCCATACATCTTTTATGCTATTTTGAAATTCTGATTTCAAAAGCAACTATTACACAACCCCTTGCTTTGCTTGTGAATTAAATGACTTTCGGTAGGTTGACAACATTAATCCATGCATAGGCGCATGAGTGAAGATTGTGCTGATCCTGGCGTCGCTGTAGCCGAGTACAGTTACAGCAGCAGGAGAGAGATGATCGAGGGCTCCGTCATATTGATCAAGCTGGTGTCAAGGGCTACTGAGAAGAAGTCAGACATTAGCAGGAACACTCTTAGGACAGAGAGAGAGGATCTAGCCACTCGAAGCCCAGAATGAGGCAAACAGCATATGTAGAGACCAAGCAGTCTGTGATTTGAGGATGGCAGAAGTAATTTTTTTTTTCTTTTACATTTGCTTTGCTGTTCATGAGTAATCAGAAAACATTTTGTTGGCACCAGTGTTTCTCTATTTAATGGTGAGTGTGCCACTCTCTGAAGCATCTGTTTTTTTTTTTCCTTTAAGTGTGCATACTTGCGTGAGCGTGCGGGTGTTTATGAGTGTGCACGTACATCAAAGTTACTCTCCCATTAGCAGTGCTGCAACCTAAAAACCTCAGAAACCCTGCGGATGTCACACCTGCAGCCCACAGACTCTCATCTCATTTGACCCAAGTGTTGCTGTCGCTTGCAGTATTCTCACCCTCACTAACAAAGTGATACCTGACCGCCTCCTCAATCTCAGTTCAGACACCTCACACACACATAGATGCACACATGCTTAAACTCTGCGATTTCTCCATAAAACACATACCACCTGCTCGAGTCCCAAGTCGTCTTGCATATTCATTAAGAACAAATAAATAAATGGGTTTCAATTAGGAATTGTTTGACAACATTAAACCATTGATCTAAGACTTGTAAAGTAATTAAGGTGCTTTAAAATCATTATGCCCCATCACCATTTCATGTCGCTTTTGCTGTTTTTTTGCCAACTTTCTCAGTCATGAAATGGAGTCATATTTTTAGGACCTTCATACTACAAAATGCATAATTTCCAATAATCAAAGGGGAAATGTTGCATGATTTTCAGTCATTTCTAAAAACCTTGTCACATATTTGTATAAGAAATTGTGGTTACATGTGGTTAGTGAATCAAATCAACCAGGATCAGGTCATTTCTGGTGGCTGGCCCAAATGGAGAACTATAGCTAGTTACACCTAACATTTGAAAATTTGTAAGATAATTTACTTTTATGATTCATGAAAATATTTAACTCTAAGAAAATAATAAACTGGCACACAATACTTTTAGTACATAGGAATGAAACAGATTATTTACAGAGAAAATGGACAGAGGAAGGGACAAATTGAAACAGTGATTTCAGTTGGTAAAGGGGTGAACTGACCGTGAGCAGCCCAGTCTGATATTGAAATTAGACACCTCCCTGTGTTGTGCATAGTGTACTGTACAGAAAAACGCCCATAAACCATGGCTGTGTGCAAACTTAGTGTAAGACTCAAGGTTCCTATTTTGTGCCAAGATGTATTGTACTTCTTTTAAAGAATCTTGATTTATTTTAATACATTTTAGTACAAGATCAAAAATCATTTAACTGGTCTAACCTGAGCAAAACTATTCTACACCAAACCCAGTTTTTAAAAAACACAACCTGAGATTATTGAGTGCTTTATTCTATTTGTAAAAACACAAACAAGTGATTTTACAAAAGGATATGATCAGATGGAGACGGGCACAAAGGCATCGTTGTATAAACTGGAACCTGAACATAATTATATCAGATTAAATAATTTATTTAAAATACAGCTTTATGCTTTGTGAGACCTGTTTATCTGGGATGCAGAAGGAGGAGCCCAGCCAGGGTGATGTCTATGTGAATCCAGCCTCAGCTGATCTGATCATTAGAGTGAGCACGTGTGGCATGCAGCCGCCACACCCGCCTAATGCGACCTTGCGACCAATATGAACTCAGAACTCTAATAGCTTCAAGTCGAGTTTCTGCTCTTGTTTTCAACCTACATGCTCTGACCCCTATTACACACCCCAGTTATCTCAGTGTAATCCAAAAGCAGCTGCTCAGGAGTACACTGCAACACACATGTTCAGGTGCAGCATGTTGTGCGTCACAAATCCAAAAGATATAGAGAGGCTGAGTGCTAGGAGAGGCTATCTGTGCGACACATGCAAGTACTGACCTAATGTAGAAGCACACTAAGTACATGCACACCCAACCACATGCATTCACACTCTCGGGTTAACATCAAAGTTGCCACACAAAGAATGGGATTCAAAGAGAGGGGTGGGATCCTTCTTTGCCACTTCAAAGCTTCTCAGTTTTTAAGAGAAAATCATCTCCGGCCACCTCACCATGTCCCTTTAGCTATGATTTAATCAGTCATTGCAAACTATCCGTCTATCTGTCTGCGTGTGTGTGTGTTTGTCTCTCACCTATTTTGTTAGCCAACAGCTAATATGTAAACCCAGTTAAATGCGTAATTAAGGAGCTCTGTGAGCAGATGGTGGACTGAATTAATTGAACACTCCTGGTAGATGAAGCAGGAGAGAGAGATAAAGGGAAGATGGAGAGAGAGAAGGGGAGCACAGAACAAGAAAGATAGGAATGTTTGAATAATGGGAAAAGATAAAATGAAATAAGCACAACCAGTCTGAAAGTGTTCGACAAAATCACCAAACATGTATCCTCATTTTGACCGGTGGGTTTGTGACCTGGTCGGAAATTGATTGAACCACAGACTTTCTAATGTCGTATTTAGTCAAAATGGAATAGATGTTTGACTAGATATACATTTCCATCAGGAATCATTTACTCTGGCTGTCAGGTTTTGGTTTTTTTTCCGGCCAAGTGTGGGACACACAAATGGATTGAAATGAACATTAACTCCAAGAGTTAAATCACTCCGTCTTACTATTCTGAGATTGCTCCAAGACTCTTAGCGCCTGATTTGGCTGAAGGATAATTTTGTTTACCTCTATAAACAGATCAATTTTGGCCAGTTCTAATCAAATTAAAGTAAGTATGTCAGAACTGAGCCTCTGCCCTTTCCCTGCCAACACAGAAAAGAACGCATTGTGAATAATTTTAGCTGAAATCAGCTCCTTGCTTAATTCATTGAATAGTTTAGCACACATCTTCTTCAGCACAGTGTAATGTCTTAATAATCTAAATAAATATGTATTTCATTGTGGTTTGCTTTGCTTATTTTCAGGGTCAAGTCATGTTTCGTAATGGAGAGAGGATGGGCACAATAAAATTCAACCAGTTTCAAGGTACTTTTCCTAAAAACCTGCCTTTATTTTCTGTCCTATTTGTCTTAATTTCTAAGTGCAAAATATTTATTTTTCATGTTGCAACCAGACTGCAATCTATTTTATTGCAATTTTGTGTGCTTGCCCAAAACAGAGAATATGACTGTACAGTTGAAGGGAAAGCATGTTTGTTTTTGTTTTGTTTTTTTTATACAGGATTTAGAATTTAGTTATTGACATAAATAAACTCTTTGATAATAATCTGATTTATTATGCTGGTCTGTGCAAGTGTAAAAATATTTTTTTTTGCAAAATGTTTCCAGTCATAGCTTAGTAAGATTGTTTCTGAACTTGTACTTTAAGTCTCAACACAGATTCTCAGTTGCATTTGGGTATAAACACTGACTGGGTCATTCTTACATTATATGCTATTTTATCGAAATATACTTTGATAAAATAGCCTATAGAAAATTAAAGCAATTTATATTATTTTACTTTCATGTAGTAATTACAGGGTCCATAAAAAATATTCACCATTAGATGTTTTAGCCTTTTTATTGATTTTAACAATCAGTAATGATCAGCAGAATTTGGCTTTATGAGCTTTTAAATAGATAAAAAAATACATATATTTTTATCTCTGTGGTTCTGATGGAACTAAACATGAAACAATAACACGTGGAAACATTTGCATGGATATTTGTTACAGAACGACCCATCAGAAAAAACTTTTACCAAAAGTATAAACAATTATATTCTGTTTTGGGCTAACTCAGAAAATATTACTTCTTCTTCTATTTGCTCTCTTTTTTTTTAAGCATTTCACTATAATGTGCTAATTCCCAGCTGACGGTACTTTTGTGATGCTTGATGTGCATAGACTGGATCCTTTGAAATGTTTAAAGTTGTGGCTGAAGTGTATCACTGAAATGTTTCACACACTGTTCTCTCACTTTCACCTTTTACGTTGCTGTGAATTATTCACATGACTTTTGCATTTCGATGCCAGGAAAACGATCACTATTTGTTGAGACAGTTTTCTCCTGGGAAAAAAAAAAAAAAAAAAGGAAACATCTCCCCAAAGCTTTCTCTATGGAGCTGTACCATGCTTCTGGTTTGGTAGAACTTGAATTGATATGTCCCCTCCTGTGGTTATTAAATGCATTTGTGGAAATTCTGAGTCAGAATAATAAATAAATAAATAAATAAATAAATAAATAAATAAATAAATAAATAAATAAATAAATAAATAAATAAATAAATCTTCTGTTGTCTTCCGATAGTGATACACCCGGTGGTTGTTTTTGAGCTGACAGGATTTCCTGAGAATAACCCAAAAGATTGGATCTTAAAGCAGGGGATTCCCACCTCCCAGGGATCTTAGACTGTATGAAGCACAGCAGCATGCTGCTGATCAGTCCTCTCTCTCAGCCTAACCATCTTATCTTTCTGACTGCAGAGAGGCTTGATCCCTCTGGCTGGTTACAACTCATACACTCTGCGTACGTATTTTCTCTGTGGAACCAGAAGTATTTGGAACAGAGCTAATGTGCAGAGTCAGGATTTCTTAAAATCTGCATCTATCCAGTCTGTTAGATTCGGTCTACTCTGTCGAGGCGTTTCCGTGTGCAAAATCAGTTGCAGCATTCTTTAATGATTACTGTCCCTTCTCTATTTCTGCTTCACCACTTCATCAAGTCACCCCAGTGTTTACTCAAACTTCTTGCCTTTCTTTAGGCTGAAATGGTGTTTTTTACAATAAATAAAAATTAACTTTTTTGCAAGGCACCGGAACATGACACAGATTGAAATTTAAAGTTGTAATCTGCTTGAATTGTTTTCTTAGAAATGGTTCACAACAACATTTTTTTTCACTCTCTAAAATGTCAACAGAGGGCTCTCTTTTATTATATCTTTATGCTTTCTCCATCTCTTCTTTACCATCTTTGCCCCTGATCATCCTTTGCTCTATATCTTGTGTCTCACAGACACATAGAAAGTGATTTTGTCCCCCTTTTTTGACACTCTGCACCAAAGCTCTTGCTGGTCGGAGAGGTCGTGAGGGGTTGCCCCATTTTGAATATTTTAAAAGGTAGTGATCCTCCACACGTCACTGTCATCTGTCTGCAGCCTCTGGTTCTCAATTTCTCCCTGTCGGTATGTTTTCAGTCGGCGGTTTCTGACTCCTGTTTTCCTTCTGATGGAGATGAACTGAGCGATAGTTCCCTATCAGAGGTTGTGATTGTTAACAGTATCTCTGTGATTTAAAATAAACATGCTAAAAAGCATAAAGAATAGAAAAACATTAAATGTCCAATGTTTATGGTGCTCTAAGAATTTTCTGTTATTACTGTAATATTAGAAAAATATCATATATTTGTACTGTTTTCTCTATGTTAGAGCTGAATTCTGAAAAATGGTCACAATTGGGTTTTTACTGTCAAGAAATTTCATAAAAATTTCTATTGATATATAAAGTATTCATTAGCTGTGAATTGCTTTTCTGTTCATTTCTATAGCACAGATTCAAACTAGATGTCAATTCTGGGCACTTTACTGGTCAAAATAGGTGAAAATATATTGAAATAATTTTAACGCTAATTCAGATCAGTCCAATTCATTGTGTTAAAATCTTGTCATATGGTGTGTTCCAAATGCATTAAAAATAATTACAACTTTATTTCTAAAGTGCTGAATAGTTAAGAGAGAATAAATATCATAATAAAACAATACACATTAAAACAGATAAAACAAGAATGGAAAACCAATAAAATGGAATTAAAGCATAGGAATAGTCTTACGATGCATAAGAAGGAGAGAGACAAGAGGGCCTTTAATTTCATAAATCTTCACAGAGCGTGTTTGCCTAGTGTCTGGATGGACACTGCTCCATAAAGGAGGAGCACAAAAAGAAAAAGCAACTGTTTTTCTACTGACTTTAGGAATTTTTAGCAGGCCTCTGCACATGAGGTCACATACATGTGCAGAAGTTCAGAGAGATAAGAATGCACCAGAACTTTTAGAGCCTTCTAAGTGGCCAGCAAGACCTGAAAACCATCAAAGATCTCCAACTCTGTCTTATCAGGATTAAGAACCAGGACATTATTAGATAACAAACCCATAAATGCAGACAGACTGGCTTCTTGTATTGACAAGTGTGTATAGTTTCCAATGATAGAAAGCACATGCAGCTGAAAAATTATGTTAAAAGAACAAAAAAGAAGACCAAAAGGCACAAGATTGAGAGAAAATAGCAATAGACCAAGAACAGTGTGGCTCATGACTGCTTAAAAGAAAAAAAGGCATGGAGTGAAAGTAAAAAAATGAGTACAACAGCTAGAGAGGAAATTATGGATAAAACAGGACAGGTCACATCACCAGTTTGACAGTATTTCAGATATTTAAAACAATTAAATAATTATCAAGATCATCTAATACGAATCCTTTTTTTCTTTTTCTTTTATTGATCTGTTTTCAACCAAATCGCCCAGCCCTATGCTCAACTCTATCCAGTAAAACAGAATGGTCCACAGTGTCAAACGCAGCACTTTGATTTAGCAGTTTTAAAGATGAAGTGCGATCAATATCTATGTTTACCAGCAAATCATTTAGCACTTTGGTGAAAGCTGTTTCTGATGATTTCCTTCATCTCCTACCATATTATGTACACATAGTGCAGAATTTCAAATATACTGTACAGTACACTGACATACATTTAGGCCAATGTTTTCTGTGGTATAAAGAGTTTTCCACTGGCCCTATATGTAACATGACAATTTTTGGAGGAAATTGAATTTGAGTTTTGATTGAATATACTCATAAAAATGAACATAATCATCAAAACTAACAGAAACAAACACTTGAACTCAACCAGAATGAGATTAGTCGTCCTTTGACAGTCCAAATTTATTTTGTGTTGTTCCTTTGGAAACCTTTCTTTCATACTAAATTAGCTTGAAGACTGAAGAGTTCATCAAAGCTGATGTAAAAGTGAGGGACTCCGAGTTCATTTTATTTGTACAAACGGCAGAAAATGTGGTTTTATTTCCTCCAAAAGCATGTTGTGAGTATGTGCCTGGAGCAGGTTTTTCTTTTTTCTTCGTCTGGAACTTGTTTGATATGTATTCTAGTTTGCATAAAATGTTTGATTTATAACAGTGAATTCACTCATTCACCTGATTGTAAAGAGGGATTTTGTTTCCAGCTAAAACTTACATCTGAATTTAATTGAACTCTGGTACAGTTCTTTCTTAATTAATTTGGAAATCACATGATCACCTGTAAAAGGCAACTTACCAGTTTGAAAATCCCTAGGTAGAATCGCCTTAGTGTGACATTTTCAGCTGTCGTTGACTTTCTGATGAGGACTGAAGATAAGATAAAGTGATTCACCAAGAGGAAAGCAGAGTGGAGCAGAGTGGCCCACTGGTAGATGATGTTGTCTGTCATTTTTCTTGTCAAGGACACTTCTGCCTAAAAGTTCAATTGGTCTTTGAGAGTGAAAACGGAAAAAGGTGGAAAGGCTTGCACATGCACACCTGAACAAACTGCAGGTTGTGTATGTTTCCGACAAAGAAAATTAACAGCCTGTCTCCTTTTTTCCCCTCCCATTTGCTTTTTCCTTCCTCCCAGTTGTAAAATCTAACCAAGTAATAGAAGGTGAATGGCCCTGTTTGCCTGACAGGGCCATTCCTTCTCCAGTATTACACTGGAGAGGCTGTTTGTTCATAGATGGGCTTGAGAAACATTTCTGGGTAGAAGAGAATGGTGATAACAACAAGCATTTAGATTCTAGTTTAGATATAAACCCACATGTTTCTCCTTTAACATCAGTTAGCAGTTCTTCCGATTATTGTTTATCTGTGGGGTTTTAGGATGTTTTTTATTACCTTTTAAGTTTGACCAAAATAAGATAAACTATTAATTGGTACTGTATTTAGAACAATATAGTGGTGTTTTTGAGAGATTTTAAAGTGCTTGACATTTTATATTTGCAGAGTTACTTTGCTGTTTTAGTTTATTCTTTATTTTGCTTTATATATATAGATATATATATAGATATATATTAACCCATTGTATGAAAATATTGTAAATACATATTTGTGTTTGTGGAATTTCTTTTATTAATTATTATTATTTTTACAGATGGCCAGGAAGTAAAAGTTGGAGAGTACAATTCTATCGCTGACATCCTGGATCTCCAGAACGACTCCATCAGGTTCCAAGGTATGACAACTTTACTTGTGGAAACTATTGGGGTAAGGACATCGATCTTTCCTTGCAGAAAAAAGCTCCCCTGCTCAGAGCCTTTCCTTAAACCCTAGAGGGGTTTAATACCTCACACAAGGCAGGACCAGGTATTTCACTATAAGTTGCCAAAGCAAGCCAATTGAAATGCAGGGAAACAATGAAACTAGTTAAAGAATTGTCCTAATATGCTTTTTGGTTATTAATGCTCGGTTAAGTCAGAGTACCAGCTCCTAACATTCATTTACATTCGATGGCTACCATTTTGGTAATACACAAGTATGAAATTATGTTATGCAAACAAATGAAGAGGCTGTTTGATTTGAAGATCTCTTATGTTTGTTTGAAATACCATTTGTTTTGGGTGCTGGTGATAATTATAAAGTGGGACTTTCAGAAGCCCTATTTAGATTACATTAGAATTGAATTTAGATTTAAATAACTTAGGGATTCTATATGATAATCATGCTGAGTGTAATGCTAGTCTACGTTAGGAAAAGCACCAATTTATTGCCCCATAATGTTAAGAACCAGTGGTCACAAATATGACCAGCTGTTATTGATTGTCCATTTTAATATTCAACAACTGTAGTCTGTGTTATAAAAATATATTTGAGTGCTTAGTATTCAGAACCCAACTCATGGGCAGTGATTCAGGTGCTGCACAACATCTACACTCAGTCCAAACTGGTTAAAATTGTTCATAATTTGTGACGTGTTATTCAGATATAAAGTCTGCATATTACATTTTATCAGAATTTGTCAAAAAAGAAAAACTATTAAATTAAATTATTACATTTTAATGTAATAATTTAGGCCCAGACACAAGCAGTGCAGTTTTGAAACCCTGCAGCAATGCAGGGTTAAAGGTGACCTAGATGTCATGAATTTGACTGAAGAAATGTTTGTTTGAGTAACTGAAGCTTGATTCTGAATTGGAGTGAGAGACTTGAGATCTAACCTGGTGGGGAAAAAAAATACTTGAGAACATCTCTGATTTAAACTTGGCCTGTGCCTTCATGTTTAAATCATTTTTAATGTTCTCTTTTCTCATATTAAGTGTACTTTATGTCTCTGTCTATAAAAATGAAACAAAGGAATTAGATAAATTAACTATCTGAAATCATACACTGACAGTATGTATGGCACATCTGTTTACTATACATCATATAGTGCAAAACAGATTTTTTTTTTTTTCTGTCAGCATCTGAATATTTTTGAGCCTGAACCAGGATCACAATTCACCATCCTAAACTGGCCTCTCGCCTCTAAATTATTTACCAGTCCATTTTTCCTCTCTTTTGGGTTTTGCAAGTGTTGACATACTTTGGAATTTGTTTGATCCTTCTGGCTATTCTCCCCCCACGGCGCTCTTTCGCTCCATCTTCCCTTCTCTGCCCCACATAAAGAAGCTCCTGCAATGAAAGCTTCCTGCTACATCCCTCACCACAGTAAACGCACAGAGGATGCCCATGCGATTAATTCTAAATACCAGAAAATGCAGCATTTTCCCACAATAACCTGAATGTGGCGCCGGTAGAAAGATTTACATGAATATTTGGAAGCTGAGCTTGAATAAGTTAATATTTGCTGCAGTAGCACATTCTTTTAGAAGACGAATGAATCTAAAGGAGGAAAGTTCAAATAAGTAGATTTCTTTTTCTTTTTTTTTTTTGGAAAAAGTTTAGCACAGAAAATGGTTGAAACTTTAAGAAGTATGAAAATAACCTTCCCTCCTCCTTTGTGTTGTAGGTGTGGAGCCTCCCAAAGATCGCACATTTGTTCGTCTACAACGGCGCCACATCAATGTGCCGCTGTACAGCATCTTGTCTACTATAACCATCCTGGGCATGCTAATGGCCGGGGCTTTCCTGTTCTTTAACATCAAGAACCGAAATCACAGGTCAGCATCTGGAAACAGACCAGTACAACCTTGGCAAAAATGATAGCCAGTGAAGATAAAATGTAGAGTTGTACTGTGGCAGAAAAAATTTAATTAGCAGATTTTGTAAAGGGAGAAGTAGAGAGATGAATGAAGGCCAGACGAGCTTATGTGGGGTGAATAGTAATAGAAATAAAAATGAATCTAGTCAGATAATACAATTGTTTAATACACTTGTGGTTTTTTTAGACTTTTTTTTTTGCATAAGTACATTGTCAGTTTTAAAGCTCTGCTAATCAGTTTATTAGTTTTTTTTAATGCCTTGTTCTCCTTCAGACTTATCAAGATGTCCAGTCCATACATGAACAACCTGATCATCCTAGGAGGCATGTTGTCCTACGCCTCAATTTTCCTCTTTGGTCTTGATGGAGGTTTTGTTTCGGACAAAGAGTTTGAGACGCTCTGCACTGTGAGTCCACTTCAAACTTGTATTAACCTATTAAATATGAAATGCAAGCTTGAGTATGATTCAACATCCTACAACCACAAATTCCGATTTGATTTTGGAAGATTTGAGTTGATAGCCCAAAAAGTACTGCACAATTTATAAGTGGATGAAAAATAATGCAGTTATCAAACATTGATGGAAATGAATATCTGAAGGATGTTGCATAGATTTCTATTCAGCTTGCTTTACTCTGACAGCCTCTACTAAAAGTGCAACCGATTGCCTTGAGAAGTCACCTTATTAGTACCCAGTCTCGGGTAAGTCAGCTGCTCTGTGAAGGTCTCAGAAGTTTGTTAAAGAAAATTCATAGAAATATGCAAACCTGCAAGCCTACTGAAACATGGCCATCCATATAAACTGACTGAAAAGCATTAATCAGAGAGACTACCAAATCTCTGCAGCTCCTTTGTAATGGAGGAGCTGCAGAGCTCAACAGCTCGGGTGGATCACTGTGTCAACTGGCTAGCAATTGCTCACACAATAAGCAAATCCAGCTTATCTGGAAGAGCTATAAGAAAGTCATTTTTGAAAAGACAAAATCATAAGTAGTAATATTCAATTTGCCACAAGCACAGAAAACATGTGAAGGTCAGAGGAGAGCAAAGAAAAAACTTTTTCATTGCAGAAAAATGGAAAAGGCCGTGCGATGAAAAGATGTGCAAAGCAGAAAGTGACATACCCAAAAGACTTGCAGCTGTAACTGCAGTCAGAGAGCGTCATGCAGGGAAATAAACATGTCATATTTTCTTTCTACTTATGCAATACTTTGGTTTCGTCTATCATATGAAGGCCTAAAAAATGAAATAAATTTTAAGGGGCATAAATGCTGTCACAGTGTATTGTGCATCATATCTGTACAGATAACACTATACCATATTTTAAATCAATATAAATGAATTGTGATCAATAAGGTCAATGGGCGAGTTTCTCAGAAGATAGATATGACTCATGAAGGAGCAGACAGACTAGAAGTTTGCAGTTGCAAGTGCCTTGTATTTATAGTGAGGAAAATTATATGCATATTTACAACATCAGAGAAAATATTCATCAATCCCACAGTTCCATAATTAATAAACAAACACCCATCAGTTCAAACAGGTTTTTTCATCTCATCTCGGCTCACGGTAGTTGGCTCCTATAGTTCAGCACATTTATGTGAGCATCGTACAGAATTAAGGAGAAAAAATAACAACACAATCCTAATCTTTCATAATTCCCCACTCCAGCTAATATACCTAGCAGATAGGCTGCGGTGGTACATGTGACCCTGATACTCAACAGCGATTGGCTGTGTAGTAGTCTCACGAGAAACGCTGACATTAAAACAAAATATAAGATTTTGCAAGATTTGAAATAAAGGGGACAGGGAGTGGAAAAATCAGATAATGAGGGAATGGAAGTTAAAATTTACACCCAGGTTACAATTGCCTATTTAAAATTTTCCATGCTATTTTAAGATATGCCAAAGCAAAAGTAGCTAACAAGCCTCTCACATGCACCATGTGATCAAGGGAAAACTGATTGAATCTCACTGCAGGTTCTGCAGCTAGCACAGAGCACATTAAGTGTCTCCCCTCAGGTAGCAGTACCGTGTGACTATGTAGATACTGGATTAATTAAGGAGTTTTGATTACAGTGATAACTAGTTTCCACTGTGATAACACCATAGCCGACACACACTCATCACAGACACAAGTAATGACAGGCAGGGCACGTCTTGAGCTGCCGTCACCTGGATGAAGCTGCACTGCAGAGCCAAAACAGAGCCTGTCACTTCCGATTAAGTTCTACAGCAAAGGAGCGCAGAGGTTGATAGATGTACTACTGATTAATGAGCTGGTCTCCCAGTGAATAGACGGTCTAATTTTTCTTGTCATTTGTACCCAAAACTCTGCCAAAGCATCACTCAAAAGAGCACACGTTCCAGCTAAAATGTTAGGTTTTTGTGATGTCAAAAAAATTAAATCATGATTACAGCATGATCACCTTTCCCAGATATAGTGTGACCTTTATGGTGTATAACTAGTAGATAGTAAAAAGTAAAAATAAAAAATATATATAATGTTGGTTTAGAAGCCATTTTTTTGTCAGGTGACTATACAGATTTTCTGTCAGACTCAGTTCTGGACGTTGGCTTGGACATTCCAAAGTGTTCATTTTCCTCTAACAAATGTTTTGTTGTTGTTGTTGACTGGTTGCGTACTTGGATTTATGGTTAAAAATAAAATGTCTTTCTATGTCAACTTTCTCGGTTTGAATTGACTGCTATTAGAAGCTAAACACCACAGAGTAGTTTTTGCGCCAAACGCGTTACTGTAGAAAATGTATTAAACAACCAGGACTTGTTGGAGGAAAAATAACTCTTCAGAAATGCTGTTGGCTTCTTAGGAGCCTCTCTGACTGGTTTCAATCTGTTTCCATCCAGATTGAAACCTGTTTTTGTAAAATCTTGTTGTTCCATTTGTTCTCCGTTTATTTATGATGGCCTTGTGCATGTGTAATTTTATAGGGGTTTTTTTATTACCATTCTCCTTTCTGATACCTTTGTGCATTGAGATAATTTTGATCATTTGTAATCTTTCTGCAAAATATGACTTTATGTCAAACACACAAATGTGGAAAAGTAAATAAATAAATAAATAAAAAAGCAGAAGATTCACTGTAAATGAAGCCAAATATGAACGTGAAAATAAAGAACGGTCAAAACAAATCAAAAGTAATTTTAACCAGGTATTAGTTTTACAGGTGTGCGTATGGAACCAGACTGTTTTACCATTTGTCTTAAATAGTTTTGCCTCTTCCTCGTCAGTTTTCCACCTGAATTGCACAAGGTGTGTGTCATTAGGTGGGAACAGGTCTAAAACGCTTTGAAAGAACATCAAAAACGGGCACTTTTTTTTAAAACTCACTAAAGTGCGTTAGCACCTGCTCATGCTGAAGTCCACAACTGTCTACTCATTTCTGATTTTAGATTATATTTAATTTCAAGCTTCTTTAACTCATCAGCTTTGTGTTTTGTGCTAAAATGAAGAAGGTCCACATTTTGTTTTTGCTTTTACTTAAATCAAATGCTCTCAGAAGTTTGACAGCCCCGTTGCTAAGGATGGTCTACCAGAGCTCTTGGAAGTAAAAAATAAATCTGACAGATTGTATTTTTAGGATGCCTTGCAGCACTATTTTGAACAAATTTATCTTTAGATACTTGTCAGATCAGATGCTGGTTTGAGCTTTGATTACCCCGCCGTGACACGTTGCGAATGTGTGCTAATGTACCGGCAGGTTCGGACATGGATCCTTATTGTTGGATACACAACTGCTTTTGGTGCCATGTTTGCCAAGACGTGGAGGGTACACGCCATCTTCAAAAATGTGAAGATGAAGAAAAAGGTAAGAAAAGCTGTAATAATTCAGTAAAACATGTATGTTTCCAGATCCTAAATGCAATTTATTAAAGGACAGAGAGAACTTTGACATGCTTTTGAGGTAAAGTTGGGAATAGATCTATCTGTCCCTAAAACATTATTTGAACACCAAACAGGATACCTACAACTTTATTTAGTGATAAGCATCTTCATTCGGCACATGTCACTTCTAGGTTACATACATCTGAGCATTGATATTTAGCTGATTGTGCCCAGACTTGAATCAGATAGAAATATGTGTGAATACTGCTGGCTGCAGCACCTTCTTTGAACAATGTCTCTTTGAAGAAAGAAAAAAATAGAAATATAGATATGACCCGATCTGTTTCACTGGCCCAGTTATATAAAGTCTTTCTGTGCTGCAGGTCTTCATGGCCTTTTGTATTAATAGCTGTTCCCCTCTCCCACTCTATTTCTCTTCTCAAAATGTTCCATATTATTGGAAGTGTGGGTGGCCTTGCAGTGAATATGAAAAGACAAAGAAAGAAAGAAAGAAAGAAAGAAAGAAAGAAAGAAAGAAAGAAAGAAAGAAAGAAAGAAAGAAAGAAAGAAAGAAAGAAAGAAAGAAAGAAAGAAAGAAAGAAAGAAAGAAATCAGGGTGGATGACTGAACTTGTAGAAAAGGTAAGGAGGGTGTAGAAAAATAGCGGCAGAAGGGATGGCAGAGTGACAGAAGGAGGAAAGCAAAGCAGGACAGAGTAAGGAACAAGACAAACAATCTGGCCTCAATGGCAAAGAAAGTAGGCTGTGAATGCTGAAGAGGAAACAAAAATCTGGAGACCAGGGACAGATGATGAATCAAAAGAGGTTAAAAGACACAAACCTCTAACATTTTATTAAAGATAGCTATTCAAAGATATTTTATAACTCTGAACCTGACCTTTTATGTTTATTTTATGAGTTAGGTTTTTTAAAATAATTTCAGGAAACAGAGCTGTTTTGTGTCTTTGAACTTGGTATTGCTTTGACATTTCATAGCCAATTATTTCAACTCACTTCCCCTCCTCTCACCTTCTCTCCCTTGCTAACAAAGACAAAACAAATGTTTCCTTTGAGGCAGTATTCACCCCGGCTGCATAGTTTAGCTCTTAACACTCAAGATGTATCCTCTATTGGCTCAGGGCCTGGGTTTGTGTGCAGGGGACACACACACACCCACACACACACACACACGTTCCACTTCATCCACATTGATTGAGTGCAGGTGCTTTGGCTTCAGCAGACTGATAGTTGCTGTTGGTGTCCTGAAACGTCTGCCAACTGCTGCCAGGGGAGGGACAGACACAAGTGTTAGCCATCTTTTCTTCAAACTGTGGGTCCAAAGCAGCAACACTATTCACCCCTTTCTTCCTAGTTTTCCTTCATCAGTTTTTTTTTTCCCATAAAATGGAAGAGTATGTAATTCAAGAGTGAGTTCGATAAAGTTTCTGCTAGGTGGACTCCAAAGAATTGTTTTTCTGTAAAAGAAAAGTAAAAAAAAAAACAATTAAATATGTACAGACACAGATAAGAAGGTTCCCAGAATCCCTTTGTCTTGGACTGCCATGAGGGTGGGTGTGACAACCTGAAGTTAAAATCCCACAGTTTTTCAGGTATTAACACACATATTAAAAATAGAGATATCTGACATGCTGTAATTGCTTTTGTTGAAACAGAAAAACAACTGTTATTTCTACTGCTGCTTAAATAAATTAGAATTTGGCACAAGCCTTAAGCAAAAGAAAAAAAAAAAAAAGAAAAAACCTCTAAATGTTTTCATGGCTGGACATCTAAATGCTCACCATCTCTGGACAAGACGGGTACAATTAATCTTCTATTCTGAAAATTGTTGTTTCTCCTTAAAACTCTTGAAATTGCACATTAAAGTTCAGACAATTCACATAATTGCTGTAATCTATTTCAAATAATCTTTGGTCACTCCTTTCAAAACATTTGAGCGTATAATATATTGTTAAAACTTGTAGCATATTTGAATGGTTCCCAAGCTAAGGAATCTGGGATAAAGATATTTTGAACTTTTCCTGAAAAGTAATTAAATTTGCTTCCTCTTATTTCTTCACTAGAATTAGCCTGGATAGTTCTGATAGCTTATATAGTAAAGATATGTAATCTTGCACCTGAAAGCACCTATTAAAAAGAAAAAGAAACAAAAACACAGTTACTATTAATTAGTTTATTCAAAGCTCAAACCGGCTCAGTAGATAATAATTCCTTTCTTTTGAAAGTAAAAAGGAAAAAGTTATTGCACTCTCTTTCCACAGGCTCATTAAGGCTTAATACTCATATTCATTTTTTTTTATTATTTCTTTGAGTTTTTCTAAAATCAAGTTGGATTATTGAGACAAAAATCTGTGCAACACCAATGGTATGTCTGAATGCCAATATTACTGGTGGAAAGAAAACAGGTAACACTTCAGTTAATTTACAGTAATTACATGTACAATTTGCCTGAAAGAGTCACTTGACAATATAACACATCATAGTTTAGCAGATGGAAGTGTAAAGCTTTTTTTTTCAATAGTTTTGAAGAAATATCCTTCCCAGGTATTTCCTCATTAGAGTATTTTGGAACAGTTAGTTTGACATTTAAAGGTGTTCAGATATCTTGGTGATAAATGATCATTTTAAAACTTTTCTCTAAAATCTTTACATATTTATAGGCACCCATGTTAAAAAACATGTTAGTTTTTTTTTTAACATGTAATCTGATTGGGTGTTCGTTTTTTTATTGTTTCAATCTGAAATTACGCTGGGGCAATGAAACATGAATAAATATAAATGTTTTCTACTCTCAGCACTATACTATAAACACATCTATTTTTTCTTTGGTTCACGCACGACCACATTGCCAGTGGTTGTTTAGTGTACGTCTTTCTGCAATAAATCGGACATGCCTAACGGAGGGGCTGTGGATCCCACCTATCAATATTCTTTGTCTACCTGTGGCCACATTTGCTCGGTCTTTGCATCATCAAAAGACTGAGCAGATCAAAAGACAATCCCCCTTATGTCCCTCGTTGGGAGCCCACAGGGGGAAATGGACACCTGTGCGAGCTGCATCTAGACTATGTGATACTTTCCAAACAGAACGTGACCCTGTCTCCTCCTGACCTTTCTTTTGATTCATGGTTTCAGTCAGTCAAATGCTATTATAAATGAAGATCACAAACAGGTCATGGCTTTCATCCTTCCAAAGTTCAGAGTACAAAAGACGAGTTTTAGACGTGAGCAGTGCTGGCTCGGCATTGGTTCCTTTTTAGGCAACAGGATTTGGCTTGCTGACAGAACCTCTCATGGATTATTGACCAAAAGCTCTTCTGGAAGTGTCAGATTTTATTGTTTCACAGTAGTAAAAAGGGAATATAATTCCTTAAAAATTTTAAAAGAAAGTCATGAATAAGCTAAGATTAAAGTTAAATTACTCAATAAATAAGGTATGTAAAAATGTCCTGCTTAACATACCTTTATGAGATACATGCTAGTCCATTAAAGGACTATCACGTTGAACTATTTCACAAAAATATAAGCATATCATCATCTTCTTCCTCCACAGATCATAAAGGACCAGAAACTGTTGATTATCGTCGGTGGGATGCTGCTTATCGACTTATGCATTCTAATTTGCTGGCAGATCGTGGACCCTCTCAGGAGAACCGTGGAGGAATACAGCTTGGAGGTCAGAAAGACCTTTTTTTTTTTTTCTTCCTGGCCAAATATGTGCTCTGTTCCAATATTTTTGTGTCAATCTGACGGGGCTTTTCTCAGCAAGGAAGTTTCCGATTCAGTAACACCGAGTTATTCGAGCAAGGGAAATGTCTTCATTATACTGTAGAGCGAGCATATTCTTTCCTTGTGGTTGTTGTTATTTTTGGGTCAGGATGTGAGCCATCGCTGCCTTCTGTGCTCATTCTATTCCCGGTTGCCAGTTTCAATGGGAGACATTGGCAAGGGCCAGCGGAAAACAGGCACTTAGCATCACATTCATTCTGCCGGAGAGGTTGTTGGGTGTTAAAGAGATTTTAACGCCGCTTTACTCTGAGAAGTCAGAGATCTTCCATTGGAAAAACGCAGCAGTACTGATTTTTAGAAACTGCTTCCGTGTGATTTCTATTGAAATATTAACAAATGATTGTGTGATCAATTATCCTTATTAAAATTAGACAGTAGGGTGTTTTTTAACACTGGATGAAGCTGAATATGTTCAGTCGAATTATGCTTAAGAAACATTGAGTGGAGTGTAAATTTTTTTATGGAATTATTGTTTTCCTGCTGGAGGCAAAAAGTGCACAATTTACAGGTATTGCTGTATCCTTGAGTTTCTTAGTTGCTACTGGAAAAGAAATGCCTTAAGCTAAGAGAGAGTCATGCAAGCAGTACATAAATTCAAACTCACATTAAAATCATTAGCTATATGTACTTTAGTGTAATTAATACTGCTTATGTCAGAGAGATAAAACATTACTTCAGAACATTACAACCTCTAAGTTTTACTTTGACGTTTAAATGTAATCCTATGGATTTCTCTCAAGATTTTAAAAGAGATGGAACATGACCCTTTTTAAAAGTGGATCGTATTGACGTTGGTTACGTTTTGGGATTAGAAATGTTTCTGTTCAGCCTTGGTGAGGAATTAAAAGTTTACATACCCTGGATTGCAAAGAGCTCTAACCCAGATATGTTTTATGTGTGGTTGGATGTGATTAAAGAAAATTAAACCAATTAATTTCAGGCTTTGTAAATTAGTGTTGTGATTAGTCATACTTTTGCCAAATAGTAATATTTGCCTAATTAAACAAAGCTTGTCAATTCCAATACATTTTGTTAATGACTGACTCAAAAAATACAATACAGACAATTTGTATTTTAATGATGGACAACTTCTTTTTTGATTTAGTAAAACTGTGGTTTTGCTTTCATTCCCATTATTAATCAAGCAGATCAAGAAGCAGTTAAGTTTGAAACAAGAAAGCCAACAACTTTAAACATCAAACACCTATAAATCCTGTAGTTATTTTGGTGAAAAACCCTTACTACTTTTAGAGTTTACAGAACCAGGTTTCTGTCATTTAGTTTCTATGATCTGTGCCACTCTTTTAAGTCACTGCATTCTGGTGGAAATCTGATTTATAAATCCTCTACTTGAAATGTATTTTTGATAACGCAACAAAGCAAAAACATAAAAACTTTTGGGATTCAGAGTATGCTGTCAATAAAACTCTGACGTAGAGAATATTCATCTGATTTCTTTTCTCTTACCTCATCAGGTTGTCTCATTTCACCACCGGTATTCTCTGGTTTTACATTTATTGGGGGTTTGTAGTTGTAATGGTCTTTGAAGGTGACTTAAAAGCAGTGTTCAACTTAGTTTGACTCCCGTTATTGAGCACCGTTTCATCACATCACCATGCCATTAAACAGTGATGCCATCGGCTCTCGTTGCTCCCTGCCACCAACCAAGCACATGAATGGAGGGGGAGGTAGCTCAAAGATCAAAATGCTCTGCATTCACTTTCAGTTGGGTTACCGATATTTATTCATTTAAACACCAGCTCAGACGGCCATCATGCCTTTTCATTCCACAATGGAATTAAATGTATGCAATTACTTTGGTAATATTTTTTTTCTTTTTTTTTTTTTTTTTTGATGGTATTGATAATCGTAATTGAATAATTGACATACAAGCAATACTTTTTTTAATTCTCATAGTTATTTAATGTGAACAGTATCATAACCCCCACAATATGTGTATGCAGCTTCCTATAGATTTTGCTCATACTGATTGGACCTGGACTCACTGTGGGCTTCTTTTATGCGTCCCACTTGGGTTGACTAAATGCATATATTGCAAAAACCTATTAAGCTTCTTTTTTCGGTAACTGAATCTCACTAAGAAAATGACTGAACTGCACAACACATTTAGCGCCCATTTGATTTCTCATTTTATCTAGAGTTCAGCCACATTAAGTAGTTAACGTGCGGCTATTACATAACGCACATACAATTTCAGCCCAATTTATCAGCCATTTCCTGTCTATATACTGTGTATGATGTGGTCGAGCTATGATATTTTGAGTGAGATAGACGTTCTGTAGCCTGGGATGCTGTGGTGGTGCAGGGGTTAAGCACCACCCACATAAGGAGGCCTTAGTCCTCGACGTGGCCGTCATAGGTTCGAATCCAGGCTTGGTGACCTTTGCTGCATGTCTTCCCTCTTTCTTATTGCCCTAGTACTTTCAAATAAAGGCCACAAAAAATAAAAAAAATAAAAAGAAGAAGAAGAAAAATAAGAGGTCTGTAGCCTAATAGGTTCAAAATGATAAATTATGCTTTTGCCATGTTTGAAGCGTCAAGTCATGTTGACAAACTAAACATCTATACAGTCAGATTCAGATTCTGTAAATGAAAAATACAATTGAAAAGTTTATTTATTTCACTTGGTGAAAAACATTTACAGATTAATTACACAGACAGACGTTTTCAAGCCTTCATTTCTATTAACTTTGATGATTTTCCGCTTACAGTTGATGAAAACATGACATTTAAGACTAGAATATTGCATTAGGCCAATAGAAAAACGTTTTTAAATCATCTTTCTTCAAAGGCTCCCAGCCTTTAATTCTACTAAGTGGGATGTTTTTTCTTGGTGAGTCACTCCTCAGGTCTTTCAGACATCAGTATGTAGTTCAGATGATGTCTGACTGCCTCCCAAGAGGCCAGAGACCTCGAGAGTATATAGCATCGGTTGATTCTAATTGACCTTCGGGGAAACAGCAGGAATCGAAAGGTCAGAAAGAGAGGTAGATTCTTTTGTGGATTTTAATGAAAACTCCTTTTGATCATTTTTATATGGATTTTCTTGCTTTCTTATGCTTGTCACAAGCGTCCTGTGGGCGGAGAATTGGTGTCTCATACTACGCACCAGGTTTAGAAATTATATCCTCAGTTTTAAAATACGTTGTGTGTAGGTACAAAATCCAAAATTCAGTTTCAGGTCACTTTTTTTTTCCTCCTTAGTCTGTGAGGGAAAGATTTCTTCATGGCATCTTAAAGAACAGATGTTTAGTATATTTCCAGACTAATTGAAACTCTTTGGCTTCTTATGTTCAATTTGAACGTATGTCTACACCACAACTCTTAAGCTCCCGAGAAAGCCCCAATTTCATTTTGCTGATTGGCCTTTGTGCTTTGAGCCCTCCTAAGAGGGAAAAGAAAGCCTTGCTTGACTTATTCTTTTGTGAATGTTGTCAGTGTGTGCAGTAGGGTCCTCATGGAGTATTCTCTGACTGTAAGCCCTCGGCCATGGGAGTGTTTTGAATCTATAAACCACTGAGTGTAGGAATCTGCGTTTCCCCAGAGGATGTGGATCTGCATGCCTGTGCTGAGGCACATTCTTAACATGCCTGCCCGGTGTGCCAGACTTCCAGCAGTAAAGGACCCTTGGGGCTGAACCGGAGGAAAAGCAGCCTGCATCTCTTCTGCACTAAGGGGCTTCAGGCCTATAGGGGGAGTGACTACAAAGCAGATGGGAACCACAATACCTGGAGAGTGGATAATGAGAAAAAAAGGGGATGGGGAAAATAATAAGGAAGTACAATTTTTAAATATTAAGTCGAATTTTACAGGGATGACAAAGTCAACAGCTGCATAGCACACTGTTTGTTGATAAAATTTTGAATATTCTATGGCCAGCATAGTTCCCAACAGATCTACCACATTCAGTATCATTTTATTATCATCAGTGAGATCTGATAATGCATGCATAGTGGTGTAACCAGTTGTCAGACATTGACCCGCAAACCTGAGAGGGTTTGTAGTATTTCTTTTTATTATATATGCAAGTGTTACTGTCATGTCTTATGTTTGGGATGGTTTTGCTAACATGAGCACAAAATTTCTCCTTTTGGGTGTAACAGATTTATTTTAAAAATGTGTATATTTTACACTGTTCCTATTATTATAAACTATGCATTACTTGACAATTGTTTCTCCATTGTCCATCTAAGCACTTATATGCCTCCTCCTTCTCTGTCTAATTGAAAGGAGGGGGATTCCTTGGCTCAGGGACCAGAAACACTTTCTTTGGCTGACTAGCAGTAATTGCAGCAAAAAAAAATGACCACTAGTTTCACTTTTTTTGTTGTTGTTGTTGTTTTTTTGGGGGGAGTGGGGTTTGTGAGGCATCATATCGTAGTTGGCCAGCATCGTCTTGTGACTTTTCTCTTGTCTGTAGCCTTTTTCGCCTTTTTATTTCCTTATTGTCTCCCTCTCTCTGTCTTTGTCAGAATCTGCCCTGCTCTCCACTCACATTTTCCCACTGTAGTGAATTGGGAATTGACCATGGGTTCACAGAGCTGCACGTACTTGCTTCACCCGAGGGTCTGCGGTATATCAATGCGTACTTTATGAAGCGCCACAGTGGGATAGTGCTGCACATTTGTTGCGTGAGTCATTCCAGGCACAGATTTCCTCACTGACTCAGATGAAACAAGGGCAAGCATTGTTTACTGAAGAGCTTGTTGAATGTTTGAGGAGTTCTAATTGTTTTGAATAGATCTGCAGACAATTTAATCTTCACAGCATTGTTTCTCAAATTAAGCCAAATTGGACAAAAAAAAACAACAAAAAAAAACAACTTGATCGCCAATAATTGTTCTGAAACATCGGAGAAACGTTCCAGAACAATCACTGACAATCAAGCACTATTTTCAACTTGGCTTAATTTTTTGCAGGTAAAGAAGTAAATAAGTGAAGTTTATTTATAAAGCGTTTTTTACAGATATAAAATTATAAAGCGCTGTGTGACAAACAAACCAAGCATGAGTGGCATAATAAAATCGTGACATGAAAGTCTGGGAAAATAGGAGTCTTCAGTTGGTTTGTGAAAACGTCCACAGTCTCAGGAAAACAAAGCTGCAGGGACAAACTGCTTCACAGCACTTGAATGTGTCACAAAGTTTACACATTCTTTAACTTATTAAACAGTATCTAATTATATACCTAATGCTTGGTGAAAACCAGCCCCTTGTTCTATGCTTTACTTCATGCAGAGAATTTGAACCCTGGGCTATTGAGAAACGATTGTTTTCTGGAAGCATGAACTCTGTTGAAGTTTTAAATGATTGGATGTAATTTTACCCAATTGCTCATGTTTGAGTTACCCAGTGGAAACATGGAGAAAAGTCCTGCAAAAGCAATGCCCTCTGCTCAGAACGCATCAGCAGACACAGGTCATTCCCCTTTGCAAGTTTCATCATAATTAACAGGAAGATGAAACTGGAGAGGGTGAAAATCGATTGCAGAGGAATGCTTATAAAACTTGACTGTTTAAATACGCTCACAAATAAAAATAAAGAAGGGCCAGAGATCTGTGGGATAGTGCAGTGTTTAAGATGACAGTGACCTCTGAGTTTTATTGTGTACTACAATTGAAGCCTGCAGCTTTGATTACAGTTTCAGATCGTATGGCCTCACCAGACATGATTTGTGACCTTGACATTGTCCTCAGCAAGGCTGCTTTGATGGGTTTTCCTCTGAAACACAACATCATTCATCATACTGAATGCAGTAAAACACATTCATTTGACTTATCTTGAATGACATAACATGATGAATGTTCCTCTCCATCTTTACTGACTGACCTCTGTGTAAACCATATACATGCATGAGCGTTGTTCTTCATGTTTGTGTCATTCTTTATCAAACAGCTTTGTGAACATAGGAATTATTCCTGCAGCATCCTGAGAATGCTGATGGAATGGTTTGGCTGCAGCGAGCTTGTAGATCAGCATTGTGGCTCTTTAATAATTAAACATTTGATAATGGGGCTGCTGCCTGCTACCAGATTAAATCTTGCAGTACAGACACATGTTGTGTTTTTAATGTATACACGCGCTTTAATCGTGCGAGCTGGGGTTTACTTTTATCCCCCTGGGTCTATTTTTGAATTCACCTTGAGATTAGATGTGAATAAAATGTGCCAATTCATATTATATACACATTTGTGTTTATGGTTAAATTATTGTCTTCTGTTGAAGTCCTGGACATTGACTCCTGCAGGAAGGGCAAACTGTCATGAAAGCCTGGTTTGCATTCTGCTGGATTCTGCTGCAGCCCCCCACAACTCTAGTCTCTCCTCATGTCTCCTCCCCCATCCCGTTTTTGTCTTTTTTTTTTTTTCTTTTCTTTTCCCCCAGCTTGGGAGCTGCAGCGAGCATCGGTGGGCGAACGAGCTGCAACAGAATATTGCAGTGTGGCATCACCATAGCAACGGCCATGGTTCTTGACACCTATAATGCGGAGACCAGGACTGTTGATTCATGGGACAAAAATAACGGGTCGGGGGACCTACTTCATTATTTTGATATATGCAGAGAAAGTTTTAAGCATCTGTGTAGGATTAAGTACACTGGGACGTAGAAACCTCTGTAGTGTGTCTCTGTGTGTGCGCGTGTGCACGTGTGCGCATGTGTGTGTGTGCGGTTGTGTGCACGTAAATGCCTATGCTGCTTATTTTTAACCAAACCCCCAGCTTTTGTCTTAGCTTCACTGCCTCTGCTGCCCCCACCTGTATGCACTTAGAGGAGGAAAGTGAGGAAGTGGAAGGTCGAGTGCTCACAAGAATGCACTCACCTGTTCCTGATGTAAAATCTCTGTCTCATGCCAAAGTTTGCCTCTCTATTCATATTTACTGTAGCAGTTTTCTTCCTTTGTGCTGAGGAGATTATAGTTCTATTACCTGTTTATAGCAGCCAAAACTTGGACTTTTATTAAGAAAATCATTCATATTTCTTGCATATTTAGGTTAATATAATCTCTATTTTTTATATTTTGTGTGATTGGTCTAAGAGTGGTTTGGGGGAGACAACTATGAAACAAAATACACAAATTATTTTTGCAGAGACATTTTAAAAGCAGATTGCGTGACATAATCCTTGGTTCTTTGATAACAGAGTGAGTTGCTTCTGCGACATACTGGTTGAGCTCCGTCTGTGGCTCCACCCACCGTCCACCATCACAGCTAACCAGGCCCTCTCATTCCACTCATTCTATGGAGGTTTCTTTCTGTTCACATGCAAAAAGGGACGTGTTGGTGAAACACCTCACTCTGTTATCAAAGAACCAGGGATTATGTTAACTAACCTAATGTCTTTTTAATAATGCTGTATGCAGCACAAATGTCCTGAACTGTTCAGGTTCAGTCAGCGCGATGCCCGGGTTTGTTTAGTGCCCTTGTGAAAAATTTTAACAAATGCGGGTCCCCGCACTGGATGATTGCCAACTGCATTTTTTTTGTAAATATACACGGCTCCATATCATGCATGAGATGACATTAAATGATCAAATGTTCCATCTTCAAACATGGCAGCCACTGTTTTTTACCTGCCTGCCCCATCCAACAGCAACCTTTTCTCACTTACATTTATCTGAGTGCTTTTCTAGCCTTGCCGTGGGACTCTCTTGGTTTTCCCCACAGGTTTTAGGTTTTCTCACATTCAATTCTTTGTCTTTTATTTAATATTTTGGGGGTTTTTATCTCCCCTCAGTTTACTTTTTTGGAGAACTGAATCTCACTCCTTTCTCAGTCAAACTGTTTTTTGATTATTCTTTTTTTTTTTGCTGCCTCCTCTTAAGCCGAACCTCCATCTTTATTTGTTTTTACTCTACTGCTCTATTCAGTTGATGCTCAACCAGCATGCTGTAAAAACAAAAGGGGAAAGGTGGGATGGAAGTGACTTTAGATGAGATTATTGTGCGTTTTGTTTTGGCTGTATCTTATCAAATGAAGTGAACAACTCAAAGTTAAATCGGGTTAACCAAAGTGATGTATTAACAGAGGTCAAACCAAAACATCAATAATAACCGAATTGAACCAAGGAGTATCAAAGCAGAGAGGAAACATTGTACTGCTGTTTGATGAAAAATAAACATGGATGGCCTACGCTTCTAACAAAATACTGCATTTATTTACTTTCTGCTTTTCAAAACACTCAAAGAAGCTGTGCAGTAATAAAGATTAAAAATAGTCAGGGAAGCATAATTTAAAAAAAAAAAAACTGCAATCGCTGCCAAAGGTGGTTCAGCAAAGTATTAAGCAAAGGCTGTGAATACTTGTGCAAATTTTAATTTTAATTTTTTTTTTATTATTGTTTCATAGTCCATATAATTTTTGAGTACCTTAAAACAAATAGTGTGAAAAAATAGTGGCTATGGTGATGTCAATTTCACTGGACCCTTATAGGCCCTCGTAGGGCCCCTAGTGCATGCCCACTTACCCCTTACATTAATCCTTCATGCTTTTAAATCCCTGCAGACTATTACATCACTACATTTGCCATTGTGCTTCATTGGGCCTGAAAGACGATTGTTCATCACCCAAGGCTCCTGGATCATTGTGCAAAGATTCCCTTGGAGGATATTTTGATACCATTTTTTACTCATGTCAAGGGTTGAAGGCAAAAATGTAAGAGTCAATTCCACACACGAATGATCTGAAGAAGATTTGCCGTTGGCATCACACAAGACATGTGGTAAAATTCATCATATATTCTCTGTTTTTCATATGTTTCAGACATTGTGAAGGGGGTTTCACTAGATAAAATAACCTTTACTCTTGTGCCCTGAAATCTGGTTTTTCCTGCAGAAAGTCAAGTCTCTATGTAATGATTTTTCAGTGAGAGAAAGGAGCCTGTTGCTACCCTTTTTGACACCAGAAGCAAATCCATATGTTTAAGGCTATCTGTTCATGCAGACTGAATCCTGGTACTTGTTGGACTTTCTTGGGTAGCTATACTGTATGTCAAAATGTATTTCTTTTAATAGCCAACTGGAATATTAGAGGTTTTGTTTGTTTTATAGGTAGGTATTTTTTCCACAATTTTGTAATTAACTTTTATCTATTTGCGAACATCCTGTTGACTTGTGACTAATACAACACATTTGCTATCACTTCAATTGAAACAGCAGTTTTTCTCCTGGGCCATTTTGTTTCAAGGACTGGATAACGTCATTACGCCCATTATTGGCATCACAGTTAGTGATTGTGCTGACTTCCTTGGTTTTTTATGTTAATGGGACTATTTACTAGAACTGAATGGTGAGATGTTGAAAACTCCAAGCAGTCACTGATTATGCATACATGGGAAAGTTAATAATGTGCAACTTATTTGAACAATCTGTGCTATATGAAGGTCATTATGAAAAAAGTAATATGACTGATAACTCCAACAACTAGAGATTACTCTTTGTAATTTTCTCTTTGTCTCTTTAAATTAAACATTCCACTTTGCAAATATGTTTCAAAGTGATATTTGTAATGAGGATAACGTAAATAAAAATATTAAATATTTTGTTTTTCAACAATAAATTAGTATAGTTGGTCCCTCATGTTTTAACTGTTCTGCACACTTGCACGCGCTCCCCGCTGTAGCTTTAGTCAAGAGTTAGTGGTGTGAAGGTCATTAGACTCTTATCTGTCATCACTGTCTGTCAAAGCAGGTGGGGAAAGGACTTCTGTATATATCGTATTCAATTCAGTTGGTCTTTAATCGGAGTTTTTGAAAAATGTAGCTGGTGTCTCTCAAGAAATATGCATGAAGATTCAGTTCAGTCCACTCCAACTCCAACTTAGGACGTGCAAAGGTTTACTCAAGAGTAATTGTATTCACAGTAAAAGACATGGCTGTGTTATGACGAACTCATAAATTATTTATTTGATGGAATGAGGAACATCTCTGCAGCATCACTCGTGCAGCTCCAACAGTGTTAAGGTGGTGCTAAAATGGGCTTTGAGCCTTCTTTGTTAGAGTTAAGCAAAGCACTGACTGAGATCAATGCCTTTTCAAAGTAAACTGGGTCATTAAGGGATAACCACCACCCACCTAGGGCTCATCCTATCGACCACATCTGGAGGGAGAAACGATTGGAGGGAGAGAACAAAAGCATTGAGTACATAGACCTCACACACTCTCGGTGGTTTGTATTGTATTCGAATTCAGTAAGCGTGGTCAAAAATACATAATTCTCAATGATCTTGGTTGTTGTTGCTCCATTTCATAGTTATAAAACTCCAAACCCTTCTCAAATTCCCCAAGCTCATAAGAAACAAAATTCCCAGTAGTTTTCCGTATGCTGCTTGAAGAAGAATGAGTCAAAGATAGAATAACTTTGGTAGCTTCAGTCCTGATCCTGCCACTTATGTTAATGTATTTGACATCAGCACAAATCTTCAGAAATCTCTAAACATTCTTGCTCATTGTAAGTCACAAGTAGACCTGATCTTTGAAAAATGCATGCTTTTTTGTCTGTAGCTAAGTAGATATTGATATTTGAAAATGTTTGCATTTGTCACCGTTTAAAGATTCTTCAATTCTGGTTTGTTGGCTCTGGTTCAAGAGAAGAAACCACATTTATCACTGGTAGCAACACTCCCACCACGTCAATTAATTCTCTCTCACTTTACCTAGGGGGCATCTTCATAAGAGATATTTCAACAGATGTAAATATATATCTAGTTTAATCAGAATCTCATTAATTTGGTTGAAACTGTTAAAAGAACACTTTTTTTCTTGGTCCCTTAACTACTTGAAATAAGAGCCTTTCTTATTCACCAATGTGCACCAGATTGGGTCTCTCTATTCTCTAAGTTAAATGACACAAACAACAATTACAGTGTAATGCTGTAGAGGCTGGATGTCAGAAAATTAGCTGCGATTACAATCTCCTTATCAAAGCCAAATGTGATCACTGTTAACATAAAATAAGCTGGATATGTTGACCTCAAATCTGTTTCCTATGCAAGACTTCTGGATATCTAGCCAAGTTGACAAATTTTAATTTTCTGAGGACTTCATAACAATTTCAAAAGTTATATCGAGAATATTTGCAAAGTTACAGTTTCTGGACTTGTTACAATGCTTCCATTTGTCTTGCAAAACACAAGACGTTATGTTATGTGCTTAGCTGACAGCGTTATCAGTGAATCACAGAGGAAAACACTCTAAGGACTCCTTTGGCGGTTCAGTATTTGTTGACACCATAGCTGGTAAATTGGTCGTGTGGTTGTGCATGACTGAGCCTGTTCAATTGAATCTGTCGAAAATGGATTTCGGTGGCAGTTTTTGCCTCATCTTACTTTCTCTCCACCACGGCTGCCAGTGACTATGATGTGCAATGTTGTTTCTCTCGCTCTCTCCTTCGCTCCTTCTCTCTTGACTTCCTGCATAATCAAACATCAAACAAAATTTGCACAAGCAGAGAAAAATTCTCCTGACCTCCATCATCCTTCACACCGTCATTTTGCCACTTTTTCCGCTTTTTGCTTTGCACCCAGTTTTCCTTGCTCTTTACAACAGTCAGCAGTAGCAAGACAATAGCTGATTGAGCTTGAAGCTGATTAGGTAGCTTTCAACTGTAAAGTGAATCATATATGTGTGTGCTCTACAAACATAAAGGTGTATTCAATTTGAAATTTTTTTTGTCTCTTCAAGCTAAACCTGTTTGGTCACTGATACAGTTTCTCTAAACCGCTCGGTAAATTCCTGCTCTAACAGTCCCCTGAGCTCTCATATAGTCACAGATAGCGTGCAAAACACACACAGATGCTCCAGGTAGTCAAATATACAGTACAAAACTATGAGACCTGCTAGATTGCAAGAAAAGTGCACTTTACTACTGCTTGCACAAAGTAGCAGCGCTGCCTCAGCAGGATGAGCCTCGGAATACAAATGCATTCACTTAAGTAGAAGACCTTGAGCCTTGGACATACTGCAGACTTCACACTCACAGTATAGGACGCCCAAAATGGTAGACACAGGGGAGGAGTGACAGGAGACTCAAAGAGACTCAAGGGAGACCACGAGGGGAGGGGACAGTGGGAGTAAGAGGACAGGGTAAAGGAAAGAATACTAACGACTAGAAAGAGTAGTACAGAAGAGGTGAACAGCTACATGGAGACTGAATAGGCTAAAATTGGAGAAAATCAGATATCACCATGAGATAGAGATGGACACATTAGGGAGGATGTAGTTGACAGTATAGTGTTTGATGAGAGACAGTGTGAGAGGGAGAAAAGGGGCTGTTATAGTTACTTATTACACTGCCAAGGGTGACATTGATTAGCGCTTGCCTGGGAGCCTATGAGCTAACAGTCGACAAGAAGGTCAGATAATTAAATCCAATGCTGCTGCAGCAGCCAGGCGCTCCATCTGGCCTGCTTCGAACTTGGAAAATATATGCAGATGTTAGATACATTTTAGCACATGGACAGAGAGAAAAATAATGTCCAAGCTGGTGATTGTGCATGAAAGCAAAGGAATCAGTTTCAGCAAAAGCCTCTCTGTGGTTATAAAGCCTGGCAGTCGAAACATGCAGGACAAGAAGCCATGCACATACACGCCCACACGCCTACACACACACATATACGGATGCATGTTTTTAGGCTGTGGGAGGAAACTGGTGTATTCAGAATGAGACAGCAGACAAAATTTCAAACTCAGGACCATTTTGCTGCAAGGCAGCAATGTTGACAGCTTCACCACCATGCAACCGCTGATAAAGACTGGATCATTCAAGTTAACTAAGTGATGAAAACAGGTGGAGAACTTACTAAAACTGTTAACATTTAATCAAATCAAAGCAAATCAAATTTTATTTGCATAGCACATTTCAGCAGCAAGGCATTTCAAAGTGCTTTATACCAAATCAAACACAGAAACACAATGTAACATAGAATCAGCAATCAAAACACAACATTAAGTCAGATTCCATCAATAAATATGTACGGTAATTCATTACGTTTCGAATACAACTCTAAACAAGTGGGTTTTTAGTTGAGATTTAAAGGAAGTCAGTGTTTCAGCTGTTTTACAGTTTTCTGGAAGTTTGTTCCAAATTTGTGGTGCATAGAAGCTGATTGCTGCTTCTCCTCATTTGGTTCTGGTTCTGGGGATGCAGAGCAGACCAGAACCGGAAGACCTGAGAGGTTCTGGAAGGTTAATACAACAGCAGCAGATCTTTAATGTATTGTGGTGCTAAACCATTCAGTGATTTATAAACTAACAGTATTTTAAAGTCTATTATTTGAGCTACAGGGAGCCAGTGGAGAGACTTTAAAACTGGTGTTATGTGCTCTATCTTCCTGGTTTTAGTGAGAACACGAGCAGCAGCATTCTGGATCAGCTGCAGCTGTTTGATTGATTTGTTGGACAGACCTGTGAAGACGCTGTTGCAATAATCAATGCAGCTGAAGATAAACACATGGATGAGTTTCTCTAGATCTGGCTGAGATCTTGGAATGAAAGCATTCCAAGATACTTGCATAACTGAGCAAGGGTGACATTTTAAAGAAACTGATAGTTAATAGTCAGAGTTAAGTTCAACAAGGAGAATCCAAAACATTTAATGAATGTAAGGGAGTATAAGTGGAATCCCATTTATTTTTTTCCTTTTAACAGAGTGCACATCTGTTCCTGGATTTTTTTTATTTTTTTAATTTTTTTATTTTCAGGTATTTGATTTTGTTTTCCATTTCTTTTCAAAGCTGAGACCCTGTATTTTAGTTCATTTATATTGTAATTTTTTTTTTTTAAATTATGTCTTTTTTGTAAAGTGTTTATATAATGAATGTACACAAATATTTTAGTAATTGAGTAATCTATTGATTATTCTTACAATCGAGTAATTGGATAAAAAAAATTATAAAACAAAATATTGCTAAATCTGGTATAACACCAGTGTTACTATCAGATATCAAAATCAGTCCAAATTTTCATATTTGAGCATCTCTAACAGTTACTTTTTTGTAATTTAAAAAATCAACCTGTAACAATAGTAGCTCACTTCCTAAGTTAACAAGAAATTTTTTTTTTAATTCTATTCAATTTAATAATAAAGAGGTAAGCTCACAAATACATTAATAAAAAATGTCTATACTCCAGCTTTTAGTTTATGTATTCATCTTCAGTCAGTGTAATAGACACTTAGCTTTCGTCAACAACTCAGAGGCAGAAGTCAGAGCTCCGCTCAACGCAGAAAACGTCTCGGCAGGAACACAATGCGCTAATAAAACATAAATTAACGAAGCTTCGAGGAAGGTAAATTTTCCTTGAGGAATTTTAATTATCGAGATACTTGAATCATTCGAGGAATCGTTTCAGCCCTAAATGAATGAGAAAACCACACAGATATAATTTTTTTATTTCAAGTCGTCCAACGTGTTCTGTGGGTTGGAGATTTTCTTTTTTGACCTAGAAATCATTAAGCTTGATTTTTACAGTCCTCATTTCACTATTATTGTATATTGTATTATTTGTCCAATCATTGAGTCATACCTGATGGGTAACAAACTCTTAAAGGGACACACAACCTCTGTGCAGGGTTTCATTTTCTCTGTCAGTTTCCATCTGAAATATGTTGTGAATATTCTGCAAGTCTCTCATCAGTTTGGGACATGACATTGTGACAGATGTGTTGCAGCCTATCTGAGTGATATAGTTGGTGATTCTGTGTGTGAAACCGTCATCTCTCTGCTGAAATACTGTGATTTTGTTGCCTGTCATATTTATAGACATCTCTTCAAAGAGCACAAAGCCTTTTTTCCCGGGTTTTTTTTTTTCTTCTTTTCCCTCATTTTGAGTGAACCGAAGTGAGATTGAATTTGACCCAGTTGAGTTTCTTTGATCTTAGCTTGCATTATTTATTTATTTTTTTTTCACACCAACATATGCACACCTTTTCCTCAGCATTTAAAATCCAATTATGGTATTGGTTGCAAAAAAATGCCAATTTTTAATAGGAAATGTGGATAATTGTATTGAGAAAAAGGTAGATCAGTGGGTCTGAGGAAGAATTGTAATAGAAATTTTGTATATAAAACTACAATAATAAAAAGGTTACAGAGTTAGAAAAATTTTACCTTGATTTTAGCAACACATGGAGAGCTTGTCAGCATTATAAGCTTAAAGTTAACCTGAATAATATATCATTGACTTTTACTCTAATGATCTTTATCACAAATAACAGAGATAGGAAGATTTCTGTATATTATTCTAGATGAAAAGTCCAGTAATGTATTGTCAGTGGAAACTAACATAATCAATAATAAAATTTATGATTACATTAAATCTTTTGAGTACTTTTACTAAGTAAAAGGTATAAAAATGAGGTGCAAATATGAATAGAAGAGTCAATACACTAATTTCTCTCTACAAACCTCTGCTAAAGGAGAGAAGCTTTATGATCTAAAAATTGTATGTTCATATGTTGCTATGTAACTCATTAAAGATCTAGCTTTTATCACAAGCTTATTATTCTCAGAAGAGTTTTGAAATTGGACATCAGCAAATTTTCAGTTGTAATAACTAACATTTTCTGGGAGTTAAAAAAAAAGCAGACAAAAACTACCTGAACCACTCTGATCTGTAAGTTTTCAGGACTGGAACCACAACTAAACAAAAAATAGAGCACCTGACTGTGGTCTGAAATTGGATTGCTGACTCACTTACTAAACTGACTGGACTTCTGCTGATGCTGTTCCTATGCCCCTTTTTGTGGCTTGGATTATGACAAGGAATTCATGGAACAGGCAGATTGTGTGACATTGACCAGATTGTAGGGTTAGCTAGCTCCAAAAAGATTCCTGAGTTGGTGTTGGAGGAGTAATATGCTTTTAGGTCATTTTAAGCAATTTGTCAAATGCAGAAAATGTACTTTTTAAGTTACAAACATACTCATTCAACAGACTCACCTTTAATAAATCCAAAGTCAAAATGTCTAGACAACTATTCAGATCTTTTCAAAACTTACTAAATTTCTACAATAACAAAAAAAAAGAAAAAACAGAAAAAAAAACAAGATTCTTCATATGTCTGAAATTGCAACAGAGGGCTATTCAGGCAAACATTTTTGAGCATAACGATGGCCAAGTTTATAAAAACATTCAAGAGATTGTACTTTGTTACCTGAAATGAACAATAAGACATGTGGGCAAGGTTATTTTGAAATAAGACAATGTTTCAAATAAATAGAATATAAATTTTGTTTGTGAGCACTACAACACTCGGTCAAAGATTCAGCTTAAGATTCAGACAATGTTCGACTGTGGGTGTTTTGTTACTGCTAATACGTTTTCATTTCTCATATTCCAGTGAACTACTCACACTTGTGGTGGCCATCTGAATGCAATAAGCTGTCCTCACGCCAGGTTTCAGCTTTCTCGTGTTTCTCCTTAATGTGTCAGCTGCCAAGCTTGCCTTACTCAAACCTCCGGAAGCACAAAGAGTAGAAGGAGATTATGAGTGCCTTGGATCAATACAATCTGAAAGTGCATGGTGGGAATTAAGGCCGTTAGCCATATATCAGTATTTTAGCTTTGCCAATCCAAGGACAGTAGCTTATTTCAAGCTTTCTTCCTCTTTTGTTCAGTCAAGCTATTATTTTTTTGTCAAAAAGATATGTCTCACTTTGAAGAAAACTGCTGAATTAGAACCATCGCTGCTTTGCACATACCTTTTCTCTTCTAACTTTATGTGGACACAAAGGCATATTGCCAAGCTTGTGGCATAAAACTTAAAATAATAGTTCGGAAATTCCAGTCATTGATGATAAATTACCTGTCAAGTGCGAACGGCCAGTTTCTTCCTGTGTTAAATCATCTGATTGCTTCTCTGCGGTTGCATTCCACATCATCAGCTGCAGCGAGGCAGGCGTTCTCTGTGTGAGATCTGAATGGCGACATGTGTCACTGTGGATTAGTGAGGGCACAGCGACGCAGAAGAGGTGTTAGGAGTGCATAAAGGAGAGAAAAAGCAAGAGGGTAAGAGAGGGAGGTTGATGGAGAGAAGGTTTGTTGATGAGGAGATAGCAGGGATTAGATCTTTTGAATGCTGTAAACAGAATCCACTGATTACCAGATAGTGCATTGTATGTTTTCATAAATGCATTACATTTGTGTTTTTACAGTAGAGATCCTGCAAGCATCACACCCCCTATTCTTCACATACCCACCCAGTCTGCCTCGCTGCCAGCCATCTGTCTGGTAATTAACCTGACTGATACACTCTGCCTGTCCTGAAAGCCTTACCACATCTTTGTGTGTGTTTGTGCATTTGTCCGCTTGTGTTTTATTTTTTTTTTTGCCTGCCTGTGCACTCACATGTATAAATGCTGATCCTAATGGGCGTGTGCTCAGTGTGTACTTATCAGACAATATCCTGAGCTCTCAACATCTCATGGAGCACTGCTCAGTCCATCATGTAAAATGGAATGAGTGTGGCAGAAAGGCAGAACCACAAAAAGACTTGGCTTGCCATCTGAACTTAAAGGCTGGTCAAGGAGAGCAAGAGCCTGTAAGCCCATTGTTTCTGTGGAGGAGATTCGCAGTGCAGGTAGGAGAAATTGTCGATCAAGCCTTACCGAAGGCGTGAGAATAAGAAAACGGTAAGAATTTTGTCTTGCGGATTTTTACAAGTCCAGGTAAAAATGCAGGGAAAATTGCCACCTGTCACCAAATTTGAACTTTTTGGGCTACACACAAAATGATTTATGTGTGGGTGAATATCACCCAAGACACACTATTCCCACAGTGAAACATGATGGTGGGGATGCTTTTCATCATTAGACATATGAATGCTGGTCACAGTTGAAGGGCAGATGGATGAATATAAAGATGAAACTAAATACGAGAAGCAGGTAGAAACTGAAGGCAATACGATTAGATGTCATGCTTCTCAAATGCTTATTTTCAAATCATTTTAAGAGCCTTGCATAATGTTTCTTCCTATTCACAAATATGCTATCTCTATAACTTAAAATCCAAAGGATATGCATTGAAGTTTGTTGGCGTCATGTCCAAAGTGCGAAAAGGTTCAAAGGTAAGAAGATCTATTTTATCGTCCACTAAATGCACATGAAATATGAATTTGTCTTCTGCATCTCGCCTGAAAGGAACATATTAATAATCCTAAAATGCATACAGCTAAAACAAAGAATGTCATGCATAACCTCCTACGCAGTGTCATTCACGTAAATATATACATTCATGAATGAGAGAGAACAGAGCTGTTTCAGACTAGCTTTAGCAGAAGCTGTTTTTATACGTCTGTACAAAGCAAGAAAGAGAGAGAGAGACAGAGAGGGAGGAAAAGCTGCTTCTGCAGTGAGGAGTCAAGTTACAAAAAGCCATTCATGAGTTGCATTACCTCGTTCATTTGTACTTTATGCTTTTTCACATTTCCCCCATTATTTTTTTAAATTGTATATTGTCATTTACATAAACAGTACTATAACCTTTACAAACCACTAAAAAAATAGTGGTTTGTAATATATTACTTTAAATATATTTCAAAAATAAATGTCTTTTGAAAGGCACTGGGTTTTTAGAATCTCATTCTACGCATGTGGGCATGATGTTTTTCAACAAAAAAAAACACGGACAGTTTGCATGCCTTTGAAAGACATACGCTTATCAATTTGTGTTCCGATTAAACGTTACTGCCATGTCCTCAGAATGAGATTCATGTAGCCGCATGAGCCTGATTGGACTAGAGGATCAATAAGGTGGCGGAGAAAGGGAGAGACAGAAAATGGGAGTGTGCGTAAGAGACAGACAGACGGAGAGAGTGTGAGGTATATTTGCTGTTCTTCATTACACCTATAAAAGAAAAGAAATGAGAAGTGGCAGCGAGGGAGTGGTAATATTTTGTTGCAGCTACGGCCCAACTCAGCCCTCAAGTACTTTGCATTATGCCCTTTTCAATTTCGGCTACAATACTACAAAAATAAAACAATGTGTTGATCTGTTTAAATTGTGAAGCAACCTTCCAGCGGTAAGACAACTATGTGTATAACATAGGACAAACGAATGCGATAACTCCCATATGTTATGTGAATTCATACTTCACATGTTTACACATTTTAGGAAGATCTGGAAATAAAGTGGGCCAAAGTCAGAAGATTCCAAATGTGAGTATTACTGCAGGGGAGAGACAACCCATCAGAGGACCCATCTGCTTAAAGAAGCTGGGTATAATTAACAAGGCTTTACGTTTTAATTAATCCATTTCAATCAGATGAGAAATGCTGCCTTTCGTTATGGAATTATTTCATCCAAGGTCACATTTTGTCATTACATTTATTCAGCCTATTTTGAACTTGTACTTGAAAGCACTAATTCTGTGGTCTTGCTTCTTTATTCTTATGGACCTTTTTGATGAACCTCGCATAACTTTTATGTACTTTTTGGGATTGTGCTGTACATGCTATCCCAGCACTGAGTCGTGCAGGTCTTCTCTTAGGAT